>NC_044032.1:660050095-660350095 GCF_901765095.1 Microcaecilia unicolor
GCAAAAACGCCCAGCTCACAACTTGGCGAATAAAACATGGACGTCTAATTGTTTCGGAAATACGCTTGGGTCCGCCCCTTCACGGACCCGTTCTCGGAGATAAACGCCCATGGAGATAGGCGTTTCTGTTCGATTATGCCCCTCCATGTCTCTTTTATTTATTTTGAAGGAATTCACTCAAGGCAGTGTACAGTAAAGAGTAAATCAAACATAAGCAATAGACAATTACAGCAGTAAAAATATTCAAATAACAAGACAAAGTATAGCATGGTATACTACTTGCAATGTCAACATAATAAGTAATAGACCACTTTAATAGACAGCGTAGGGTATAAACAATGATGGAACGTATAGATAGGTAAGAGAATAAGAGGAGTTTATTTATTTATTTGTTACATTTGTATCCCACATTTTCCCACCTATTTGTAGGCTCAATGTGGCTTACATAGTACTGGAGAGGTGTTTGCAGACTCCGGTGTGAAGAAATACAAAGTGATGTTGTGGTAAGATAAAGTTCATGTGGTACAGCCACATTAGGGAATCGTACAACGGAAGAGTTGAGTTATGTCCATTACGTACTTTAGTTTTGTTGTGTTGCAGAGATCAGGCATTTAAGTTGGATCGGTGGGGTATGCCTTTTTAAACAGGTTAGTTTTTAGTGATTTCCGGAGGTTTAGGTGGTCATACGTCGTTTTCAAGGCTTTTGGTAGTGCATTCCACAGTTGCGTGCTTATGTAGGAGAAACTGGATGCGTAAGTTGATTTGTATTTAAGTCCTTTGCAGCTTGGGTAGTGCAGATTTAGAAATGTTCGTGTTGATTCGGATGTGTTTCTAGTTGGTAAGTCGATCAAGTCTGTCATGTATCCCGGGGCTTCACTGTAGATGATTTTGTGGACCAGGGTGCAGATTTGAAAGCAATGCGTTCTTTGATTGGGAGCCCGTGTAGCTTTTCGCGGAGGGGTTTTGCGCTTTCAAATCCTGTTTTTCCAAATATAAGCCTAGCTGCTGTGTTTTGTGCGGTCTGAACTTTCTTTAAGGTTTGAGTTAGAAAATAAGGTGACTAATTTAATGAAAGTTGCAACTCACTGTACGCAGGCTGCAAAGAACAAATACTGAGGAAACTTCAAACAGCCCAGAATACAGCAGCCAGACTCATATTCGGAAAACCAAAATATGAAAGTGCAAAACCATTATGAGAGAAGCTACACTGACTCCCACTCAAGGAACGCATTACTTTTAAAGTATGCACACTAGTCCACAAAATTATTCACGGAGAAGCCCCAGCCAACATGTCTGAGTTAATCGACTTACCACCCAGAAACGCTAAAAAATCATCCAGAACTTTCCTCAACCTCCACTTCCCTAGCTGCAAGGGCCTGAAATACAAGGCGCTGCACGCGTCAACCTTTTCTTACATGAGCACGCAGTTCTGGAACGCGCTGCCGCGTGGCCTGAAAACGATCTGCGAACAAACCAACTTCCGCAAATTATTGAAAACACATCTCTTTGAGAAAATCTACGGAAAGAACCAAAACACATAAAATCCACACTCACTGTTCAGTAATACATCAACACATCCACTTATGAATTCTCTATCCTGAAACCTCGCCCCTTAGCTCCTTGTTGTTTCCTTCCAATGTTTCAACGTTCTTTTCTATTGATATATTCCTTAATGATACTTTGATTTTGTCTCGTATAACTCTTCACAATGTAATCCATAACCGAATTGTAACAAAATGTATTTCCATCATTCATAATGTATTGTAAGCCACACTGAGCCCGCAAAAAGGTGGGAAAATGTGGGATACAAATGCAATAAAATAAATAAATGTTATCTCAGCTAGGGTAGGAGTGGATAAACATGTCCTGCTGCAGTATGTGCTGCCTGGGTCATTCCTTGTGTGTGTGTGTGTGTGTGTCTCAATGGGAATCTCAGCTGTCGGATCAAACATGACCGGCTGCAGCTTCGGTGGGTGTTGAACTGCTGTCACTTGGGAAAGATGTTGTTCAGCTTCCCTTTGCAACTCTTCAGTCGTGGTGTCAGCCTGAAACCTGCTTGTGGGCAGTAAGGGAGGGGTTCTACCTTTAGAGCTTAAAGAGGTTCCCTTTGATGATACCACAGATATACTCACAGATTGTGGGACCTGTTTCAGATGTTTATCCGATGGGTCCTTGTCCTTGGGGATAGATGCTGTTAGTTTCACAGCTTTTACCTCCAGTTTGTTCTGCCTCTTCATAATATATAACCTACAAAACAAAGAACAACAACAACCCTGGCTTTGATCTGCTTCAATTGGCTTCCAGGGGCTTCAAAGGGGCATGCCCTAACAGCTGCACACCAATGGCTCACACCACTGGCCACACACCGATAGCTGTGTGCCTTCTCATGTCCAGTAGACGTACTGGGAGAGAGATGTGGGGTCAGTGATGTCATGAGCAAAATCTTGGAGTATTGTGTTCAGTTTTGGAGGCCTTATATTACTAAGGTTGTAAAAACACTTGAAGTGGTTCAGAGAAAAGTGACAAAATTGGTATTGGGTTTACGTAGCAAGATGTACATGGAGAGACTTGCTGACCTAAATATGTATACCTTGAAGGATACAGACATTCAAATATTTGAACGGTATTAATCCACAAACAAACATTTTCCAGAGAAGGGAAGGTGGTAGAACTAGAGGACATGAATTGAGGTTGAAAGCAGGATGACTCATGAATAATGTCAGGAAGTATTTCTTCTCCCAGAGGGTGGTAGATACCTGGAATGTCCTCCTGCAGGAGTGGTAGAGATGCAAATGGTAATGGAATTCAAAAAGTGTGGGACAAACACAAAGGAATCCTGGTTAGAAGGAACGGAGCCAAAGAAGCTTGTCCGAGATTAGGTAGAAAAGGCGGTGCTGGGCAGACTTCTACTGTCTGTGCCCTGATTGAGGCTGAATAGATTTGGATGGGCTGGTGTAGAGCTTTTCAGGGACTTTCACAACAACTTTGGAAATTTTTCAACAAGGCAAGTGCCAGGCAGACTTGTATGGTCTATGCCCTAAAAATGTCAAGGATAAATCAAGATCAGGTATACATATGATGTATCACATCATAGGATATGTAATGGGCTTATCTTGTTGGGCAGACTGGATGGACCGTACAGGTCTTTATCTGTCTTCATCTACTGTCTCTCCTCCAAACGCCTTCCAAGTCCCAAAGCCTGTCACCCTTTCGCACTATTCCTTGGTGCGTTGAGTAGATGTACTGGGAGAGAGAGAGGTGGGGTGAGTGATGTCACGAGCAAAGTCTCTTCTCCAAATGCCTTCCAGGCCCCAAAGCCTCTCTCCCTCTCTCATAAATAAGTATTTCTTTAATAAAAAGAAATGTTTTTAAAACCTTTCAAAACATTTTATAGTTACTTATTTTTCTAAGCCCAACAGGAAGTGTATTCTGTAGCTCTGGAGCCTGATACATAAACAATGTGCAACGGCAAAGAATTATGTAAAATTCTGCTTCCTGTTGCATATGAATCAAGCTGATCATATAGGGGGTCATTCCCGCACGCTAAGGCCATTGTTACTTCTGTGGTAAAATGGCCGATTTTTCTATTTTCAGTGTTTAACGGCTACATGAGAATTTTCCCATTAGCGTGTGGCCATTAATGCACCGTTGCCCATTATGTAGGCGGTAAGGGCTCACATGCTAAGGTCAGAACACGCCCACTCTCGGTCAGAAGTGTAGCCAGGTTTCGATATGAAGGAGAGCAAACCTTTGGTAAAATAGGTGCCAACGCAAAGCTGAAGGGCCGATCTGGAGAGGCACCAGTTCATTCAAGATCCATTTGGGGGAGCGGCTGCTCCGCTTGCACCCTACCTAGCTAGGCCTCTGCTCTCTGTCCCCAGACCCTTTGAATAAAATTGAAATTAAGGGCCCCTTTTACCAAACTGCGGCAAAAGGGTGCCAGTGCTGGCATCAGAACGTGTTTCACATGTGTGCCGAGGCTCCCTTTTATCACAGCTGGTAAAAGGGAAGTCTCGTCTTCCTGCAGGAAATGGCTGGGCATAAGAACATAAGCACTGCCATACTGGGAAAAGACCAATGGTCCATCAAGCCCAGCATCCTGTCTCCGACAGCGGTCAATCCAGGCTTCAAGGACCCGGCAACCCCCCCCCCCCCCCCCCAAAAAAAAAAAAAAATAAATAAATTTTAATAATGTTCAATGGACTTTTCCTTCAGGAATCTGTCCAAACCCCCTTTAAATTCCGTAAGGCCAGCTGCTGTCACTACATTTTCCAGCAACAAGTTCCAGAGTCCAACTACACGCTGAGTAAAGAAAACCTTTCTCCTGTTTTAAATCTACCATATTCTAGCTTCATCTTGTGTCCCCTGGTTTTGTTGTTGTTTGAAAGTGTAAACAAACGCTTCACATCTGTCCCCTCTACTCCGCTTACTATTTTGTAGACTTCTATCATTATCACCCCTCAGCCACCTTTTCTCCAAGCTGAAGGCTCAGCCTTTCCTCATAGGGAAGTTGTTCCATCCCTTTTATCATTTTCGTCGCCCTTCGATGCACCTTCTCCGATTCCTTTATATCCTTGCCGTGCGGTCATTTCGCAGGGGAGCCCTTACTGCCACCCATTGAGGTGGCGGTAAGGGCTCCCACGTTAACCTGGCAGTAACCAGGCAGCGCTGGAAATGATGATGAGGTAAGGGTGGGAAGTACTGCCGGGCTGCTGTGGTAGCCCAGTGGTACTTCCTGTATAGTGAGTGGTACATCCGTGTTGGGCTTTCCGACAGTTAGTAAAAGGAGCCCTAAATTTTTGAGCACATGGGTAGCGCGTACACATCCAAAAATCACTGAGGGATGCCTCAGTGCACCCTGTGCTAAGCCATTTCTTGCTACAGTAAGTACAGGTTACTGCGTACCGCAGCTTAGTAGAAGGACCTGTAAGATTCAAAGACAGTTATTGTATCCAGCAAGATCAAGGCTTGGAGCCACATTTCCCCACAGGATGCCATGGAAAAAATGCCAAAAAAGATCTGTTTAGAGCAGAAAGGACTGGAATGTGCTTGCCAATGTATGTATGAGGCAAAAACATGGCAGCAATCTAACCCTTCCTCCTCCCCCCTTAGAAAGCTGCGCCAACAGCTGCTGGTCTGGTAATAGCAATACAGCCCTTTCAAAGCGAATGGACTGTGTCAGCATTGCTGTGCGGCAGCCACTAGTTCAGCTTTGCAAAAGGGGGGAGTAAGTTTAAGTGTTTTTATTTGTGTTATGACCTGGTGAATGTGAGCCCTTGTGCCCCGACTGAGCACGGCGAAGATGAAGTGGCACCACACTCGATCAGGCAGCCAGACAACCCCTAGCTTCACCTGGGGAGCGACCACCGTTCCCTGGGAGTTGAGCCCCCAGGTGCAGGTGGCCACCAGGACTTCTGCACAACCGCTGACCAGGCTGGCAGGCAGGCAGACACAGTCCAGGAGCAAAGAGTCAGTGAAGCAGCAAAACAGAGAGCAATCCGAAAGTCTGGGCAGGCAGCAACACAACGCATGGTCAGTAAACAATCCAAGGCCAGGAACACAGGAAAACACTGGAACAGATGAAGACCACAACCTCTAAGCGAATAGAAGCCGAAGCATGGAAGGACTGGAAACAGGGCTTTAAATAGAGCAGGGATTAGGCTCAACCGTAAGCAGCTGTTCCAAGATGGCTGCCCCCATCAGCAGAGGTGCCTACATCCAAATATGGGCTTCCTTCCTGACCTCGTTACTCCAAGATGGCTGCCCCCTCCTGAGCTAGCCTGCTGCTAGGTTAGGAAACAGAAACCAACCCATCCTGGAGAAGTGTAGCAGAGCGTAACAATTTGTTAATAGGCTATGCTTAATAATTTATTTATCATATTATATCCCACTTTATACCCAAAGAGGGTTACAATACAAAACATAAAATCGTTAAATTTTCAATACAACATTTCACTGCTATCTAATTCAAGATTAGACTTCTCCAAAATAATTGACAAAGAAATGTGTTTTAAAAAGCTTCTTAACAATAGAACTGTGGACTACTACCCTTTGACCCCTGTGACATGTGGACTGGTACCCTTTGACCCCTGTGACATGCATATAAACTTAACGAGCAGCATGTTAGGCTCTTGTGTGCTCTGCTTCGCCTTTTGTGATCCATTCTCTTCTGTTGTTCCTACTGACCATGGACTGTACTTGCCATATTCTTATTTTAGTTTAAATATTTCCCTGAACTGTTCCCAGATCTGTTATTTTGTCCGGTCCTAACTGAAAACAATGCTAAGTCTAAGGTATAATGCCATGACTACATATTCTGATATGTGATAGGACTGTTTTGTGGTGACTATACAGTACCTCGAGAATGACTCCTCAGGAAATGAGAAAGTCATGGGATAGGAGGTCATGTCCTATTGTGGGCAGACTTCTACGGTCTGTGCCCTGAAGAGGACAGGTACAAATCAAGGTAAGGGCAGACTGGATGGACCGTGCAAGTCTGTTTCTGCCGTCATCTACTATGTTACTATGTTACTATTGTGCATTAAGAACTGGTTAAAAGATAAAAGGAATGCCAATAATAATACAAAAAGTATATTCATTCAAGAGACACCACAACCCCCCATAAAACATAAAAATGACACACTTAAATCCCTGCAGATTCCCCAGGCCCCCACCTCAAGACTATCCAAATACCCTTTCAAACATCAGAGGGTGCTGTCCTCCCACGACTCCTTGGAAGTTGCTTCCATAAGACAGGACCACTCCCTAGTGTTTTTATGTCTGCCACCCACCGTATTCCCAGATATTCATGTTGTCCGCTAAAACTTATGCAGTTAAGTGCAATATTCAACCCTTAACCATGTAAGATGAAAGACATAGGACCATTTACACTGTGAGCCCAGTAGGGACAGAGAAAGAGCCTATAATATAAGTAAAGCACAGAAAGGTGGTGTATCAAATCCATGACAAGCGATTTAAAGGCCAGGAGCCTCTGTGGGCCCTTGAAATGGCAGTTTGTTTGTGGAATAGCGCCTCAGTGTGGCCACGCACGTAACCACAAATCAGTGCCAATCAGCAGCGACTAATGCCACCTAAGGACTGTCATTGGTACTTAAGACCAATTGCTCCTAATTTAACAAAGACGTTAGGTGCACAACTGACTCTATTTGCATGCTCGTCGGAATCAGCTCATAATCCGTACCAGAACCTTGCCTCCAATCCCACGACTCTTTAATTTTCTCAGGAGTCTCTCATGTGGAACTTTATCAAAAGCTTTCTGACAATCCCCATGCATACCCCCACCCTCCCACTCTGTCAGACTGTCAAAGTAATGCTTTGATGTTTCTCTTATATATACTATCTGCTACCTCATTTGCTTATTTCTGATCTGACGAAGAAGGGCAACCTTCGAAAGCTAATCAAGAAATGTATTAAGTTATGTCCAATAAAAAAGGTATCATCTTATTTTTGTTACATTTGTACCCCGTGCTTTCCCACTCATGGCAGGCTCAATGCAGCTTTCATGGGGCAATGGAGGGTTAAGTGACTTGCCAAGAGTCACAAGGAGCTGCCTGTGCCTGAAGTGGGAATCAAACTCAGTTCCTCAGGACCAAAGTCCACCACCCTAACCACTAGGCCACTCCTCCACTCTATTTTTTTTCCATGTTTTATTTTGTTTGATTTCTATTGATAACCTTTAAGAGTGGACTAACACGGCTACCACACCTTTCTACTGACAATCTAGATAAACTACATCAACCGGCTCACCTTTATCCACAGGGTTATTTATGCCTTTGAAGAAATGAAGCAAATTGGTGAGGCGAGACCTCCCTTGGCTGAACCCATCTGTCCCATTAAACCACATTTCTCTACATTTTCTGTAATTTAATAGCTTTTTTAAAAAAAATCATTTTGCTGAGTACTAATTTAATGTAATCTAACCTAATCTGGGGGTCCAGATTTCTTTACAAGAGTACACGTAGAATTACTTCTGGAAAAATCAATCTAAAATCAAAATCATTCAGTTAAAAAAGTTCTGGAATAATAGAGTCTTAAGAGGCTTGTGAAATAATTTGTAAGATGGTTGACATTTAACTGAAAGAGGGAGACTGTTGCATACTTCTATAGTTTTGTAAGAAAAACTTGATTCCAATAATCCTTTATATCTTATTCCCCTGAAGGATGGAAAGATCAATGTCAAATTAGACCGTAACCTAGAGTTACTTCTCTGCTCGAAAAAATTTGAATCAATTGTGAAATGCTTACTGGAGATAAATCATACAGACTCAATGTTCTGTGGGTTCTTGGATCACCCCTGGAAACCTTTTTCCGAACTGTTGTTACGTTGGCCACCTTCCAATCTTTGGGTACCATACAGTAGATGAATTTAGAGTTCTTACTGGTCTTCCTCCTCAGTGCTACCGTCTATTGGCATATATCATGCTAGTGCTGGTTGGAAATGAAAATCAGAGGTGGGAAAAGTCTTCTCTTCGCACAGCTGAAAAAGGAGGTTTGATTAGTCTTATGGTGGTGTCATGGCCTGCAGAGAATCCCTCGGATTTTATGATGTCATATTTGCAGAATCTGCCTCCACTTCATTTTTTGACTGTCCCTTAAACCAGCAGGAGGACATTGGAGGAAGGACGGTGAGTCTCATTGCTCTCAGCTGAAAAGTCTGACAGGTTTTTTTTGCTTTTACAGGACTGAATATGACTATTAGAAGTGCATGACAGCAGGACACCAGACCTATTTTGCTACAGCTCATGTGACAGACACAGCTGGACGTTTCCTTTAGCTGAGCCTCACACCATTCTTTTCAGTGCTTTGCAGACACATTTCACGTACCCTCTTCCCTTTAGCTTCATGTTTACTCGTCACAGATGCCAATTTTCATTGCCAGGATATATTTTTCTGCCCTTTTCAAACACAAAAGTTTATAACAATGATTCAAAACAGCCACTTTCCTGCAAACCTCCACAAAGCTCTGACAAATGGAGCCCTGGAGAAGTCAAAATCTTATAATGACTTCCCAGCTCCTTCGGCGCAAAGCACTAGGTGAGCAAGGCAAGCAATGAATCAAAGAGACCCTATGTGGGAAATAAAAACTCTATTACCAAGCCGTGTAATCCTGATGGAAAGGCATTGTGGCATACGCAAGAGATTCACATTTCTTGACACGGCTCATTCAGGGCTTCATTTAAATGTTAATGTTCCCTCTCTGTATATTCAGAAATGCTTTTTATGCAGCTAAGAATAATCTCAAGACCATGAGGAACCGGATTTATATTTTGGGAAAAGGTAAAACTATCAAGGCCCGCATCGGGGTCATCTCAGAAACAGCAGATCTCTTGATCAAGTACAGAATTTCTTGCAACTTGACAAAGGGAAAACAACTCCTCAAAGATACTGAGCCCAATGCAGAAAACTAACATAGGCAGATCCATGCGCATGTTAATGGCCGCGTTTCCCCGGATTCTAGAGATCCGTGCCCAAATCCAAGCTAATCAGCATTGATAACAGCTCTTAACAAGCAGTAATTAGCATTAATTGGCAATAATTAGAATTTGCGTGCATTCTGTATTGCAGTGCGCCTAAGTTTAGGCATAAGGGGTGTGGTTATAGGCGGAGAAATGGGCATTTTGTGGGTGTTCCCAAATGTATGTGCATAGTTATAGAATATGGCCTAGTGCGCTTAAATCTACGTGCCAGGATTTATGCCAAGTTTTCGTTGGTGTAAATGGAGACGCATAAATATGGACTTTGATAGATCAACTGACCATCCTCTATATACCGCGCCTAAATCTATATGCTTAGTCAGCATAGATTTCCGTGATGATTTTTTAGGCACCAAATCTAGAATCTTCCCCGTGATGCAGAAAATGCACACCGTACACGTGGGCAAGCAGTCTATTCAAACGAATGCTAACGAGGCCATTAGATATTCCTGCACAATCCATAGAAGCAAACGGGATTTTAATGTGCATGCAACTTGAGAAATTCACCACCAGGTCCATGGCGTCATAGAAGGGTTAGTCGAGAGGATTTAATGCCACCTTTTGGGATTTTCATTGAGTTTTTTTTCTTTTTCTGCAACCATATATACCTTCACATAGTAACATAGTAGATGATGGCAGAAAAACACCTGCACGGTCCACCCAGTCTGTCCAACAAGATAAACTCACATGTGCCATTTTTTGTGTATACCTTACCTTGATTTGTACCTGTCTTTTTCAGGGCACAGACCGTGTAAGTCTGCCCAGCACTATCCCTGCCTCCCAACCACCAGCCCCGCCTCCCAACCACCAGCTCTGGCACAGACCGTATAAGTCTGCCCCGCACTATCCCCGCCTCCCAACCACCATCCCCGCCTCCCAACCACCGGCTCTGGCACAGAGCGTATAAGTCTGCCCCGCACTATCCCCGCCTCCCAACCACCATCCCCGCCTCCCACCACCGGCTCTGGCACAGACCGTATAAGTCTACCCAGCACTATCCCCACCGCCCAACCACCGGCTCTGGCACAGACTGTATAAGTCTGCCCAGCACTATCCCTGCCTCCAAACCACCAGTCCCGCCTCCCACCACTGGCTCTGGCACAGACCGTATAAGTCTACCCAGCACTATCCCTGCCTCCCAACCACCATCTCCCTTTCTTTCAGGCAACCCCCACAGGTAGGTGAGCAGGAGCATGTGGGAAGGAGCAACGTTTTACAAGTCTCAGATGCTGTTCATCCTGTCACTGGCTCGGACCAGGGCTGTCATCTGTCCCATGGATGGCAGCTCCCATGTGAACTGCTCAAGCTAGCACCCAAAGGTGACGTTATGCTTGAGGAAGGGTTTCTTATACCCTTTCCTTGGGTTTAGAGAGCTATGCTGTTCAGAATAACAAATCTGGGACTTTCCATTGCTATGGTTTTAAGGACCAAACAACAGTGTCATTGGTGCCATGAGCAGATTGGTCCAGAACATGCAGAGCCAGTTTCTGTAAATAAGGTGGTTGTCAAAGTTATTTCCACTCTCCTGCAGCCTTAAACTGTGTCAGCAATGTTCCTTTCACTGCTCAATAGGTCTGGGCCTACTGAGCCAGTAAACCTTAGCATGAGCTGACTTGGCCTGCATCTGTAACTTGGAAGACAGGTTCACAATGTAATATAGTGCCTTTTCTGTAGGGCCACTTTTGTCCCCACAAATGGAGGAAGGGTTTCCATTGTCTTGGGGTCATGGTGGCCACCTTCAACTTTAAAAGACAGATTAGAAGTAATAGCTGGGCAGCTACTTTCATTTTCTTCGCTGTGTGTGAACAGAATGAAAGGTAGCAGCACACATCTGCACAAGAAATTTTTCTGAGACTAATATTGATGCACAGAACATTCCAGTTAATGCACAGATGTGTGCTGGCACTTTTGTTTTCTTCAGACGTGAACGGTGAAGCCACCCCTTTCCGCAGAAACCCCTGTACACGTGTCCAGTTGCCTTTCCCTGACTAGCGCAGAAGTTTTGCTTTGAACTCTTTAACATTGCTTTTGACTCGTAACCACTTGTGACCACTCGCTTCCACCTACCCTCCTCTCTTCCTTCCCATTCACATTAATTGATTTGATTTGCTTACTTTATTTTTTGTCTATTAGATTGTAAGCTCTTTGAGCAGGGACTGTCTTTCTTCTATGTTTGTGCAGCGCTGTGTACGCCTTGTAGCGCTATAGAAATGCTAAATAGTAGTAGTAGTAGTCTCTTGTAACCAGAGCTAATATTGTGATGTCATAATGCCTCAGGCCACCAATAAGAGCCAACCTCATCAGTGATGTCACAATGGCTTGATTGTCCTATACTTGGCTCACTTTTATTACATAGCTCTTTGAGCAGGGACTGTCTTTCTTCTATGTTTGTGCAGCGCTGCGTACGCCTTGTAGCGCTATAGAAATGCTAAATAGTAGTAGTAGTAGTCTCTTGTAACCAGAGCTAATATTGTGATGTCATAATGCCTCAGTCCACCAATAAGAGCCAACCTCATCAGTGATGTCACAATGGCTTGATTGTCCTATACTTGGCTCACTTTTATTACATAGCTCTTTGAGCAGGGACTGTCTTTCTTCTATGTTTGTGCAGCGCTGCGTACGCCTTGTAGCGCTATAGAAATGCTAAATAGTAGTAGTAGTAGTCTCTTGTAACCAGAGCTAATATTGTGATGTCATAATGCCTCAGGCCACCAATAAGAGCCAACCTCATCAGTGATGTCACAATGGCTTGATTGTCCTATACTTGGCTCACTTTTATTACATAGCTCTTTGAGCAGGGACTGTCTTTCTTCTATGTTTGTGCAG
This sequence comes from Microcaecilia unicolor, assembly GCF_901765095.1. Lineage (NCBI taxonomy): Eukaryota > Metazoa > Chordata > Amphibia > Gymnophiona > Siphonopidae > Microcaecilia > Microcaecilia unicolor. The sequence continues at coordinate 660,062,416 of NC_044032.1, forward strand.
CGCTGCGTATGCCTTGTAGCGCTATAGAAATGCTAAATAGTAGTAGTAGTAGTAGTAGTCTCTTGTAATCAGAGGTGATATTGTGATGTCATAATGCCTCAGGCCACCAATAAGAGCCAACCTCATCAGTGATGTCACAATGGCTTGATTGTCCTATACTTGGCTCACTTTTATTACATAACTCTTTGAGCAGGGACTGTCTTTCTTCTATATTTGTTCAGCGCTGCGTACGCCTTGTAGCGCTATAGAAATGCTAAATAGTAGTAGTAGTAACTTGCCTCTCATTAGCTTACTGCAGTGCTGCAGAATATTTTCTCACAAATCTCACAGTAGAAGCCTCGCACTCAGCCATTGGCACACGGTTCTACTGTGACTTTCTGCATCGACCTGTAGGCGCAAAACAGATAACACACTTTTGGGGTGTTATTGGGGTACCTGACACTTAGTATATATGCTGAAAGAAATGGGTCCCAAAGAAGGCTACCATTAGTGAATGAAGTGTCAGATGCAAATGTGTCCTCTTTATGCTTAGATCCAAGTCCACTGCACCAAAATAGAAGAAAGAACTAAGTCCACAACCAAATAATACAAAAATAGAGCAATTATTTTATTTACAAGAGCAGCAAAAATAAAATTCAGATAAGGCAAGAATAAAGACACAGGAAGTCTTATCATGGAAATAGGTTAAACGCACATAAATCCCTAGACGGAATTCTAATCTCGTCAGGCTAAGCTATCCCCACAGAGCAATAATACAGAGGTACATGGCACATGTACAACCTGATGCAGACCTTCAGTTGCCACTATGTCCCTCAGATGGTCAGTCAAGTCCATGCAGGTTTGTACCCTGGGTGGGATGTCAACTCGGTAGCCCTGATCTTTGATAAGAGCCCCTATTTCTATTAAAATCACATATTGCTGCTGAACTGATGATGTGAATCCTGTCCTTGTGGCTGACATACACGTGACATTGTTATTCCTCATTGTTGGGACTTTAGGGGTCACATGATTTTCTCTCTGGCACCACATTCAGAGGCACCTTGACTAAGGACCAGGGTTTCAGAAACAATATTCAGTTTTGCCAGCCACAGTGTCTCTCCGACTGCAAGGATAATTCCAAGAGTCCTTTGCTTGGCTTGTCCAAGCCATGATGTCAATTCTGATAAGTACATAAGTATTGCCATACTGGGAAGACCAAAGGTCCATCGAGCCCAGCATCCTGCTTCCAACAGTGGCCAATCCAGGTCACAAGTACCTGAGAGAAACCCAAACAGTAGCAACATTCCATGTAGAACCCCAAAGAGTAGCAAGATTCTAGAATTCTAAAGAATAACAAGATTCCATGCAGAATTTCAAAGTGTAGCAACATTCCATGTAGAACCCCAAAGAGTAGCAAGATTCCATTCAGAATCCTAAGTACATAAGTATTGCCATACTGGGAAGGACCAAAGGTCCATCGAGCCCAGCATCCTGCTTCCAACAGTGGCCAATCCAGGTCACAAATACCCGGCAAGATCCCAAAAATGTACAAAACATTTTATACTGCTTATCCCAGAAATAGTGGGTTTTCCCCAAGTCCATTTAATAAAGGTCTATGGACTTTTCTTTTAGGAAGCTGTCCAAACCTTTTTTAAACTCCACTAAGCTAACCGTTCTAGTAATTTGAGGATCCTTCTCAGCAGGTCTGCATGCAAGGTCGCAGCTTCAATGAGCAACAGGCTTTAAAGATGAAATGTCTGAGTTTGCATAATGAAATCAGTTTGTTAATGCTGAATAGTGCCATACATTTAGGAATCCATATATTTTGACATACAGGTACATACAGGACTGTACTTCATAGTATTTTTGTTGCCTCTACAGACCCCACAGTGCAAGCAAATCTTGTGAAAGGAAATCCATGGCACTGGATTGAGAAAGGCTGAAGCAAAGATTCTACAGAGCAGGCACAGACATCATCTGTCAGAAGATATTGGTCACTTTTCTAAGTGACGATTCTTCTCAAGGTTCCGCACAATTACGACTCTTGCTGCTGTTTTTCGGCATTTGCGCAGATACTTGTTTACATACTGAAATTTCTGTATAGTTTATTAAGGATTTCTCTCCATTTTTCCATTAAAGAAGCAGGGACGTGTTTTGACCCCTGATGCAGGTGGTTTCCCGCCAAAACATGGACCGTGTCGGGGCTTTTTGAATAAACAGCTTGTGATTGTCCCAGTCTTGAAGGTCCTTGTGTGATTTTTTTTCTTGTTCTGCTTTGGTTGGTGTACTCTTGATCCCTCTCTGTCTTTCGCATAGAAGATATTGGGAAGCAGAATTTCAACTTCTCCTCCTGTCCCAGAAATAGCCACTCGGGTGAACTCAGGCCAAAATAAGTCATAGACAAATTGGGCACATGCCTAGAGTCCAGACATTTACAGACACTTTCTCAGGGGTGATCAGTACTCGGGAGGTTACAATTGACAGCTGTTTGCCATTTTATTTTACAGTTCAAAAGTTTTTCACAGTAATGTCCAGAAGGCAGAAGGATGTTAATGTGCCTGGATATTCTATTTATAGTTCCCTCTAATACTCTCTGCTGGGTGACTGAGCATAGGCCGCCTGTTTTCAGCCAATGGTAGAGCAGTGGGGCACAGAGATTGTAGGTAAAATCCAGCAGCGGTGTAGCTATGGGGGGCCTTAGGGACCCAGGCCCCCCCATTCCAGTTTCAGACCCCCAACCCTGGTGGCCAGTCGTGCCTGTCCTTCAGTTTTCCTGCCGCCGGCAGCATCAGTGAGGTAAGCACTGCAACAGAGGAAGAGCTTATGGGGCCGCCAAAGGAGGTGTGCTTACCTCACTGACGCTGCCGGTGGCCCGGAAAATTGAAGAAGGGCAGGGGTGTAGAGAGCCAGAAGGGAGCGAGTAGGAGGGAGCTGACCAAGGAGGTTAGATTGAGAACGGGAGCCAGCATGACAGTGGAAGCCCATGAAGTTAGCCTCCCTGTCCCCCTCCTGCACACAGCCGTCATCCCTGTTCACCCAAAACAGAGCAAGCAAACCTATGAGCTGCTCTATCCACGCTGTCGTTCTTTATTATTGATCTTACTTATAGTTTCAAACTTGCCGTCTTGTGCAGATGTTCACGGAGGAAGTATTTATTTCATCGCTTAGAGTAGTAATTAGGTCTAAAATTTAAATCATTGAGTCATTTGGAGGGGCTGGTTATAGGGACTCCCTGTATTCGTGCAGAGGTGTTTTCACCTAGTAAAGAGCCACCAAAACAGACATCATGTTATTAGAATCAGGTGCTCAACAATCGGACTTAATATTTAGAAGTACAAAGTTGTTGTTGTTTTACATTATTTAGGTTGAACTAATTGCTACTTTAACCAATGCACAAGCCGACATGTTTGAAAATAAAAGTGAGATGAAATAACAATGCAACCAACAATAAAGAACAACAACTTGGATGCATAGCTCGTAGGTTTCTTTGCTTTGTTTTGGGGGTTCAAGGGAAGGGGCTTCAGTATATTTTTGACATCATGCCGTCTCCTGTCGCAATCTAACCACCTTGAGCCACAGAGACTGTGGGTAGAACCAGTGGCATAGCTAGGTGGGGCCAGGGGGGCCAGGGCCCCCGTAGATTTGACCCTGGACCCCCTGCCGACGACCCTCTCGACCCCCCTCCTGCCGCCAACCTGCTGTCGCCGTTGCCTACCTTTGCTAGAGGGGGACCCCAACCCCCGCCAGCCGAAGTCCTCTTCTTCTCGCAAAAGGCTTCCTTCTGTTTCTGACGTCCTGCACATACAAACATGCAGGACGTCAGAACGTGCAGGACGTCAGAAACAGAAGGACGCCTTTTGCGAGAAGAAGAGGACTTCGGCTGGCGGGGGTTGGGGTCCCCCGCCAAAAGGTAGGCGATGGCGGGTTGGCAGCGGGAGGGAGGCAAAAGTTGTTGTTGGTGGCGGCGGCGGGGTCAGCAATGGCGGGGGCTGGCGGTGCTGGGTGGGGGGGCTAAAATGTGCCCCCTCACCTCGGGCTCTGGACCCCCCTCCCGCCGAAGTCTGGCTACGCCCCTGGGTAGAACCCAGACAGTGGGGGTAGATCACTGGAAGGCAGTTCCAGTCACAGAGACTGTGGTAGGATCCAACCAATGGGAAGGCAGTGGGGGCGGAGCACTAGAAAGCAGCTCTAGTTACTAGAAGGAAGGGAGGAAGTGAGGGGGAGGGGCTGTGCTGTGCAACTGAGGTGGGGAATGAGCTCTGCATGGTGCATGGTACTGGCTTGGAGAGTGCCAGTGAAACCAGTGAGTGTCCTGGAAAAGGCTGAGAAGGTAGAGAGCTGGGAGGAAAGTATGAAGGGCAGAGGCGTAGCCAGCCCTCCGATTTTGGGGGGGGGGCAGAGGTGGACTGAGGGGGCCTAGAAGTCAGCGAGGTGCCTCCAGCCGCTAACTCCGGGACTCCCTGAGCATGCTCAGTTATTGCACGAACTGAACATGTGCGAGGAGTCTTGGCATTGGCAGCTGGAGACACCCTGCCGACGTCTGGGTTACTGCAGTAGCATGAGGAAGAGGGGAGTGAATCAGTAAGGAATTTCTTTGACTGGTGGAGCTTTGGCAGTGTGTGTGTATGTTGTGTGAGAGTGTGTATGTGTGAACGAGTTTGTGTTTGGGTCTCTGAATGTGTCTCCAGACCTTTTTTAAACCACGCTAAGCTAACTGCCTTTATCACATTCTCTGACAATGAATTCTAGAGTTTAATTACATGTTCAGTGAAGAAAATTTTTCTCCGATTTGTTTTAAATTTACTACATTGTAGCTTCATCGCATGCCCCCAAGTCCTAGTATTTTTGGAAAGAATAAACAGACGCTTCACATCTACCCGTTCAACTCCACTCATTATTTTCTAGGCCTCTATCATATCTCCCCTCAGCCGTCTTTTCTCCAAGCTGAAGGTGGGATCAGTGTGGAATCTGACTGGTAGGTGACCTCTATCTAAAAGCAGAAATTATATAGCTTTGCCCAGCTCTTGCAGAGACTTTCCAGTCAGCACCATTACAAAGGACAGAGAAAAACAGAAAGTAGCTTCTATTGTGGTTAATGACAGTTGGAGACTGGGAAAAAAAAACAGGATAGGAACTAGAAAGTTACAAAGAAGGAGCATCACATGAGGAGTCAAGGGCCCTGACTATGACTCATATACTGTTTAGTCACGTGCTGTTCAGATATGGACTATAAAAATACCTGAGAGACTCCTATACAATGGAGTCATCTGCTGAGATTTCTTCCCAAGCAAAATCTTCTAGGAAATCACTGAAAAGGATTCCCCAGGTGAAGTTGGCCTAGAATGAAGCCGGACTTGGTGATGTATATTTAATCTGCTAATAAATGTCTGTATTACTTTTTTTTTTTTTTTTTTAATCATTTTTCCCATTTTAATGTTTCAAGGTTTTTATTGATGATGCCGTTGTATCGCTCCATGGTGCGACCGCACCTGGAGTATTGTGTTCAGTACTGGTCTCCGTATCTCAAAAAAGATATAGTAGAATTGGAAAAGGTACAGCGAAGGGCGACGAAAATGATAGTGGGGATGGGACGACTTTCCTATGAAGAGAGGCTGAGAAGGCTAGGGCTTTTCAGCTTGGAGAAGAGACGGCTGAGGGGAGATATGATAGAAGTGTATAAAATAATGAGTGGAATGGATCGGGTGGATGTGAAGCGACTGTTCACGCTATCCAAAAATACTAGGACTAGAGGGCATGAGTTGAAGCTACAGTGTGGTAAATTTAAAACGAATCGGAGAAAATATTTCTTCACCCAACGTGTAATTAGACTCTGGAATTCGTTGCCGGAGAACGTGGTACGGGCGGTTAGCTTGACGGAGTTTAAAAAGGGGTTAGATAGATTCCTAAAGGACAAGTCCATAGACCGCTATTAAATGGACTTGGAAAAATTCCGCATTTTTAGGTATAACTTGTCTGGAATGTTTTTACGTTTGGGGAGCGTGCCAGGTGCCCTTGACCTGGATTGGCCACTGTCGGTGACAGGATGCTGGGCTAGATGGACCTTTGGTCTTTCCCAGTATGGCACTACTTATGTACTTATGTACTTATGATTCCACAGATTAACAGAATCATTTGATTAAGTACATAACAATTTTTAACTTTGTCAGTCATATGTACACTAATCTGCATTCGTTATCATCAAGTTTTATTGTTACAGTTTCCTTCCCAATTTCCCCCTTCCCCCCCTTTGTACTGCCTTTAACATAATCCTTGTACAAGAATAGAACAGTATACAACAATGAACATTACACGCCATCTGCAATTTCCAAGAATAATAACTTGTATTTGTATCGTGGTAAACCCCTTATGTAATACCCCCCTCCCTCTCATCCCCCTCCCCCTCCCCCCTTTATTATGAAATATTCCGCATTCACTTCATGAGCCATTCAGTCACATCCTCCTCCCACTCCTAATAAATGTCTGTATTACTTTTTTACTTGCTGTGTGTCTGTCATGTCTGAAGTCTGTGAGTTTTTTTTGCTCTTATGCGTTTGGGATCCAATCGGACCTAGTACAGGAGGAAGAATAGATGACAGAACCTGTGAACAAAGAAGGAAGAAGAAAATGTGCTGGACCCCTGGATGGAGATGAACAGAAGAGGGTCCTCTAGGCATGGATACTGGAGAGAGGGAAGAGAGAGAATGTGTTGCTAGCCTGGAGGGAGGGGACAGGAGGGAGGGTAGAGAGAGGGAGAGATGCTAGCATTCGGGGGAGGAGATAAGGACATAAGAGTTATGTTGGACAGGACAAAAATCGGGTCAGAGAGAGGGGACATGTTCAACATGGTGGGAAGATAGAGGCATGGGCAATGTTAGGCATATAGATTACTGGCTGGTGGACGTGAGGATCGCCTGGTGACTTGCCTGCCTGGTACGAAGGTGGCGGAGCTCACGCGTCACCTAGATAGGAGGGGAGGAGCCGGCTGTCTTGGTACATGTGGGTACCAATGACATAGGAAAATGTGGGAGGGAGGCTCTGGAAGCCGCAACAGCCATTTTGATTGCTCCTACCCTGACTGCACCACTGGATGATCACTGCTTGCAAGGTAGACCTGGGGGGAGGGGCCAATTGGGTGACGGTAGGAGTCTGGGAGGGGGACTGCTTTTTTCGAGGAGGGGGGGAGGAAAGAGGGAAAGAAGGAGGGGGTGCAGTGCATAGTGGCGGCTGGTTTCAGTTACAGTTACAATCTCAGCCAAAAGGAAGCAATGAAAATTGGTTGCAGGTTCTGATTTGGCTCCTGTGTCCTCCAGAATCACTCCTTGACCTGCTGTACTAACTAAGATAGCACAGTATAAAGTCTGTAGATTTCCGGGTCTATATGAGCTTTAGGCTTGAAGTGTCCTCATAAGAACATAAGAGTAGCCATATACTGGGTCAGACCAATGGTTCATCTAGCCCAGTATCCTGTTTTCCAAACAGTGGCCAAGCCAGGTCAGAAACCCAAAAACTCACACCCGACGGTTAGAGGCCGGAGAGACAAGGAACCAAATACAGTTATGTAAACGTAGCACAGGCTTATATACTGAGTGGGAGGCTTCGCCCTCTACTTTTCATGTCTACATCCTCCTTCCTTCTGGAAGAAGCTGGAAAGTCTGAGTATTGTGTACTGCTCTACCTAGGAATGACTGATGTCAGACACAGTAAAATTGCATGGCTTATAATAGAGGCTCTGGAAATCCAATACTGCCCACACACACCACAAAATACTTTGTGGCCTGATACAAAAGTAAAGTTGTCATGCCCGTAACATTAGCAGAACCTGAGAGGAGGCTTTGGGCTGCACTTTCAGTCTCTTTGGACTGGGTCCGAGGAAGGGCCGGATACAAGTTCCGCAGAGTTATTTTCCCTATGCGATGGGAGATGATTCTGTGGTTCAAAAGCCAAATCTTTGTGGATTCCTCACTTTCTTATGGGTCTCATGGTTTGGAAAAAAAACCCATTATTTAGAATGAGGTAGTTATGGCCAATTACTCAAGAAGCATTTTCTCTCTTGATATAGCTGCATCTGGACTATTGCGATGTGCTTTATTTAGGGTTAAGCAGTAAATATCTTTAAAAACTTCAACTTATCAAGAAGACGACCGTGAGGCTAATTTTCATATTATGCAAGTTTACCTGTGTGTCAGGATTTATGGCTCAACTACTTTGGCTCCCGGTGGCTGAAAGGATTTTGTTTAAGGCATTTTGCTTCTTGTTTCAAATTATTTACGGTTCTACATCACATTTATTAACAAACATGAACTCCAATTCACTATTTTGTCACGCGTCTTGTTTAAGGGATCAGCTTATTCTTTGTCCTTCATTTTTTAGAAACTTACGTTTTTTGAAGATGATTAACTCAATTGTTTCAGTTATTATAATTCCTGAATAGAATTCTCTCCCGTTGATAATTCGTTTAGAACGGAATTATCTGAAATTTCACAAAATGCTGAAAACATATCTTGTTGGTCGGGTTTAAATAATAAATCTTATTTTTGCTGAGTTGTTGTCATCAAGGTATCTTCAGAGAACATGTTCTGCCCCCAATGGAGGAATTATAAAGAGAGTTGGAGAGTACTTTGCAGTGCTTGAAGGGGTCCCTTGCGTCTTTTCAGGAACTGCCCTGGAAAAAGGGGATTTTACCTGAGTTATATTCACATATAAGAGGCAGAAGAGGATCAACTGTGTTGCCCAAAGTCACAGGAAGAATCAGTGGGAGAAGTGCAATTTGAACTCCAGCTTCTCAGACAGGTAGGGCAGTGGTTCTGAACCCAGACCTCAAGACACAGCCTGTCTGCCCCATTGAATATGGATGAGATCAATTTGCACGCAATGGAAGTAGTGCACAAGAGAATATCCTGAGAGCCGGGGCTGGGTATGTCCTGAGGATTAGATTAAGAACCCCCTTCAGGAGGTATCTGAGCACTGCTGCCTTTGCTTCCTTCCCTCCCATCAGCTTTATCTCTGTGTCGCCCACATGATGTTTCAGACTATACTGGGGCCTCCCGCACAGCCTCAAATGGGAGAAATATTGCTCCATGGTTTATGAAATTATATCACAAAGAGCTGCCACTATGTTATTGGTTTTCTCTGTAAAAGAATGGCTGGGAATAGGGCAAGAACATTTTATTAAACTTATGAAATCTCAGGCCTGGTGTGTGTGTGCATGAGTGTGTGCATGTGTGTGCATGTGTTTCTGTGTGTGTGCACACATGTGTGTGCATATGTGTGTGTGTGTGTGCATGTGTGTGCATGGGTTTGTGTGGATGTGTGCATACTGTGTGTGTGTGCATGTGTGTGATATGTGTGGGTTTGTGCATGTGGGTGTGTGATTGTGTATGTGTGTTTATGCGTGTGGAGCATGTGTTTGTGTGTATGTGTGTGTGCTCTGTCTATGTGTGTGTGTAATATGTATGAACATGTGTGTGCGCACATGAGTGTGTGCTTGTGTGTGTGCACATGTGTGAATGTGTGTGTATGTGTGTGTACAAGTGTTTGTGTTCATGTGTGCATGCTCTGTGTATGTGCATGTGTGTGTAAGTGCGTGTGTGCATGTGTGCTATGTATGTGTGAATGTGTGTGTGTGAGTGTATGTGCTTGTGCATGTGTGTACATATGTGTGTGTGTGTGTGCATGTGTATGTGACATACATAAGTACATAAGTATTGCCATACTGGGAAAGACCAAAGGTCCATCGAGCCCAGCATCCTGTTTCCAACAGTGGCCAATCCAGGTCACAAATACCCGGCAAGATCCCAAAAAAGTACAAAACATTTTATACTGCTTATCCCAGAAATAGTGGATTTTCCCCAAATCCATTTAATAACGGTCTATGGACTTTTCCTTTAGGAAGCCGTCCAAACCTTTTTAAAACTCCGCTAAGCTAACCGCCTTTACCAAATTCTCTGGCAACAAATTCCAGAGTTTAATTACATGTTGAGTTTGTGACGTGTGTGTGCGTGAGTATGTGTGTGATTATGCATGTGTGTGCATGTATTTGTTTGTATGTGTGCGTGCTCTGTGTATGTGTGTATGTGTGCATGTGTGTGTGTGTGTACTTGTGTGTGTACCTATTCTGTGCCTTAAAAATCTCAGGCAGCTAATAAAGGTCACTCTGAGCTCTGGCTTCCTGAGGAGGCACCTTGAACTGTCCACCATCTTCTGTAACTGCAGCTTTGTAAACGTGCAGAAAGTCAGAAAAGATGCATTTATTTCCTAAGAGATATCACAGTTTTCTTAGCGGTGTGGCTGCTCTCTTAATTCAGTGCTTCCTGGGAAGGGAGCAGAATGCCATTAGGATGCACAGCTGGCCAGATGTTTTGTGCTGGAAAAGATCACTTTGTTAAATGACTCCTTGCTGTTCCAGATAGACTCTGAATTCCCCTGGGGCTTTCCAGGGCACATTTTTCTCTTCATGCTTGTCACAGGTTTTATTACTATTATTTTCTCTCTGCAGTGTGCCAGGATTAAAGTTGTCTTGTTTTGACTCCAAATAATAGCAGCAGCCGTGACATGCGATTAGAAACTAAAGTGAATTCCAGAACTTGTAGCAAGGCTTCTTCCTGCAAAATAAGCTGAGAAAATCTTTTATTCTGCAGGACCTCCAGTCCTCTGCTGTGCAGTTGTGGTCCTTTCACTGAGTAACCATGCCACCTCCTGCTCAAGCAACTCTTCCCATGGACTCACCTCAAAGACCCATTTTCTGGGGCTTCTTTCCTTTCCCTTCCTCTCTGGGTGTCAGTGAAGGCATTTTAACAATACCTGATCTTTTTGTGGGTGAAGGTCTGCAGACTGTAAAGCAAAGAGCATCATTTTTATTCCCATGGAGTGGTTTGGCCAATAGATGTAGCAACAAGTACAGTAGAGTTATACATTTTTCAAAACTGTGCCCCTTGTCTTGCTCCTCCCTGGTCTGTTGGTATTTTTGAAAGTCAGATCTTTGTGGATATTTTCCTTTTGCCAGTGTGTGTGTGTGTGTGTGTGTGCTTGCTCATCTCACGATGGTCTTGCATTGCTAATCTGCCAGTTAAACCAGCAGCCCACAAGGAAGACTGTTTATCCTGAATTACAACTGTTAGTTGCAAAATAAGTATGAACAACTTACCTACTGGATACAGAAGCCTTTGTACTGGATATTCACAATTCTGACAGACTGACGGTATTGCAGAGTTGTTGATACTGAGTTAATTTATTACAGTGGTTGATTTATATACAATATAAACCTAAAGAAGTTGAGAAGTAGGATCTGGGCAAAAGGAAAGTTTTTTTTAAGCTAAAAGATAGTTTGCTTTCCAGGAAGAGAGGTCAGAAGATCTATCTTTCAGGGAGGAGGGAGCGAGAAGACCCATAAGGCTAGTTGGCAACAAAAGGGACCAATGGATTCAGTACCTGAGACTACAGCACAGTGCAAGGACACTGAAGCCAGCACCATGCCTGTGCTTCAGTGATTGGAGGGGGTGAGTGTCAAATGCTTCTGTCAGGAGAGGGTCACATGCAGGGAATGATCTGTCAGAGCACAGAATGAACACAGGTGAGAACTACAAAAAAGATATAGTGGAATTAGAAAAGGTGCAGAGAAGGGCGACGAAAATGATAAAGGGGATGGGATGACTTCCCTATGAGGAAAGGCTAAAGCGGCTAGGGAGAGTCATGGGATAGGAGGTAGTGTTCTATTGTGGATTAAAAACTGGTTAAAAGATAGAAAACAGAGAGTAGGGTTAAATGGTTAGTATTCTCAATGGAGAAGGGTAGTTAGTGGGGTTCCCCAGGGGTCTGTGCTGGGACCACTGATTTTTAACATATCTATAAATGACCTAGAGATGGGAGTAACTAGTGAGGTAATTAAATTTGCTGATGACACAAAGTTATTCAAAGTCGTTAAATTGCGGGAGGATTGTGAAAAATTACAAGAGGACCTTATGAGACTGGGCAACTGGGCGTCTAAATGGCAGATGACGTTTAATGTGAGCAAGTGCAAAGTGATGCATGTGGGAAAGAGGAACCCGAGTTATAGCTACGTCATGCAAGGTTCCACGTTAGGAGTCACGGACCAAGAAAGGGATCTAGGTGTCGTCATTGATAATACGTTGAAACCTTCTGCTCAGTGTGCTGCTGCGGCTAAGAAAGCAAATAGAATGTTAGGTAGTATTAGGAAAGGAATGGAAAACAAAAATGAGGATGTTATAATGCCTTTGTATCACTCCATGGTGCGACTGCACCTCAAATATTGTGTTCAATTCTGGTCGCCGCATCTTAAAAAAGATATAGTGGAATTAGAAAAGGTGCTGTCGGGTCCTCGAGGCAGAACCGGAATTCTTGAGCCCTTGGGCCACCGCCAAGGAGCGGCAGGCAAGACCACCCTGGAACTAGATACACAGAAGAGCAGGACTGGAACTCTGGACTGGAGTAGTACTGAGGCAGGCAACTAGAACAGGCAGAACAAGAACAGCTTCACCTGCGCTTGGCCACCGTTCCTCCGGAGTTGAGCTCCGGAGTGCGGGTGGCCAGCAGGATTTGCAGGATAAGACAGGAACTGAAGATCCAGAGGACCCACCCTGGGTCTGGGATACACGAGGGAGGCTGGGCACGGAACTAGACTAGGCCTGAAAGCTGCACGCAGCCATTAAGCCAGAAACACAAGGCAGACTAAGGAGACAAGATGTACACAAAGGCTAGGCAGAACGGGGCTCAGGATATACACCCTAGCTAGGCAGAGACAGGATTCAGGATATACACTCAGGATATACACTCTAGCAAGGCAGAAGCAGGACTCAGGAAATACAAGCAAGCTTGGCAGAAACAGGACTCTGGATATACACATAAGCTGGGCAGAAGCAGGGGTCAGGACCTACATACAAGCTTGGCTGAAGCGGGGTTCAGGATATGCAGACAAGCTTGGCAAAAGCACACAGAAAGTATCAGGGTTCAGACTATAGTCAGAGACAAGCAGCAGGCATCCGGGTTCAGGCAGCAAGCAGAGAATATCCGGGTGCAGGCAATAGTCAGAGACAGGCAGCAAGCAGAGAATAATAAACCAGGAGCTAACCGAGTCTTTGGGCAGGCAGCAGACAAAGGAATTACTTTCTATTTGTACTTTCTACGGAGCAATTTCCAGGCGTTTAGTGTTTGTTCGTCTCTCTTTTTGATCCATACTCATTCTAGTTTCCTGACTTGTGTTTTAAGTTTTTTCAGCTCTTCGATGAACCATGGATTTGCTTTTTTCCTGAGTGATGTTCTGGTTTGGATTGGGGCGATTTTGTCTAATGTTGTTGTACATAGATTGTCCCATTCCCCATTCCTCCAAGAATGGGACGATCTATGTACAACAACATTAGACAAAATCGCCCCAATCCAAACCAGAACATCACACAGGAAAAAAGCAAATCCATGGTTCACCGAAGAGCTGAAAAAACTTAAAACACAAGTCAGGAAACTAGAATGAGTATGGATCAAAAAGAGAGACGAACAAACACTAAACGCCTGGAAATTACTCCGTAGAAAGTACAAATATACCATAAAACAGACCAAAAGACTACATTACAAAACAATAATAGGACCAAACTACAAAGACACACATAAACTCTTCAACCTTGTGAACAAACTGTTAGACACCACACCAGTTACAAACAACGGCAAAGATACACCAGATGCTGACAACCTTGCGAAATACTTCAAGGAGAAAATTATACAACTACGACTCAAGATACCCGCTAGCCCTATTGAATACGCCACACTTCTAGATTGTCTAGATCCAGAAGAAGGAACACACCCAGCAGACAGAACCTGGACCGAATTCGAACCACTATCAGAAGACCTCATCTCTAAAACTCTCAAAAGATATGCCAAATCCCACTGCAAACTAGACATATGCCCAAATAACCTCATGAAATCTGCTCCTCAACAATTCATAATAGACCTAACGAACCATGTAAACTTCACGCTACAAAACGGACTTTTCCCAAAAGAAAAAGGAAAAATCTTACTCACCCCAATTCCTAAAGATACTGAGTTAATTTATTACAGGACATCCAATCCTCTGCTGTGCAGTTGTCCTCCTTTCACTGAGTAACCATGCCACCTCCTGCTCAAGCAACTCTTCCCATGGACACACCTCAAAGACCCATTTTCTGGGGCTTTTTTCCTTTCCCTTCCTCTCTGGGTGTCAGTGAAGGCATTTTAACAATACCTGATCTTTTTGTGGGTGAAGGTCTGCAGACTGTAAAGCAAAGAGCATCATTTTTATTCCCATGGAGTGGTTTGGCCAATAGATGTAGCAACAGGTACAGTAGAGTTATACATCTTTCAAAACTGTGCCCCTTGTCTTGCTCCTCCCTGGTCTGTTGGTATTTTTGAAAGTCAGATCTTTGTGGATATTTTCCTTTTGCCAGTGTGTGTGTGTGTGTGTGCTTGCTCATCTCACGATGGTCTTGCATTGCTAATCTGCCAGTTAAACCAGCAGCCCACAAGGAAGACTGTTTATCCTGAATTACAACTGTTAGTTGCAAAATAAGTAAGAACAACTTACCTACTGGATACAGAAGCCTTTGTACTGGATATTCACAATTCTAACAGACTGACGGTATTGCAGAGATGTTGATACTGAGTTAATTTATTACAGTGGTTGATTTATATACAACTAGTAAAACATGCCCGTTTCTGGAGCAAATGAAACAGGCGCTAGCAAGGTTTTCCTTCCGAACCCCCCCTCCCTACCCACCCCTTCGGCGTTGTGAAGTCACTGACGCCATTGCTCCGCCCTCGACATCATCCAGAGACAGTGATTTCAGTGGCTTCACCACCACGAACCCTTCGAACCCGAAGGAAGTGCCCGAAGGAAGTGACACTGACATCAGTGTCCTCAGAACGTTGAGGGTGAGTTTTATTATATAGGATATAAACCTGAAGAAGTTGAGAAGTAGGATCTGGGCAAAAGGAAAGCTTTTTTTTTTTTTTTTTTTTTAAAGCTAAAAGACAGTTTGCTTTCCAGGAAGAGAGGTCAGAAGATCTATCTTTCAGGGAGGAGGGAGCGAGAAGACCCATAAGGCTAGTTGGCAACAAAAGGGACCAATGGATTCAGTACCTGAGACTACAGCACAGTGCAAGGACACTGAAGCCAGCACCATGCCTGTGCTTCAGTGATTGGAGGGGGTGAGTGTCAAATGCTTCTGTCAGGAGAGGGTCACATGCAGGGAATGATCTGTCAGAGCACAGAATGAACACAGGTGAGAACTACAAAAAAGATATAGTGGAATTAGAAAAGGTGCAGAGAAGGGCGACGAAAATGATAAAGGGGATGGGACGACTTCCCTATGAGGAAAGGCTAAAGTGGCTAGGGAGAGTCATGGGATAGGAGGTAGTGTTCTATTGTGGATTAAAAACTGGTTAAAAGATAGAAAACAGAGAGTAGGGTTAAATGGTCAGTATTCTCAATGGAGAAGGGTAGTTAGTGGGGTTCTCCAGGGGTCTGTGCTGGGTCCACTGCTTTTTAACATATTTATAAATGACCTAGAGATGGGAGTAACTAGTGAGGTAATTAAATTTGCTGATGACACAAAGTTATTCAAAGTCGTTAAATCGCAGGAGGCTTGTGAAAAATTACAAGAGGACCTTACGAGACTGGGAGTCTAAATGGCAGATGACGTTTAATGTGAGCAAGTGCAAAGTTATGCATGTGGGAAAGAGGAACCCGAATTATAGCTACGTCATGCATGGTTCCACATTAGGAGTCATGGACCAAGAAAGGGATCTAGGTGTCGTCGTTGATGATATGTTGAAACCTTCTGCTCAGTGTGCTGCTGTGGTTAAGAAAGCAAATAGAATGTTAGGTATTATTAGGAAAGGAATGGAAAACAACAATGAGGATGTTATAATGCCTTTGTATCACTCCATGGTGCGACCGCACCTCGAATATTGTGTTCAATTCTGGTCGCCGCATCTCAAAAAAGATATAGTGGAATTAGAAAAGGTGCTGTCGGGTCCTCGAGGCAGAACCGGAATTTGTGAGCCCTTGGGCCACCACCAAGGAGCGGCAGGCAAGACCACCCTGGAACTGGATACACAGAAGAGCAGGACTGGAACTCTGGACTGGAGTAGTACTGAGGCAGGCAACTAGAACAGGCAGGACAGGAACAGCTTCACCTGCGCTTGGCCACCGTTCCTCCAGAGTTGAGCTCCAGAGTGCGGGTGGCCGGCAGGACTTGCAGGATAAGGCAGGAACTGAAGATCCAGAGGACCCACCCTGGGTCTGGGATACACGAGGGAGGCTGGGCACGGAACTAGACTAGGCCTGAAAGCTGCACGCAGCCACTAAGCCAGAAACACAAGACAGACTAAGGAGACAAGATGTACACAAAGGCTAGGCAGAACGGGGTTCAGGATATACACTCAGGATATACACCCTAGTTAGGCAGAGACAGGATTCAGGATATACACTCTAGCAAGGCAGAAGCAGGACTCAGGAAATACAAGCAAGCTTGGCAGAAACAGGACTCAGTGTATACACATAAGCTGGGCAGAAGCAGGGGTCAGGACCTACATACAAGCTTGGTTGAAGCGGGGTTCAGGATATGCAGACAAGCTTGGCAAAAGCACACAGAAAGTATCAGGGTTCAGACTATAGTCAGAGACAGGCAGCAGGCAGAGAATATCCGGGTTCAGGCTGTAGTCAGAGACAGGCAGCAAGCAGAGAATATCCGGGTGCAGGCAATAGTCAGAGAATAATAAACCAGGAGCTAACCGAGGCTTTGGGCAGGCAGCAGACAAAGGAATTAACCATGGATAACAGTGTCAGGGCTGAAGCTTCAGACTCCAAACACAGACAGAGAGAAAATGGCTTAAGCTTCAGACTCCAACCGTAGAGCAAGGCAAAGGAAGGACTAGCAGTCCACAGACACAAAACAGAAGAGCAAAAGCCCACACGGAAGAACTAGCAGTCCACAGACACAAAGCAGAAGGGCAGCGCCCACACAGAAGGACTGACAGTCCACAGACACAAATAGCAGATGGGCAAGAGCCCCAGAGAAAGACTAAGTAGCAGCTCTCACTAACCTCATGGCCTATTGGCATAACACTCTTACTTACTATGCAAAGGCCCTGAATGCAAGCACAGCACTTCCTTATGAAGGCTCTCACTAATGATTTCACCTACTGCAGGACAGGAGCAGGGAACACACTCACACCAAGGAGAGGCTTGGAACACATAGGAAGAACAGGCAGGAGCCATCTTGGAAGCTGGCACAAAACAAGCGGGAGCCATCTTAGATGCTGGCTCCTCAGAGAGGCATAGCCCACACAGGTGAGGTCTAGTGAAGCAATCAGCACACAGAGACAGAGACAAGACTAACACAGAAACAGACAGAAGCCAGCATAGATGCTGACCCCCAGAAATAAGGTACAGACATAACAGGTGCAGAGAAGGGCGACAAAATGATAAAGTGGATGGGACAACTTCCCTATGAGGAAAGGCTAAAGCGGCTAGGGCTCTTCAGCTTAGAGAAAAGGCAGCTGAGGGGAGATATGATAGAGGTCTATAAAATAATGAGTGGAGTTGAACGGGTAGATGTGAAGCGTCTGTTCATGCTTTCCAAAAATACTAGGACTAGGGGGCATGCGATGAAGCTACAATGTAGTAAATTTAAAACGAATTGGAGAAAATTTTTCTTCACTCAACGTGTAATTAAACTCTGGAATTCATTGCCAGAGAATGTGGTAAAGGCAGTTAGCTTAGCGGAATTTAAAAAAGGCTTGGACGGCTTCCTAAAGGAAAAGTCCATAAACCGTTATTAAATGGACTTGGGAAAAATCCACTATTTCTGGGATAAGCAGTATAAAACGTTTTGTACATTTTTGGGATCTTGCCGGGTATTTGTTACCTGGATTGGCCATTGTTGGAAACAGGATGCTGGGCTCGATGGACCTTTGGTCTTTCCCAGTATGGCAGTACTTATGTACTAAAGGCCAGAGCATTCCAAGAACGCATGTATAAGTGTGCCCCTCTCCCTTTGACACCTACTGCATCTGTTGGACTCCCAAAGCCCCATCACAACCCCCCTCTCTCGTGATATATAAGCTCTATGCAGTATTTTATATTGTGTTTCCTGCAAATCTGTTGATTTAACCATCTCGTATAATGTGGTAAAAGTGTACAGAATTGTGAATACGTGTATTCCAGGCCCAGGTCTGTATTACATTGATTCATCACCCCCTCCAACCCCTCCCTAGGCAGTGACTTTTTCAAGATCCTGTATCACATGGCCAATCTATTCAATGTCGTAGGCACATGGAGAAGCAGTAGGTCCAGCTCACCATATTCCCCTGACCCCCCCTTGCCTGCAAGAAAGATAACACGTGGCAATTGGCTAAGTTCCATTTTTCCTTAACTTGTTCAAAATTTAGAAACGAACCCTCCGCCATATCAATTAACTGACCTACTACTACTACTACTATTTAGCATTTCTATAGCGCTACAAGGCATACGCAGCGCTGCACAAACATAGAAGATAGACAGTCCCTGCTCAAAGAGCTTACAATCTAATAGACAAAAAATAAATAAAGTAAGCAAATCAAATCAATTAATGTGAACGGGAAGGAAGAGAGGAGGGTAGGTGGAGGCGAGTGGTTACAAGTGGTTACGAGTCAAAAACAATGTTAAAGAGGTGGGCTTTCAGTCTAGATTTAAAGGACACCAAGGATGGGGCAAGACGTAGGGGCTCATGAAGTTTATTCCAGGTGTAGGGTGCAGCGAGACAGAAGGCGCGAAGTCTGGAGCTGGCAGTAGTGGAGAAGGGAACAGATAAGGATTTATCCATGGAGTGTAGTGCACGGGAAGGGGTGTAGGGAAGGACGAGTGTGGAGAGATACTGGGGAGCAGCAGATTGAGTACATTTATAGGTTAGTAGAAGAATTTTGAACAGGATGCGAAAATGGATAGGGAGCCAGTGAAGGGTCTTGAGGAGAGGGGTAGTATGAGTAAAGCGACCCTGGCGGAAGACGAGACGGGCAGCAGAGTTTTTAACCGACTGGAGGGGGGAGAGGTGACTAAGTGGGAGGCCAGCAAGAAGCAGATTGCAGTAGTCTAAAAGAGAGGTGACAAGGGTGTGGATGAGGGTTTTGGTAGAGTGCTCGGAAAGAAAGGGGCGGATTTTACGGATGTTGTAAAGAAAGAAACGACAGGTCTTGGCAATCTGCTGGATATGAGCAGAGAAGGAGAGAGAAGAGTCAAAGATGACCCCAAGGTTTCGAGCTGAGGAGACAGGGAGAATGAGAGAGCCATCAACAGAAATAGAAAACGGGGGGAGCGGGGAGGTGGGTTTGGGGGGAAAATGAGAAGCTCGGTTTTGGTCATATTTAATTTCAGGTGGCGTTGAGACATCCAGACAGCAATGTCAGACAAGCACGCTGAAACTTTGGTTTGGATGCAAGGTGATATATGAGGGGTAGAAAGGTAGATTTGGGAGTCATCAGCATAGAGATGGTAGGAAAAGCCATGGGATGAGATTAATGAGCCAAGGGAAGAAATGTAGATAGAAAAGAGGAGGGGACCAAGAACAGAACCCTGAGGTACGCTGACAGGCAGAGGGATAGAAGTAGAAGAGGATCCACCAGAGTGAACACTAAAGGTGCGGAGGGAGAGGTAGGAAGAGAACCAGGAAAGGACAGAGCCCTGGAATCCAAGTGAGGACAGGGTATCAAGAAGTATGCTGTGATCGACAGTGTCAAAAGCAGCGGAAAGATCAAGAAGAATGAGGATGGAATATTGACCTCTGGATTTAGCCAGTAATAGGTCATTGGAGACTTTAGTAAGCGCAGTTTCGGTTGAGTGGAGAGGGTGAAAACCAGATTGTAGTGTGAGGAGAGAAAATCAAGGCAGCGGCGGTGAACAGCACACTCAAGTAATTTGGAGAGAAAAGGAAGGAGGGAGATGGGCCGGTAATTAGAGGGACAAGTAGGGTCGAGTGAAGGCTTCTTAAGGAGAGGTGTGACCACAGCATGTTTAAAGGCAGCAGGGACAGTCGCAGTGGAAAGTGAGAGGTTGAGAATGTGACAGATAAAAGGAATAAGAGCAGGAGAGATGGCATTAAGAAGGTGGGTGGGAATGGGATCAGAGGAACAGGTGGTACATTTTGAGGAAGAAAGGAGAAGTATAGTTTCCTCAATAGTAACTTCAGGAAAGGAGGAAAGGGAATGAGGGGAAGGAGAGAGAGGGGAACGGACTAGTGGAGGGAGAGGTGGTGAGGTAGAGAAAGCAAGGTTTATCTTTTGAACCTTGTTGTGAAAGAATTCAGCAAGGGTCTGAGGAGATAATGAAGGGGGAGTTGGGGGAGGGGGCACCTTGAGGAGAGAGTTCAATGTGGTGAAGAGAAGTCGAGGATTAGAGCCAAGAGAATTGGTCAGTTGGATATAATAATCCTGTTTGGCACGTAAAAGAGCAGATTGGAAGGAGGTCAGCAACCTCTCTTCTTCCACCTCCTAAACACAGAAACTCCCAGACCTGCTGGGAAATCTACATTACCCATAAGGCTCAAGAAAGGGGACGCTTCTGGTGATTTCCCTTGTTGACCCCTCCACCAACCCCAAGCTCTTCTCAGAGATCTGAGAAACCCCAACATAGATGCTACATGAGACTGCTTAGTAGGGGACATGTGGACCAGATTTATGACAGAATACGGGTGTCCCCACTCCTCCATCCACCCTGGCAGAGAGAAACGATGCACCCCCATAATCCCCTCATAGATAAACCTCATGAGCGCAACTATATTATACTTTGGAGGTCATGCAAATTCAGACCCCCTAACTCCTTACTATGAACTAATCTTTGGTGCCCTATCCTCACCCCATTTTCTAATTCCACCATATCTTTTTTGAGATGCAGTGACTAGAATTGAACACAATTGAAGCAGTATTTGGAGAGGTCCCACCGATGTCCATCGATTTCAGTTATTAACGTCTTTAGGGTCTTTCTGCTATTTTTACGACAATCTCTCTGGTGCTGCTGCAACTCATCTTTCACACTGGACGCTCTGCTATCTATCTGGGTCTCTCATTAATTACTTTTATTGAGTTGTGTGGCCAAGTTGGCTACCTCCATTTGGAGGGAAGTTGTGTTACGTTGTTTATCTTTTGCAGTTCAGTCATGACCAGTTCCAGTAGCTCACCACAATCCTGCTGCACTGCCATCTTTAGTGACATGGGTGGAACCTCTGCAAACACTGCTTCAATTTTGTTTTCCTTACTGCTGGCCATGACAGCTGGGCATAAGATTTAACAGCGTGTGCAGAAAGATTCAGAAAGCACCACTGCTGAGGCAAGGAGAAAGTGCCAGAACTTCGGTGTCTTTTTACTAAGTTACGCTGAAAAATGGCCTGTGGTAGTGTAGGCACGGGTTTTGGGTGCGCACAGATCCATTTTTCAGCATGCCTGCAAAAATTACCTTTTTAAAATTTTTGCCGGAAATGGACGTGTGGTAAAATAAAAATTGCAGTGCGTCCATTTTGGGTCTGAGATCTTACCGCCAGCCATTGACTTAGCGGTAAGGTCTCTTGCGTTAACCGTGCGGTAATCGCCTACGCGTGACAAGTTGGAGTTACCACCCGATTTTCGCCATGCGCCAGAAAATATTTTTTCTGGCGCACGTAAAAAATGAAATTACCGCACGGGCCACTCCGAATTGGCGTGCATTGGGCATGCGCAGGCCCTTCAGTGTCCATCTTGATGCAGTGCAAAGCTCCATCCCCCGACAGTACATACATCTCAATCAATACATAAAGAATAAATGAATACAATAAATATTTTATTTATTTATTTGTTACATTTGTGTCCCACATTTTCCCACCTATTTGCAGGCTCAATAAGGCTTACATAGTACAGTAGAAGCAATCGCCAATACCAGTTTGAACAAATACAAAGTGAGGTTATGGCAGTGTAATGATCAGTGTGATAGTTACATTGGGGGTCATAAGGAGGAAGAGTTGGGTTAAGTCCAGTATGAACTTTTTTATTGTTGTGTTGCGGGGTTAAGGCATTTAAGTTGGATCATTAGGGTATGCCTTTTCAAACAGGTTAGTCCTTAGGAGTTTCCGGAAGTTTAGGTGGTCGTATGTTGCTTTTCATGGTGATTGGTAGTGCGTTCCATAGTTGCGTGCTTATATAAGATAAGCTGGACGCATAGGTTGATTTGTATTTGAGTCCTTTGCAGCTTGGGTGGTGGAAATTAGGTATGTTCGTGTTGATCTTGTTGTGTTTCTGGTTGGTAGGTCTATGAGGTCTGTCATGTATCCCGGGGCATTGACATAGATGATTTTATGAACCAGGGTGCAGATTTTGAACGCAATGCGTTCTTTGGTTGGAAGCCAATGTAGTTTTTCTCATAGGGGTTTGGTGCTTTCGAATCTTGTTTTTCCGAATATAAGCCTGGCTGCTGTGTTTTTCCACTTTACACATGGAATTTCAATCCACAAGATGAACAGACGGATGCAGAAATGTTAAAGGAGATTAGGGATTGGATTGGACTGGAATAATCCGAATCATAGCTACCCAATCCCAGGGTCCACCCTACGAGTCAGCACTCAAGAAAAAGATCTGGGTGTTATTATAGACAACATGCCGAAATCCTCTGCCCAGTCTGCGGCAGCGGCCAAAAAAGCAAACAGGATGCTTGGAACTACTAGGAGAGGGATGCAACAGTGGCCAATCCAGGTCACAAGTACCTGGCAGAAACCCATGCTATGAATCCCAGGGCAAGCAGTGGCTTCCCCCATGTCCATCTTAACAACAGACCGTGGGCTTTGCCTCCAGGAAGTTGTCCAAACCGTTTTTTAAACCTAGTTAGGGAGATTGCATAATTAGTTAAATTTTGTTGCTCTAGCTGCTGTTTTTGCCTGTTGTCCACAGAATTACTGGGATCACCTGGTAGCATCCTGTACATTCTCTGTGGCCTTT
Organism: Microcaecilia unicolor; assembly: GCF_901765095.1. Classification (NCBI taxonomy): domain Eukaryota; kingdom Metazoa; phylum Chordata; class Amphibia; order Gymnophiona; family Siphonopidae; genus Microcaecilia; species Microcaecilia unicolor. The sequence goes on from NC_044032.1 coordinate 660,085,369, forward strand.
CTCCGTGTCTCCTGCTGCAGACGCACAATTCTGATCCGTGACCCCTGAAATGGTCGGAGCTGCAGCGTGTTGCCATTTCTTAGAGCTGTTGAAAAAGAAATGAGTATTCCCAGAGGCACAGCCCCTATATTAACACCTTTGAGGCACGGCTTCCAGATTGGATTAGGTCAGCATGGTATATGCTCTAGAAATTTAATTTGTTTCACTCCAGTGTAAAAAATACATGGCATAACTTGGTAGCCAGACTCCCTGGACAGTTTACAGATTTTAGCAGGTGCAGGACTGTTGAAAAATTTATCAATCGAGCTGATACCGAATAAATTCTTTGCAATTAAAGCTCCCAAATGACTTCTCGGCTCAGCATATTAAATCTGCTGCAGATTTTCTATCACAATCCACAAGACCATGAACCAGCCGAAACCCTCAAGGCTATTTTAGAGATGGATTTCTCAGAGGACTTTGTGATCATTAAAATCATCACACTGTACTGTTTACAAGGAGATCAGCCCTGCAAGGCTAATGACAGGAGGAAGAAGGCAGCCAGAGCTAACAGAACAAAAATGATTTGTTTTAACGACTTGGAAAGGTACAAACTAGCTTATAGTTATAGCTTCTCACCATCAATCTGTTCCACTAATGGAGCTTTCAATATGCTTTAGAAAAGTTAATTACTGTGCTTCTAAGGGAAAGCAGCCTGCCCTGGCCCATAGATTATCCACATTCCTGCTGGTTCCAGTGGTGCACAGAGGGCAAGGGATTTAATATGCTGACTGAGCCCAGGGCAGCGGAGTTACCAGGCAGAAGGTCTGGGGTCAGTTCCTGAGCTCAGCTACAGCTCCCCTCGCTGACTGGAGGTGGAAATGCTCTGGAGATAGCATGAGGGGTACTGGGGTGGGGGTGTAATCCTTGTTATTGTGCAGAACAGGAGCACATATGATCTAATGCTCCCCCGTCCAGGACTGTCCCTATGACTACTACTACTACTTATCATTTCTATAGCGCTACTAGACATACGCAGCGCTGTACACTTGAACATGAAGAGGCAGTCCCTGCTCGACAGAGCTTATCTAATTAGGACAGACAAACAGGACAAACAAGAGATAAGGGAATATTAAAGTGAGGATGACAAAATAAGGGTTCTGAACAAGTGAACAAGGGTTAGGAGTTAAAAGCAGCATCAAAAAGGTGGGCTTTTAGCTTAGATTTGAAGACGGCCAGAGATGGAGCTTGACGTACCGGCTCAGGAAGTCTATTCCAGGCATATGGCGCAGGAAGATAAAAGGAATGGAGTCTGGAGTTAGTGGTGGAGGAGAAGGGTGCAGATAAGAGAGATTTACCCAGTGAACGGAGTTCCCGGGGAGGAATGAGAGTGGAGAGGTACTGAGCAGCTGCAGAGTGAATGCACTTATAGGTCAATAAGAGCAGTTTGAACTGTATGCAGAAATGGATAGGAAGCCAGTGAAGTGACTTGAGGAGAGGGCTAATATGAGCATAACGACCCTGGTGGAATATTAGTCATGTAGCAGAATTTTGAACAGTTTGAAGAGGAGAGAGATGGCTAAGTGGGAGACCTGTGAGAAGCAAGTTGCAATAGTCTAAGCGAGAGGTGTGTGAATGAGGGTTCTGGTAGTGTGCTCGGAAAGGAAAGGGCAAATTTTGGTGATATTATAGAGAAAGAAACGACAGGTTTTAGCAGTCTGCTGAATATGTGCAGAGAAGGAGAGGGAGGAGTCGAATATGACCCCGAGGTTATGAGCTGATGAGACAGGAAGGATGAGAGTGTTATCTACAGAAATAGAGAATGGGGAAGGAGGAGAGGTTGGTTTAGGGGGAAAGATAAGAAGCTCAGTCTTGGTCATGTTTAGTTTCAGATGGCGCTCGGGTTAAAGGAAGAGGATGGTGAAGTTTTACTGGAAATGGACAAGGGGTGGGGGTGGGGCGTAGAGCAAGTTTCATCGGGACTTGAAGCTTAGATGTAGAGGATAAGGGTTCTGATTTGAGGTATTAGCCTAGTGGAAACTCTGTTTCTTTCTACTTATCCCTCTTCACTTGTAGCTCTAGATGAGCTGTATTCAGGTACAGTAAGCCTTTTCCAATTCCTGGAGGGCTTCCAACCTAAGGCAAGGGAGCTGCAATGGGATTTATTTTATTTTAAAAATTCTTACAGGCCACTCTTACAATAAATACCCATAATAATGCAACGTACCTTAGTACATCATCATGTCACAGTCAAATACCTAAAACAAATAAATAGGTGGTTATCCAATAATGAGTGGGAAAACAATGTCTCACACCTCCCCCCGGCTTACCTTGGATCAGGGGCGTAGCTAGGTGGGGCCATGGGGGCATGGGCCTCCACAGATTTAGCCCTGGCCCCCTCTACTTTCAACCCCCCCTGTCACCGACCCTCCCCGCCACTTTCCATCCCCCCTCCCACTGCTGACCCTCCCCCGCCACCTGGTATGCACGCAGGACGTCAAGAGTCAGGACTCACAGAAACAAATCAGCGAAGGTGCCGGAGACCCCCGCCAGCAAAGGTACCAGGCAGCGGTGGCGGGAGGGGGGATTGAAATTGGCGGGGGAGGGTCGGCAGCGGGGGGGGGGGGGGTCAAAAGTGTGGGGTGGGGGTCGGCGGCTGGGGGAGGCGGGTTAAACTGTGCCACCCCCCACTTCAGGCTCTGGATCCCCCTCCCGCCGAGTTCTAGCTACGCCCCTGTCTTGGATGGTCCGTTCTGTCTGTGTTAAGGACCCCTCAGCTGCAGAATTGCGCTTCATTCCTCTGGAAAAGGTACCGTCCAATGGTTACCTGCGCCATGAAAAATTGATGAACAGATTTTTTTATATTTTCAAGGAACCCCCTCAGTGGCGTTCCTAGGCTGGCTGGCACCCAGGGCAGATCGCTGATGCGCCCCCCCCGGGTGCAGCGCGGCCCCCCCCCCGGTGAAATTACACCCCCCCCCCGGGTACAGCGTGACCCCCCCTGGCAAAATTACACCCCCCCAGCTTGCATTTTTACCTGCTGGGGGGGGGGGGGGTGCCGCGCGCCTGTCGGTTCCGAGTCTGCTCGTTCCCTGCTGCTCCCTCTGCCCTGGAACAGGAAGTAACCTGTTCCGCGCAGAGGGAGCAGCAGGGAGGGAACGAGCAGACTCGGCCAACAGGCGCGCGGCACCCCCCCCCCCCTTGGTATGCCACTAAACATGAAAGGGTCCTGTTTTCTAAGCTGTGCTAGAAACGCATTACCATTTTTAGATGCCCAGAATATTCCTATGGTTGTCTACATGGTTAGCGTGTGCTGAGTTTTAGCACACACTGAAAACGTGTACTAAGACGCACTAGCGAATTTAGCACACTAATACTTATTTATTTGTTGCATTTGTATCCCACATTTTCCCACCTATTTGTAGGCTCAATGTGGCTTACAGTATGCCATAATGGCGATCGCCATTTCCGGATTGTGAAATACAAAGTGATATTGCATTAAAGTTCGTAAATAGAGTAAATTATAGAGTAAGTTAGACAGTCGAATATAGAAAGTTCATTTCCGGCGTGAGGGATAAAGTGGTAGTGCGTAATACGTAATGTTCATTAGTGATAGCGTAGGTTAATCAGTCTAGTGTGGAGAGTTCGTTGCATTTAGTGCACCCTAAATATTAGGACGAAGTAAAAATGCTAGCGAGCCTTAGTAAAAAAAAAAAACCCTAAATGTTTTGTTCTTAGGTGTTTAGAAACTGAAGCCCTCAGCACTGAAAATTTGAGCCTACTTGATAACTTGCTGACCGCCGGAACTTCCACAGGTCATGGCTGACGTTCAGTTTCAGAACTGCCCTCTCCTTCAGCTCTGCCTTCGGTAACTATTGTACCATTTTATCACGCTTCAGTACATGGTTGGTGCAACTTGAACTGTACAGTGATTGAGTAGTTCGGCAAGTAAGACTATTCCTGTGTTGGACGGCTACCGTTTGAAAAACCATCCTTAGAGACAGAAGAGCGAGGAACTGGACTCTGGCCAACATACAGACTGGGCAGGAGCTGAGTCCCAGGACCCTGACTAGGGGACACTGCCCATCGGTCATTTATTGGTGATTCTTTTTAAATGCTGCTTTTAAATACAGTGTTTTTAGATTCTTGAGCGCTTTAAAAGTGACCTTCAGAAGTGTGTTTTTTTTTTGGAAGATTCCTTTGTGCAATAAAATATAGTAAACAAAAATGGCTCTGTAGCGCCCCCTAAGTTTCAGCGTTGCTTCATTTCTGTGCAATAGAAAGGTTAGCTATCGGTCACATTGGTCAGGGGTGGGTTGATTTTCCATGAAACAAAGTGCACTTCCACCCTGTACACTCCAGCCGCTTAAATAAACCTGCGTTGACAGCAGAGCGAGTGTGACCACTTTACAGATGTCAGACAACGAGTAAATCCTACAAGCTGTTTGAATTAACTATATTTTATTGCACAAAGGAGTCTTAAAAAAAAACTTTTGAAAGTAAGTTTTAAAGTGCTCAGGAACTTAAAAACACAGTGTTTAAAAACAGCATTTTAAAAAAGCACCATTAAAATGAGAAGTAAAGTGCAGTTCTTTCCTTATTCACTCTTCTTGCATTACAGGTATTTTGCAGTGAATTTCCCTCCCAGCAAGATACATTTGCAAGCAGTATTTTCAAAGTTTTAAGCAGCTGTGGTGTACAGGGTGGAAGTGTGCGTTGTGTCAAGGAAAACCACGCTAGCCCTGACCACTGTGACTAATATCTAACCTTGCTATTGCATAGAAACAAAGCAACACTGAAACCTAGGGGACGCTACTGTGACATCACCCACTGGTCTTCTCTCCAAAATCCATCCATCACCTGCCATAGACAGAGAGAGAGAGAGAGAGAGAGAGAGAGAGAGAGAGAGAGAGTGTGTGTGTGTGTGTGTGTGAGAGAGAGAGAGAGAGAGAGAGAGTGAGTATCTGGCATGTAGCCGACACTCTGATTGGGCAGGCAGTGGAGTGACAGAGGAGCAAGACCTGAATTTCAGGACCTTGTCAAGTGAGAGTCGCCATTAGTGATGCCACCCACTGAGCTGAAATTTGGTTTTACTGACTCTTCATTGCTGTCTGGTGCCAGTTGGTGCTGAAATGTGGAAGTTGTTGGCTCTTTTTCAAAGAGAAGTGGCTGATAATGGGGAAGAGGGAAGCAAAAATGAAAAGTTCAAGTGGAGGTGGGCTGTGGACCTATGGACAAACGTTCATGTTTTTTTTTCAGGTATGTCTTTGTCTGGATTGGTAACATCATCACAGAACTTCAGGAACTCCTTTGAGCTCTTACGTAGACCTCCCATGCCCCCATATGCTTTCTTAGGATTATCAGGTTATTTGGTGGGGGGGGGGGGGGGGGGGTCCCAAAGAGGATAGGAAGATTCCTCTTCCAGAAATGATCTCCGTGTCTAGGTTGGCTGGTCCAGTGGAGGGAGCTGGAGTTGTTCTTGCTGATGTGACATTGGTGGACATATATAAATACATAAGTGTTTCCATACTGGGACAGACTGAAGGTCCATCAAGCCCAGTATCCTGTTTCCAACAGTGGCCAATCCAGGTCACAAATATCTGCAAGATCCCAAAAGAGTACAATACATTTTATGCTGCTTAGCCTAGAAATAAGCAGTGGATTTTCCCAAGTCCATTTTAATAATGGCTTATGGACTTTTCCTTTAGGAAGCCAGCCAACCCTTTTCTAAACCCCGCTAAGCTAACTGCTTTTACCACATTCTCTGGTAACGAATTCCAGAGTTTAATTAAATGTTGAGTGAAGAAATATTTTTTTCTGATTTGTTTTAAATTTACTATTTTGTAGCTTCATTGCCTGCTCCGTAGTCCTAGTATTTTTGGAAAGCGTAAACAAGCGATTCACGTCTACCAATTCCACTCTGATTAGCCTTGGCAGGGAGCCATAAGCCACAAGTAAACTGGCTATAGTCAAATCTATGGAGAACACCAAAGCCTCAACTGTCTGAGAAAGTGAGACAGGAGATTAGAGGGAGTGGGCTACGAGGGGCTCATCACAATATATAATAGAAGGTTAGATATTTTAGTATAGCAAGGCAATAAGGAAAACTTATAAGTACATGGTGGAACAGTAAGGTAACAATATCAGTGCAATTAATAATTATTCCTAAGACCTAACTATCGGTACTAACCTAAGACCACAAGCCAAAAAGTTCTGACTCACTTGGAACATTGCAATGCTTTCCATGTCACCCAACTATAGGAAGGATAACTAACCTCACCCTGTAGGCTGCCTGGAAAAGTCCTTTGGCTCCTACTGTGTGGCCGGTCTCTCTTTTCTCTCTCGGACTCCAAGAAGAAGTTTCCCAGCCGGCTCCTGGACAAGACCAGGTAGATAGACTGTTTGATCCACTATCAGGCTTATTTTTGAAAGAGAAGGACGCCCATCTTTCGACACAAATCGGAAGATGGGCGTCCTTCTCACAGGGTCGCCTAAATCAGCATAATCGAAAGCAGATTTTGGGCGTCCCCAACTGCTTTCCATCGCAGGGACGACCAAAGTTCCTGGGGGCATGTCAGAGGCGTAGCGAAGGCAGGACTGGGGCATGCCTAACAGATGGGCGTCCTCGAGTGATAATGGAAAAAAAGGGCGTCCCTGACGAGCACTTGGGCGACTTTACTTGGTCCATTTTTTCTTACTACTACTACTACTATTTAGCATTTCTATAGCGCTACAAGGCGTACGCAGCGCTGCACAAACATAGAAGAAAGACAGTCCCTGCTCAAAGAGCTATGTAATAAAAGTGAACCAAGTATAGGACAATCAAGCCATTGTGACATCACTGATGAGGTTGGCTCTTATTGGTGGACTGAGGCATTATGACATCACAATATTAGCTCTGGTTACAAGAGACTACTACTACTACTATTTAGCATTTCTATAGCGCTACAAGGCTTACGCAGTGCTGCACAAACATAGAAGAAAGACAGTCCCTGCTCAAAGAGCTTACAATCTAATAGACAAAAAATAAATTAAGCAAATCAAATCAATTAATGTGTACAGGAAGGAGGAGAGGAGGGTAGGTGGAGGCGAGTGGTTACAAGTGGTTACGAGTCAAAAGTAATGTTAAAGAGGTGGGCTTTCAGTCTAGATTTAAAGGTGGCCAAGGATGGGGCAAAACATAGCATTTTCCTGTAAGAATACTGAAGCTCAATATACTGCTAACACTGCCTTCACATTTTCTTTATAATCTGAACCAGCACGTGCAGATTTTCCTATAGTTTATTCCTTAGTGCTTAATTACGTGCTTGCTTTATAAGCTACACCATTTCTTACATCCAAGCCTCAAAAAGGTGCCCGAACTGACCAGATGACCACCGGAGGGAATCGGGGATGACCTCCCCTGACTCCCCCAGTGGTCACTAACCACCTCCCACCCAGAAAAAAAAACTTTAAAAATATTTTCTGCCAGCCTCAAATGTCATACTCAGGTCCATCACAGCAGTATGCAGGTCCCAGGAGCAGTTTTAGTGGGTGCAGTGCACTTCAGGCAGGTGGACCCAGGCCCATCCCCCCCCCCCCTACCTGTTACACTTGTGGTGGTAAATGGGAGCCCTCCAAAACCACCACAAACCCACTGTACCCACATCTAGGTACCCCCCTTCATCCGTAAGGGCTATGGTAGTGGTGTACAGTTGTGGGTAGTGGGTTTTGGGGGGGGGGGGTTGGGGGGCTCAGCACACAAGGTAAGGGAGCTATGTACCTGGGAGCTTTTTCTAAAGTCCACTGCAGTGCCCCCAGAGTGCCCGGTTGGTTTCCTGGCATGTGAGGGGGACCAGTGCACTATGAATGCTGGCTCCTCCCACGACCAAAGGGCTTGCATTTGGTCGTTTCTGAGATGGGCGTCCTTAGTTTCCATTATTGCCGAAAATCAGAAACGACCAAGTCTAAGGATGACCATCTCTAGGGACGACCTAAATGTCAAGATCCCCGACCGTAGTATAGAAACGAAAGATGGTCGCTCATCTTGTTTCGATAATGCGGGTTTCCCCGCCCCTTCGCCGGGGCATCCTGCGAGGACGTCCTCAGGAAAACTTGGGCGTCCCTTTCTTTTTTTAATATAAATTTTTATTGAGTAAAGATCAAACTTACAAATGTAAATGCAAATATTCAGTCGGATACTTTCCAACTTAGTAGTGTAACATCTTCAAAATAACTTTAACCAACTGGTTATGTCCCCCTTTCCCACCATCTCCACTCCCCTCCCTCCCTCCTATTGAATTGCAAGGTAGAGTCTGGTTGTGCCAACCACTCTGTGTATGGATCCCAAACTCGATGATATGGTAGCAGGCGACCCAGTCGCATAGCAGTCAACTTAGACATCAGCTGAATATTGTCCAATTTCCGCATTGAGCGTCCCTTTCGATTATGCCCCTCTATGTCTTCAGTCTTATGCTCGTTGTGGAAGGCTATCAGCAAGGAAGCTGGAATGCACACAGTGTCACTCCCCTCATATGTTCTACTACTACTACTACTACTTAACATTTCTAGAGCGCTACTAGGGTTACGCAGCGCTGTACAATTTAACAAAGAGAGACAGTCCCTGCTCAAAGAGCTTACAATCTAATAGACAAGTGAACGGTCGGTCCGATAGGGGCAGTCAAATTGGGGCAGTCTGGATTCACTGAACGGTAAGGGTTAGGTGCCGAACGCAGCATTGAAGAGGTGGGCTTTAAGCAAAGACTTGAAGATGGGCAGGGAGGGGGCTTGGCGTAAGGGTTCAGGAAGGTTCTCTGTCGTTTCATGCCAAGAAGAATCTGTTTATTTCCTGGAAACCTAGCACATCCTTTATAGCCCTGCGAGGGCACTGGCTGGTGTAATCACTTCCTGTCTGGTAGTATATAAGGAATTTCTTGACTCGCAGCCAGTGCTTTTGAAACAGAATCGTCTTGTGTGTGTGTTGCAGCCTTGTTGGAGCCTGTTTCCTGTTCCTGCCTGTGTTCTATCATGTGTTCCAGTCCTGTTTCTGCTCCGTGTTCCAGCCTTGTTTCTGCCTTGCTCCCAGTTAGTTTCCAGCCCTGTCTTCAAGTCCCTGTCTTGTTTGCAGTCCTCCCTAGCTCGGTGTCTCGTCCAACGCCAGTCGGGACCTAGGTAACCCTAGGGTTGGATAGGCCCAAGGGCTCACCCCGAGTCATGACAGATTGCAAAGGCCATGAGTTCAGTCAAGTCACCCACTCTGCAGTTGCTCCTGCAACTGGATCTTCATCAGCTGTCTGGTTCAGTTTAAGATCTGACTACCCGTCTGGGCCACCTCCAGGACCTCACTCAGGAGGTCCAGCTATAACGGACTGATCTTCAACAGTTTACGGAAACCCTTCAGGGAGTCTGCACTCAGCTTGCTGTGATGCAAACTGCAGGACCTCTGGTTCTGAACCTGCCTCCAGGGCCCAACCCACAGCACCACCTCCGGCTGTCCCGGTGTTTCAGCCTCAAGTCTCAGCACCGCCACACTTTGAAAACACAATATTGAAGCACCCCCCCACCACCCACCATCACCACTGGCAGCAATGCAGTTAGAACATAAGCATTGCCATACTGGACAGACCGAAGGTCCATCAAGCCCAGTATCTTGTTTCCAACAGTGGCCAATCCAGGTCACAAGTACCTGGCAAGATCCCAAAACAGTACAATAGATTTTATGCTGCTTATCCCAGAAATAAGCAGTGGATTTTTCTCAAGTCAGTCTTAATAATGGCTTATGGACTTTAGGAAGCTATCCAAACCTTTTTTAAAGCCTGCTAATCTAACTGCTTTTACCACATTCTCTAGCAATGAGTTTAATTACATGTTGAGTGAAGAAATATTTTCTCCGATTTGTTTTAAATTTACTACTTAATATCTTCATCGCGTGACCCCTAATCCTAGTATTTTTTGGAAAGAGTAAATAAGCGATTCGCGTCCACCCATTCCATGTCAGAGACAGGAGTAAGTGGGTTTCACACCGGCCTTCTAACATTACAGTTAGGTAGATGGGGTGAGGCCAAAGGTTCTAGACCACATAGTAGACACTCTGGTCAAGGACCTTCTTGACACAGTGTTGATCTCACTGGGGTACCCAGACCAGAGATATCCTAACACAGGGTGCTCTGGTATAAGAGCCAGCTCAGGGCACTCTTGGCCTAGAACATCAGGTTAGGAAGGTCCTTAAGTAGAGAAAATACAGTGCTAAGTCAGATTCCCAATCAGCGCTGCGTACGCCTTGTAGCACTATAGAAATGCTAAAGAGTAGTAGTAGTAGTAGTAATCTACCTCCCTATTGGGAGATTGAGAATGTCAGGAGATTGAGGAAATCCAGGATGATCAGGAATGTCATGGGGTCCAGGACTACAGGGCAACCAGGGAAATTTTGTGGGTGGGGAAAGGGGGTTATGGAGTCCTGCAGTTGTGTTTAATTTAATGTCTTTCTCTTTGTCAGGCAATCCCCCCCCCCCCCCACCTTATATATTAACCAGAAGGAAGACATTTTACTCTTGCTGCATGAGATGGCTGCGTTATTTTTCTGGCCATGTACAATCTTTAATGCCTCTGTGATTTGCATTCTATTAGTTTAATTCATCAGTGTGCCTTAGGACGCTATGCGCTGAAGTTTGGCGCAGCATTTTCATGCAGTGCTTATTACATTGAGGCCTAAGTATGGACTGGGAAGTCCCATCACCAAGAGGCTGCATCTAGGTTTTATAGATACGTCTATTAGATTATTGATAACCTGCGGTTCCATGGTACAACCAAAGCGGTTGACATCGTACATGAGAGTACAACACGCATTTTCCTGTCTCTAGTGGGCTCACAATTCAAGTGAAGGAAACGGGCTGAGAACTGCCCTCTCGGACCTATCTGGGTTATGTGGTATCACGAACACCAACACATAAAAGGTTATTGTACAGGACTGGTTGATATTTTAATTTCCCCAATGAATATTCACGTCAGCAATCCTCTGAAGCAGCCAATTATTGGGCCATTTTAAAAATATTTTTTCAAGGTACTTTTCGCCTAGTGCTGACACATATTTTAATGAATGTTTATTAATTGGACGTAATCTGCATTTCAGTACTTGGGGTTTTTAATTATGTCTGCTCTTTTGCTTCCTACAGCTGGACCAGAGAAGGGTTTTTCCCCAGGTCACAGGGATGTTATCAGGGGCCACTCACACAGTATCTATTTCCGACACCACCGGGGAGCAGGAATCTGTCAGCCCTACCTCATCCCTTAGAAAGCTGAGCTGAGAAATGCAGCCAGAGGCTCTCTGTGTTTCTGCTTCTGCAATGCATCTATTTTTGGAAAGAAGTGAGGAGAAAACTTACTGTGATCCATGCAAAGAGGCTTTTTTCCAAGTGGCTTCCTTCACTGACTGGCATCTGTTTCCTTCCTCCGGAGCACTCATCATGCCTTTAATGACCTCTAATTAAATTACATTTGTTTTTCTTCTGGCAACTAAATAATGAACTTAATCAAATGAGTCTCACTGTTGTGTAAGTCCAAGCCAAATTAGTAGCTAATAATGAGACATGTGAATAAATATTCAGCAGGCAGAGGAGAGGCAGTGAGGCAGGGGAGGGGGCTTGAAAGCTTCTCACTATGCCAAGGAGAGGCAGTGTAGCAGGGGAGGGGGCTTGAGAGCTTCTCACTATGCCAAGGAGAGGCAGTGAGGCAGGGGAGGGGGCTTGAGAGCTTCTCACTATGCCAAGGGGAGGCAGTGAAGCAGGGGAGGGGGCTTGAGAGGTTCTCACTATGCCAAGGAGAGGCAGTGAGGCAGGGGAGGGGGCTTGAGAGGTTCTCACTATGCCAAGGAGAGGCAGTGAAGTAGGGGAGGGGGCTTGAGAGGTTCTCACTATGCCAAGGAGAGGCAGTGAGGCAGGGGAGGGGGCTTGAGAGGTTCTCACTATGCCAAGGAGAGGCAGTGAGGAAGGGGAGGAGGCTTGAAAGGTTCACACTATGCCAAGGAGAGGCAGTGAGGCAGGAGAGGGGGCTTGAGAGCTTCTCACTATGCCAAGGAGAGGCAGTGAAGCAGGGGAGGGGGCTTGAGAGCTTCTCACTATGCCAAGGAGAGGCAGTGAGACAGGGGAGGGGGCTTGAGAGCTTCTCACTATGCCAAGGAGAGGCAGTGAAGCAGGGGAGGGGGCTTGAGAGCTTCTCACTATGCCAAGGAGAGGCAGTGAAGCAGGGGAGGGGGCTTGAGAGCTTCTCACTATGCCAAGGAGAGTGAGGCAGGGGAGGGGGCTTGAGAGGTTCTCACTATGCCAAGGAGAGGCAGTGAGGCAGGGGAGGGGGCTTGAGAGCTTCTCACTATGCCAAGGAGGTTGTGAGGCAGGGGAGGGGGCTTGAGAGGTTCTCACTATGCCAAGGAGAGGCAGTGAGGCAGGGGAGGGGGCTTGAGAGCTTCTCACTATGCCAAGGAGAGGCAGTGAAGCAGGGGAGGGGGCTTGAAAGCTTCTCACTATGCCAAGGAGAGGCAGTGAGGCAGGGGAGGGGGGCTTGAGAGGTTCTCACTATGCCAAGGAGAGGCAGTGAGGCAGGAGAGGGGGCTTAGAGGTTCTCACTATGCCAAGGAGAGGCAGTGAGGCAGGGGAGAGGCCTTGAGAGCTTCTCACTATGCCAAGGAGAGTGAGGCAGGGGAGGGGGCTTGAGAGGTTCTCACTATGCCAAGGAGAGGCAGTGAGGCAGGGGAGGGGGCTTGAGAGGTTCTCACTATGCCAAGGAGAGGCAGTGAGGCAGGGGAGAGGCCTTGAGAGCTTCTCACTATGCCAAGGAGAGTGAGGCAGGGGAGGGGGCTTGAGAGGTTCTCACTATGCCAAGGAGAGGCAGTGAGGCAGGGGAGGGGGCTTGAGAGGTTCTCACTATGCCAAGGAGAGGCAGTGAGGAAGGGGAGGAGGCTTGAGAGGTTCTCACTATGCCAAGGAGAGGCAGTGAGGCAGGGGAGGGGGCTTGAGAGGTTCTCACTATGCCAAGGAGAGGCAGTGAGGCAGGGGAGGGTGCTTGAGAGGTTCTTGCTATGCCAAGCAGAGGCAGTGAGGCAGGGGAGGGGGCTTGAGAGCTTCTCACTATGCCAAGGAGAGGCAGTGAGGCAGGGGAGGGGAGCTTGAGAGGTTCTCACTATGCCAAGGAGAGGCAGTGAGGCAGGGGAGGGTGCTTGAGAGGTTCTCGCTATGCCAAGCAGATGCAGTGAGGCAGGGGAGGGGGCTTGAGAGCTTCTCACTATGCCAAGGAGAGGCAGTGAGGCAGGGGAGGGGGCTTGAGAGGTTCTCACTATGCCAAGGAGAGTGAGGCAGGGGAGGGGGCTTGAGAGGTTCTCACTATGCCAAGGAGAGGCAGTGAGGCAGGGGAGAGGGCTTGAAAGCTTCTCACTATGCCAAGAAGAGTGAGGCAGGGGAGGGGGCTTGAGAGCTTCTCACTATGCCAAGGAGAGGCAGTGAGGCAGGGGAGGGGGCTTGAGAGGTTCTCACTATGCCAAGGAGAGGCAGTGAGGCAGGGGAGGGGGCTTGAGAGCTTCTCACTATGCCAAGGAGAGGCAGTGAAGCAGGGGAGGGGGCTTGAGAGGTTCTCACTATGCCAAGGAGAGGCAGTGAGGCAGGGGAGGGGGCTTGAGAGGTTCTCACTATGCCAAGGAGAGACAGTGAAGCAGGGGAGGGGGCTTGAGAGGTTCTCACTATGCCAAGGAGAGGCAGTGAGGCAGTGGAGGGGGCTTGAGAGGTTCTCACTATGCCAAGGAGAGTGAGGTGGGGGGGGGGGGGGGCTTGAAAGGTTCTCACTATGCCAAGAACCACAAATGGTACCATTTAATGTTTCATTTCATCTCTGTCTAACGTCAGATGTATATCCTGGAGGAAAAGAGAGACGTCATCAGCTTAGCGTGCGTCAAAAACATACGCTGATACCAGAGCAGGTCTCCTTTCCCCCCAGCTTGGTGAAAGGAGCCCTGAACCCTCTGTTACCCCAGGTCAAAAAATAAGTATCTGTATATCATATGTCAACTGCTTTGATTAGAAAGGAAGTATATCAAATCCCATCCCCCTTCCTTTTCCCTTTAATCCTTCCCCATGGGGCATTAGCAGCGTTAGGAGGGTCTTTCATAGCCTGTGAATAATATGTTTAATAGATTATGTCTTGCTAAGCTGTAACAGTGTGTAAGTGAAGGGAACTTTATTTCTCTGCTATGGGTCCCAGTGTGGGTCATTTCTATTATTTTAATGATAATTTGCTATAAAATTAACATCTGGATGTTTAGCTGAATAGCTTAAGCTACCCACAAAAGAAGCATTGTTAATATTCATACTACTACTACTACAACTATTTAGCATTTCTATAGCGCTACAAGGCATACGCAGCGCTGCACAAACATAGAAGAAAGACAGTCCCTGCTCAAAGAGCTTACAATCTAATAGACAAAAAATAAAGTAAGCAAATCAAATCAATTAATGTGAACGGGAAGGAAGAGAGGAGGGTAGGTGGAGGCGAGTGGTTACGAGTCAAAAGCAATGTTAAAGAGGTGGGCTTTCAGTCTAGATTTAAAGGTGGCCAAGCAAGGGGCAAGACGTAGGGGCTCAGGAAGTTTATTCCAGGCGTAGGGTGCAGCGAGACAGAAGGCGCGAAGTCTGGAGTTGGCAGTAGTGGAGAAGGGAACAGATAAGAAGGATTTATCCATGGAGCGGAGTGCACGGGAAGGGGTGTAGGGATGGACGAGTGTGGAGAGATACTGGGGAGCAGCAGAGTGAGTACATTTATAGGTTAGTGGAAGAAGTTTGAACAGGATGCGAAAACAGATAGGGAGCCAGTGAAGGGTCTTGAGGAGAGGGGTAGTATGAGTAAAGCGACCCTGGCGGAAGATGAGACGGGCAGCAGAGTTTTGAACCGACTGGAGAGGGGAGAGGTGACTAAGTGGGAGGCCAGCAAGAAGCAGATTGCAGTAGTCTAAATGAGAGGTGACAAGGGTGTGGATGAGGGTTTTGGTAGAGTGCTCGGAAAGAAAGAGGCGGATTTTACGGATGTTGTAAAGAAAGAAACGACAGGTCTTGGCGATCTGCTGGATATGAGCAGAGAAGGAGAGAGAAGAGTCAAAGATAACCCCAAGGTTTCAAGCTGAGGAGACAAGGAGAATGAGAGAGCCATCAACAGAAATAGAAAACGGGGGGAGTGGGGAGGTGGGTTTGGGGGGAAAAATGAGAAGCTCGGTTTTGGTCATGTTTAATTTCAGGTGGCGTTGAGACATCCAAACAGCAATGTCAGACAAGCACGCTGAAACTTTGGTTTGGATGCAAGGTGAGATATCAGGGGTTGAAAGGTAGATTTGGGAGTCATCAGCATAGAGATGGTAGGAAAAGCCATGGGATGAGATTAATGAACCAAGGGAAGAAGTGTAGATAGAAAAGAGGAGGGGACCAAGAACAGAACCCTGAGGTACGCCGACAGGCAGAGGGATAAAAATTAAAACGTAGGAGCTGAATAGAGGAGCCAATGAAAACAGGCCCTGGTACTACCAGTTGAAAGAGCTCTGTGGGGATTTCAGTGGCGTTTGCAAATGGTTGCACCTTTCTGCCTGGTCCTGCTCTCGACCTAACTAGTCACCTGAATGAGCCGGAAGCTTCCGAGGACGATCGCTGCTCTGAGGGGATTCGGACGTAACCCCATTTTCTTCTTATTATAAAGCTTTTGAAGAGAAATTAAATATAAGACCACACAAAGTCCATGTCAAGAAGGACAAAGGAGAAAATTACAACAGAAATTCTATCAATCATCAGGGCTCCAGAAGGTTCATATTTCACCCTCTAATATTTTCCTGCTGCTCTTGCTAAGGCGGATTCTTTATCAGTTAGAAAACTGTCTGGCTGAACAGGGGAAATCCATGAAAAAAAGTAGCTCCAAGTACAAAGTACGTTGATTTTAATTCAGAAATTCTGTCTACTGCAGTCGCATTGATCTCAGCACATCCGCAATCATGTGCACTGACTGGCCCCAGAACTATTCAGTACTTCTTAAGCAAATTAATTTTTTCCTGCTCCGATGATAATGTCACCAATACAATTTGACACTCATAATAACAAGTATAAGTAATCATAGAGTCACCGTTTTCAAGAAGTAAAACTTCTTTCAAGGATCTTCAAAACAGTAATTTCTGCAGACAGAAATCAAGAAACCCCCAAATTTAACAAAAGTCCTCAATCAAAAACGTTTTTCAAGATGTTCCTGCTGTCAATGGATCAATAAGTTGTCCTTTATTGCAGAACAACTAACTGCTTGATATTTAACATCCTGGACTCTGCAATGTGACAGTCCAGTATTCACAGAATTTGACTTAATATCCACTTAACATAGTAACATAGTAGATGACGGCAGAAAAAGACCTGCATGGTCCATCCAGTCTGCCCAACAAGATAAACTCACATGCGCTACTTTTTCTGTATACCTTACCTTGATTTGTACCTGTCCTTTTCCGGGCACAAACCATATAAGTCTGCCCAGACCTATCCCCGCCTCCAAACCACCAGTCCCGCCTCCCACCACCGGCTCTGGCACAGACCGTATAAGTCTGCCCAGCACCATCTCCGTCTCCCGCCACCGGCTTTGCCACCCAATGTCGTCTAAGCTCCTTAGGATCCATTCCTTCTGAGCAGAATTCCTTTATGTTTATCCCACGCATGTTTGAATTCCGTTACTGTTTTCGTTTCCACCACCTCATGCGGGAGGGCATTCCAAGCATCCACTACTCTCTCCGCTTTAGGAATTGAAGACTGAACCATTCCTCAGTTTGAGAAACCAACTTCAAAAGTTCAAACAGGAAACCACCTGAAGTAACGGTTCTGATGCAACCTGAACTGATGACAAGGTCTTGTGAGAAAATTCCGCCCCCCCCCCCCCCCCCACGGAGATGAGATTTTTTTTCAACACCCAAATTTGGGCAAAATTTAGTGAATCTAGTCCTATATGTATTTCACAAAATATTTCTCTTTCAATAAACCTTTTGTGAATTACCCTAGAAATTTTTAACATCTTAGCTTAGACGTCCCTTTTCTAGTCTAAATACCCTATGCAAAATGGGGCTTTCCGTATCCTCATGTACCTCTTTTACTAAGGTGCACCCAAAATGGGCGTGTGTTTTGGGCGCACGCAGATCCATTTTTCAGCGCACCTGTAAAAAAGACCTTTTTAAAATTTTTGTTGAAAATGGCTGTGCGGCAAATAAAACTTGGCGCATGTCCATTTTGGTTCTGAGAACTTACCGCCAGCCGTTGACATAGTGGTAAGGCCTCACACAGTAACCGTGCGGTAATCATCTACACGCATAGAATGACAATTACTACCCAGTTTTTGACGCACGCCAGAAAATAAAAATTATTTTCCGGTGCGTGTAGCGGGCGCGCGTCAAAAATGAAATTACCACAAGAGCCACATGGTAGCTGGGCGGTAACTCAAATTTGATGTGCCTTGGGCATGCGTAGGCAACCAACACAGCTTATTAAAAGGGCTCCTAGATTACCAGAAACACAACTTGGACTGTTATACTTCAATGAGCCATGAGGTGTCGCTATACAGACAGTGTCTGCCTCTCCTTGTCATGGGGCCTCAAGTGCTCCATTTTTGAGTAGTCCAGTTATTTATTGCTACTGTGTACAATCCAGGACACAGATGTTCCAGCAGGCTCCCCTCATTCCCTGCTACTACTACTACTATTTATCATTTCTATAGCACTACAAGGCATACGCAGCGCTGCACAAACATAGAAGAAAGACAGTCCCTGCTCAAAGAGCTTACAATCTAATAGACAAAAAATAAAGTAAGCAAATCAAATCAATTAATGTGTACAGGAAGGAGGAGAGGAGGGTAGGTAGAGGCGAGTGGTTACGAGTCAAAAGCAATGTTAAAGAGGTGGGCTTTCAGTCTAGATTTAAAGGTGGCCAAGGATGGGGCAAGACGTAGGGGCTCAGGAAGTTTATTCCAGGCATAGGGTGCAGCGAGACAGAAGGCGCAAAGTCTGGAGTTGGCAGTAGTGGAGAAGGGAACAGATAATAAGGATTTATCCATGGAGCGGAGTGCACGGGAAGGGGTGTAGGGAAGGACGAGTGTGGAGAGATACTGGGGAGCAGCAGAGTGAATACATTTATAGGTTAGTAGAAGAAGTTTGAACAGGATGCAAAAACGGATAGGGAGCCAGTGAAGGGTCTTGAGGAGAGGGGTAGTATGAGTAAAGCGACCCTGGCGGTAGACGAGACGGGCAGCAGAGTTTTGAACCGACTGGAGAGGGGAGAGGTGACTAAGTGGGAGGCCAGCAAGAAGCAGATTGCAGTAGTCTAAACGAGAGGTGACAAGGGTGTGGATGAGGGTTTTGGTAGAGTGCTCGGAAAGAAAGGGGCGGATTTTACGGATGTTGTAAAGAAAGAAACGACAGGTCTTGGCGGTCTGCTGGATATGAGCAGAGAAGGAGAGAGAAGAGTCAAAGATGACCCCAAGGTTTCGAGCTGAGGAGACAGGGAGAATGAGAGAGCCATCAACAGAAATAGAAAACGGGGGGAGCGGGGAGGTGGGTTTGGGGGGGAAAATGAGAAGCTCGGTTTTGGTCATATTTAATTTCAGGTGGCATTGAGATATCCAGGCAGCAATGTCAGACAAGCACGCTGAAACTTTGGTTTGGATGCAAGGTGAGATATCAGGGGTAGAAAGGTAGATTTGGGAGTCATCAGCATAGAGATGGTAGGAAAAGCCATGGGATGAGATTAATGAACCAAAGGAAGAAGTGTAGATAGAAAAGAGGAGGGGACCAAGAACAGAACCCTGAGGTACGCCGACAGGCAGAGGGATAGAGGTAGAAGAGGATCCACCAGAGTGAACACTAAAGGTGCGGAGGGAGAGGTAGGAAGAGAACCAGGAAAGGACAGAGTCCTGGAATCCAAGTGAGGACAGGGTATCGAGAAGTATGCTGTGATCGACAGTGTCAAAAGCAGCGGAAAGATCAAGAAGAATGAGGATGGAATATTGACCTCTGGATTTAGCCAGTAATAGGTCATTGGAGACTTTAGTAAGCGCAGTTTCGGTTGAGTGGAGAGGTGTACTGGTGCATTTGACTGATTGAGGTCTACATTTATGAGCAGAACTTTTATGCTCCTATATTAAGATGAATTTTCATCTGAAAAGTTATGCTTCTAAGTCTCACTGAAAATAGGGTACACATTTATGAGCCTAACTTAGAAGCATAAATTTAGGAGCTGATCATTGTCTGAATATTGGGCCTATTATTGTTATGTTATTGATAAACTGCGTTTCCTGTAGTATTGTGAAAAAAAATGAATACCACTGGGACACCACAGAAGTAGGCAAAAGGCCTAGTCTGCCGGTCCTGAATCATAGCATCACTTTTTGGCAGCCATTCCAGTACGAAGGGCCACCTAGACGTTGATTGCTTGTGTGGGATGTGCACTCATGAGCACACATTCGCTTCATTTGGGCACCTTAGGTTTTAAGTGCACAGATATTGCTTGTGTGCACAATGGGTCAAATTAAACAAATGGCACCTGAAAAACCATGCATTTAGTGCGATTCTATAAACTACGCCTAAAGTTAGTCCTACTTTATAGAATATGCTCAAGCGCTGTTCTCGCAACTAACATTATAGCCGAAACCTACAAAAAATGAGATGTGTTCATCCCTATTACATACTTTTCTTAGGGGACTTTTACTAAACTGCAGTAAAATTTGCAGTTACTCTGGCTTAATGTAGGAGTTTACCCTGCAGTAGTGGCACGTTTTGCATGGTGTATAGGGAGTGGATCAGAGAAAAAAGGAATGCAACTTTTGCAGAATCAATAAGAGAGCAAAGGAGGTCCAGGACAGAGGAACCACAAATAATGCAGCAATTCTGATGTTTTTATTGAAGAAGGACCCAGCTTGGTCAAGTTTCGACTATAAAGTCTTCATCAGGGGTCATCAGAGTGTTCAATAGTAAATACAGTGGACACACGAAAGGACAACGTCATCTGTGAATGTAATTCGCTGGTCGCATTCAAGTGATAAGCATATAGGGAATGGAACCAGCATTTTCTTATTTAGGTCCTGCATTAATGTTTCCATTAGTTCGTGGTACCTGACGGCAGTTAATTGCCAGTCCTTTTTTTGTGCTAAAGTTTGCCATTTAAGACCTCCACATGCTTTATCACGACAACAACAGAACAATTATGCAATATTCTCGACTCATTCAGGTCAGTCTTACATCAATACTCTTTATATTAAGAACTTTTAAGGAAAACTGGTTCGGTTTTTATTACAGTGTTAAATCAACTGTTCTTTCACAGGCTTCATGTACTAACACAATTAACAGGTACGTTTCACTGAATCAGCGCAGCTTATAATTTTCAAATATTAATCCTCCATATGTCTGTAAACCTTTCTTTGTTTAAACATTTTTTCCTTTTATACAGTCCTGAATTACAGGTTCAGGCTCTTGTTAGGAAATCTTTTTATATGATGAAAAAATTGGGAAGAATTTGGAGTTATTTTGATCTAGGAGCTTTTAAATTAGCTGTACAATGTTTTATATTGGGTCAACTAGACTAATTCAACAGTGTCCATTTGGGATATTCCAGGTCCTTATTGAGAAAAATACAGACAATTCAAAACACGGCAGCTCCTCTCATCCACTCAGTTCATGGGTGTGAAAAAGCTTCTTCTCTCTTGTTCAGGTTACATCGGTTGCCAGTGGAGGTTCGACAGCATTTTAAATTATGTGTCCTTGTGTTTAAAACCCTGTGTGGAGATGCTCCTCTGTATATGAAAGATTTGGTAAGATTACGGCCTAGATCTAAAAACATTTTTTCAAGAAACCTGTTCCTTCTACAGTTTCCGATTCCACAAGGTATTGGTTGCAAACTGATTTTCTCAGCTGCTTTTCAGTACTTGGCAGCCCAAGTCTGGAAGTCTATCCTAGCTAGGATTCGAGTTATTGCAGAATATATGACTTTTAGTTGAAAACTTTTTTCTTTAAAGAATATTTTTACTGATTTTGGACGGATATTATTTCTAGTACTTTTTGTGGCTTGTAAACCTTTGAGTTTGTATGAAACTCTTTTCTTGACGTAATCCGCATTGAACTGAAAGGTTGTAGCAGAATATAAGCACAAATCAGCATCAGCCCCAGGCTCTTTCTAATTCAGATGTTCTCACCCTCTTTCCACACCAAACACAGCTGAACAACAACACCTCATAAAATACACCCTTTCTTACTAAAAGGACTTCCTCTTGAGGAGTAATGAACAGAAAGCAGCTTTCTCCTCAGGGCTCTGACTTCTCCTAACTCTCCAGCTACAATTCCTCATTGAACCTACAGCTTGAGCTCTCAGATAATGAAATTGCTTATGGCTGATTCCAGGTCTGCTGTTAACTCTCATGCAGAAACTTCCCTGCAAGCTTGCTGACTTCTCAATTACATGCTCTGTAAAAACTTTCAACTAACAATGGGTCCCTTTTCCTAAGCCACTTAGGTGTTTATGCATGCTGAATGTGCGCCAAATTGGCGTGGCACTTGTGGTAATTATTACTTTGCCGCGTGTCTGAAAAATAATTTTTATTTTCTGGCGCATGTAACGGACGTTCACCAAGTGGCACTTAGGTCATTACCGCCTAGATTCTTTACTGCTAGGTCTATGGCTGGCGGTAAGGCCTCAGACCCAAAATGGATGCGCAGCAATTTTCATTTTACTACTACTACTACTTAGCATTTCTATAGCGCTGCCAGGGTTACGCAGTGCTGTACAAGTTTAACATGGGGAAGGATAGTCCCTGCTCAAGAGAGCTTACAATCTAAAGGTTACAACTATGTAGTCAGTGTAGGTAACATGAATGGGGAAGGTGGTTAGGCGCCAAAAGCAAGGGAGAAGAGATGGGCTTTGAGTAAGGACTTGAAGATAGGCAGGGAGGGCGCATGGCGTATGGGCTCGGGAAGTCTGTTCCAGGCATAAGGTGATGCGAGGCAGAAGGGGCGGAGTCTGGAGTTAGCGGTGGTAGAGAAGGGTACAGATAGAAGTGATTTGTCCTGAGAGCGGAGGTTGCGGGTGGGAGCATACAGGGAGAGGAGGGTAGAGAGGTAATGGGGGGCTGCAGATTGAGTGCATTTTGCCCTCGTCCATATTCAGCAAAAAAAAAAGAGAGGCCTTTTTTACAAGCCCACTGAAAAATGGAAAGACCAAGGGTCCATCAAGCCCAGCATCCTGTTTCCAACAGTGGCCAATCCAGATCACAAATACCTGGCAAGATCCCAAAAAAGTTCAATACATTTTATACTGCTTATCCCAGAAATAGTGGATTTTCCCCAGTCCATTTAATAATATATAGATTGAATAGTGTTCACTTACCAGAGAAATGTCCCCTTCTCTCATGACTTTTCAGATTTATATATACCACAGGCTTTAATCCCTGAAGCAGCTTCGGTACTGCCTCCCTCCCTAAAGCCACCAGCTTAATAATGACACCACATGGTTTTCAAGTACACTACTATGCCCCCATCCTTACTCACTTGCTTCTTTTTATCGTCCACCTCAACACAACACTTTCTTACTCCTTCATCAGTCTTGTTCCCACCCTCCTCACCCTTTACTGCAGGAGCAAGACGAAGTGTTCCCCCACCACTGGCCTGCTGTCTAGCACATTCTGCTGTCCAGAACTAGTCACAGGTAGGAGAATGACATTAGTACCAAGCAGAGGGCTTTCTGAATGACATTAGTACCAAGCAGAGGGCTTTCTCCAGCTACTCGCCTAGCGCCTTCCATGTTCTAAGCCTAAAGTGACTGTACTGAATGATCCAGTTCCTTATCCTTCCTTTAAAAAACTAATTAGGTACTCTCCTTCACACAAATTGTACTCTTCTCAGAAGGACTCTTCAAATTGCCGGGTTTGGACATTATCAGATTGACTTCATCCCGGAGGCGGGGGGTTTCTTATAGTGGACCATCCTTATGGAACTCTTGGTTGCAATGCTTTTCTGTCTGTTTATCATATCATGACTATTGGAAACTTGTGAAGATCCTTTTGTTTCAGCAATATTGTGGTTGATTGCTTGAAGATGTAGTCGCAATATCATTAACATCTTGCATTGTATATGTGTGTGTTTTAAATAAAGATTATACAGTTTTGCTATGATTTATATAACATATGTTGCATTCTTAGCTTTTTTGTTGTAAACCGCTCAGACACGTCAGTATAGAGTGGTAAATTAAATCGATAAATCCAATCCAATCCTGAGTTCTGCCTTGCTTGGCTTTGCCTGAGCCTCGTCTCTTCCATCCAGTCTACCCAGTTCTCTTCCTCGCAGGTTTCCTATCACTTTCGGTGGATGAGCAGAGAAATTCTCAGCCTTATAGCAGCATCAGCTCTGCCTCTCCTGCCATTTACCTGATCTCTGTATCATTTACTTACTTGTAATTTCAAAGACCAAATGAAAACATTGATGAAGCATCCCAATAAAACGTGTAACATTAAAGGTCATATTTCCTGCTGCAGCCCACAATCAAATCCCCTGTGCAAGTGGTATTGATGAGAAGGCAGAGGGAAGTGCAGCAATAATGTAATCTGCTCAGCCGTGTGTTTTACAGGCAGAAAATCATTAGGTGTGTCTCCATGCGTGAAGGAACACCAGGCCCGAACAGGAAGGACAGAGAGGATTTTATGTACAGCCAGTTTGACACAGTCTCCTCTCTCTCTCTTCCTTTATCCCAGATCCCTTATTCTCCTCCTCCATGTTATTGTCTCCATTTTTAATATAAACCTTTACATTTAAATCACAACATCAGAAAAATTGGAAATCATGACAGAACACAGGTGCTAGATTAATATACAGATTGAACAGATATACTAGTGGTTTAACTCATCTAAACAAACTGCTTCCCGTAGCAGAAAGACTCAGGTTCAAAACTGCTTGTTTACTTTTTCAAATCTTACAGGGCTTCACCTCTGAATTGCTAAGACCACTTCGCTATGTCTGGTGCAGTCTAACAGACTGAAACCACAACTGATGCATCACCGTTTCCAAAGACAATTCGAGATCAGAAGATTTTCAGCCCTCTATTCCCCGTACTTGGGAGTCAAAATATGGAAATCTCTACCTAGAAAACAGCTACCTCAACTTCAGGAAGAGGCTCAAAACCTTTCTTTTCCCAGAGACTGCTTCATAACAATCTATCATAACTTCTAACTCCTAGTATCATCCATTACCCTTTCCTTAATGTTCTTAGTCTGTTGCATTAATCCAGTGGTCTCTAATGTTTCTCAGACCTCAAACTAACTCTGTTTGCTTTTGTCTCACCTTGTGTAACCCGCACTGAACCCTGGAAAGGGGATATTAGCGGTATACAAAAATTGATTTGAATTTTCTTTTGGTGACGTCTGATTTTTTTTTTCTAGTGGAGATGGTGCTGCCCCTGTCTACTCATTTGACCAAGAGTATCAGATACTAGCAGAGGGGCCCAGGGCCGAAAAATAAAATACACAATATAAATACAAGACATTAATTATATTAAATAAATAAATAAACAAACAAACACTCACCTGCTTTTCCCCAGAGCATACTTTCTTCTCATTTCACCTTTGTTCATAGCCACAAATATCCATATATCTAAGCAGTTTACACAGTAATTATAAATTATAATTTATGGGAGAAAGGAAGACAAGCACGAGGAATACTGAGTTAAAAATAAGGGCAGGGGATGAGTGATTTAATCACAATAAAAGACAATAGGAAAAGAGGGAGTAGAGAAAAAAAGACACAAGATAAGTGAATCCAAAGTGGGGTTAGCTGCTGAGAGCCTAGAATAGGGAAAGGGAAATGGGACTTGATATAGCTCCTTTCTGAGATTTTTGCAACTACATTCAAAGTGGTTTACATATATTCAGGTACTTATTTTGTACCAGGGGCAATGGAGGGTTAAGTGACTTGCCCAGAGTCACAAGGAGCTGCAGTGGGAATCGAACTCAATTCCCCAGGATCAAAGTCCACTGCACTAACCACTAGGCTACTCCTCCACTCATTCCACCAATAAGAGCCAACCTCATCAGTGATGTCACAATGGCTTGATTGCCCAATACAGTTCCCCAGGATCAAAGTCCACTGCACTAACCACTAGGCTAATCCTCCACTCATTCCACCAATAAGAGCCAACCTCATCAGTGATGTCACAATGGCTTGATTGCCCAATACAGTTCCCCAGGATCAAAGTCCGCTGCACTAACCACTAGGCTACTCCTCCACTCATTCCACCAATAAGAGCCAACCTCATCAGTGATGTCACAATGGCTTGATTGCCCAATACAGTTCCCCAGGATCAAAGTCCACTGCACTAACCACTAGGCTAATCCTCCACTCATTCCACCAATAAGAGCCAACCTCATCAGTGATGTCACAATGGCTTGATTGCCCAATACTTGGCTCACTTCTGATATTGTGATGTCATAAGGGAAAGGGGGAAAGGGAAATGGGACTTGATATAGCTCCTTTCTGAGGATTTTGCAACTACATTCAAAGCGGTTTACATATATTCAGGTACTTATTTTGTACCATAATGGATTAGTACGAAAAATAAAGACTTTGAAGAAGGGAAAGCAAGCGAAAAGCCTTAAATTTTAAAAAAAGACAAGAGTAGAGAGCGAGAGACCTTGGGGTGATAATGTCCTAGAATCTCAATGTGGCAAAACAATGTGACAAGGCGGTGGCTGTTGCCAGAAGGATGCTAGGCTGAACAGAAAGAAGTATAACCAGCAGAAGAAAGGAGGTCTTGATGCCCCTGTACAAGTTCTGGGTGAGGCCCCACTTGGCTCTGCAATTCACGTTCAAAATTGAGCACCTAATTTTGGCCGACCTATAGAGACTGTGGGGGTTAAAGGAGAGTTGTATAATTCCATGTCTACATTTACAGCCCAGGGACATGTGTGAATGCACAGACAGTATCACTCTAGCTCCTAAGATCAACATGACTTAGTAACACCAGGAAATATGTTTTTACATGAGGATAGTGGATCCCTGGAATACCCTCTTGGTAGAGGTGAAGAGAACAATAACAGTGATGGAATTCAAAAATGAATGAGACAAACCTATGTAATCCCCTATTATAATGGGATTACTAAAACTGGTGAGAAATCCCTTCCTAGAATCACTGGGGGGAGGGAAATGGGTTGGAAGCCCAGTCCTAAAGGGAATGGTTATGGGAAAGTGCTGAGGGAAATGGTCCTAGTTGTTGAATGACAGTAGGGAAGGAGTTTGGACAATACATGTTAATGCAGATGGATAGCACAAGGTCTTTGGTTGCCTGTACACCCACCTGGACCCTTGTCCTGGCTGGCTTCAATAAACTAAGGCTGAATTGAAAGAGGTTTCTGCCAGTAAAGATTAACCGTGAAGTGGAAGACTGCTACAGGTAGGAAGCAGGGGATCCCAGCCTGGGAGCAGGGACAAGAAAGAGCCTGTTCAGATCCAAAGCTGGTAGCCCAGAGAGGTTCTCCTTTGGGAGAAGAGTGTGGACCGACGGAAAGGTCTGGTTCAAAAAGGAAGATCTGCTTCTTGCACCAGTGTTACAGTCATAGCCTTAGGTTGTTTCACCCAGAAAGGGTGGGTTATTATGGGCTGGAGGAGCTGTAAATATGTATGATTTACAAAATTGGACTAGACAATGTACTCTAGATCCATGATTTAGGCTCTGACTTATTTGTACTGGATATCAAGTCGAATTGCAAATGAACTTGTTTTTATTTCTGAAAGGATTTGAACTGCCTTTTGTAGAAATTCAGTAAAGTTCTTACTGTTTGCATATAAAACCTGGACTAGAGTTCCTTCGACTGAGAGTGAAGTTTATTTGCTCCTGGACTAATTAAAAAAAAAGTGAAGCAAAGTATAAAGACTACAGAGCCCAGCTCAAAACCTTCCGGCCTTCCGGATTTTATTCTGCCCCCTGGCCTGTACCCAGCTCAGTGACTAAGAATCTGGAGAGATCTGGATTAATTAAGACATTTAATTTTGTGTCCTGGTCTCGGGTCTTGACCCACGAAGAGCTACCTGGTGCCCAGACTGAGTCAGAGGAGACCAGGGTTAGACCTATATGGAAAGAGGAGGAAAGGCAAGGAATGCGGTGGTGGTGGTGGTGGTGGGGGGGGGGGGGGGAAATGTACAACCCTAAACTGAGGCATAGAGAACAAGCAGCAGATAGTTTAAACTAGCAGAAAAGCCTTAACATAGGCAACCAAGACCCCTCGGGCCTAGAGCATTCGATACATTGTATAAAAATAATAACTCGAGACACATGGTAAATTCTTAACATGGCACAACTCGGCCGCAGCTTTGTTTTAAATCCAAACACTTTATAAACATAAACCCTCAGGTATACCCAAGCCAATCAGCTTGCGGCATAGTAGCCAACCCAATCCGCCGTCACAGCAAGACTGACCAATCGTACACAGAGCTCCCCGCCGTGCAGCAAGGGATCTCAACCGTAAGCGCAGCTATCCCAGCTGTCTAGCTTACACCGTCCGGCTTGGGTACCCCGCCACCAGCTCGCTGGCTGGTGCCGGACGCCGAAGAGGCCGTCCGAGCTCAGCCTAGGGGTTTTAAACCCCCCTTTGTCCCAGCCCCTCTCAGCGGGGAGCACCTGCGAGGCGGGGTCCTGACCTCGCCCCCTCGCTTGCTCCCCGCTGCTTCGGGGCTGGCAGGCCCTTCAGTGCACGGCACCATGTTAATGTCGGCTCCGTGCACCAAGGGCACTGCGCCTCGCTTTTCTTGTGCTTTGTCAGTTACATAAGCAAAGCCTCTCTTCTCTTTCACATAGGCAAGTCAACTGACATAAGTAATCAGGCCTAACAGTTCTAGCAGCCACTGCCCAATGTCCTTCCTTGCAGGCTGAACTGCTCAAAATCCTTCTCAGTAATCCCACAGCTATGGCTGATCAGGTTTGGAGGCTTCCCTCACCTATCAGTGGCAGAGAATGGCGTCTACTCACAGTCACTGCTGGGAAGCATTGCGATCGTCCCCCAACTCCTCCCAGAGTCTGCTCTGTTCTCCCCCCAAGGTTTTTACCTCAGTCTCGGTCTAGGCTCCACCATGCCGTCTCTATTCCTACGGTGACCCAGCGAGGGAGTGTTATTAAGAGAGACGCAAGGAGGGTAACCTTAATGGAGCAGCAGGGCCAACTCTAACCACCTTAATGGACAGACTACACTGGCCATACAGTCTAGTTTAGTTTATTCACTTAGATTCCTATGCGGAAAACAGGGAAACATACATAATCCCAAACCAATTAACACAAAAGCATACAAATCACATTAAAAACAGTAGAACCCCCCCTAAAAACAAACAAACAAACAAACAAAAAAATAACTACATTCCAACTTCTACAGAATGAATTGACCTTCACGGACTGCTTAAAAAGCACACACAAATTCTTAATCCTAAAATGCGGAGAGACTGAATGAATTCGTTGCTTCGGTCTTCACCGAGGAAGATTTGGGTGGGATACCGGTGTCGGAAATGGTATTTCAAGCGGACGAATCGGAGAAACTTACTGACTTCACGGCAAATCTGGAGGACGTAATGGGGCAGTTCAGCAACTGAAGAGTAGCAAATCTCCTGGACCGGATGGTATTCATCCTAGAGTACTGATAGAACTGAAAAATGAGCTTGCGGAGCTACTGTTAGTGATATGTAATTTATCCTTAAAATCGAGCGTGGTACCGGAAGATTGGAGGGTGGCCAATGTAACGCCCATTTTTAAAAAAGGTTCCAGGGGAGATCCGGGAAATTATAGACCGGTGAGTCTGACGTCGGTGCCGGGGAAAATGGTAGAGGCTATTATTAAAAACAAAATTACAGAGCACATCCGAGGACATGGATTACTGAGACCGAGTCAGCACAGCTTTTGTGTGGGGAAATCTTGCCTGACCAATTTACTTCAATTCTTTGAAGGAGTAAACAAACATGTGGACAAAGGGGAGCCGGTTGATATTGTGTATCTGGATTTTCAAAAGGCGTTTGACAAGGTACCTCATGAAAGGCTACAGAGGAAATTGGAGGGTCATGGGATAGGAGGAAAAGTCCTATTGTGCATTAAAAACTGGTTGAAGGATAGGAAACAGAGAGTGGGGTTAAATGGGCAGTATTCACAATGGAGAAGGGTAGTTAGTGGGGTTCCTCAGGGGTCTGTGCTAGGACCGCTGCTTTTTAATATATTTATAAATGATTTAGAGATGGGAGTAACTAGCGAGGTAATTAAATTTGCTGATGACACAAAGTTATTCAAAGTCGTTAACTCGCGACAGGATTGTGAAAAATTACAAGAGGACCTTACGAGACTGGGCGGCTAAATGGCAGATGACGTTTAATGTGAGCAAGTGCAAGGTGATACATGTGGGAAAAAAGAACCCGAATTATAGCTACGTCATGCAAGGTTCCATGTTAGGAGTTACGGACCAAGAAAGGGATCTGGGTGTTGTCGTCGATAACACACTGAAACCTTCTGCTCAGTGTGCTGCTGCGGCTAGGAAAGCGAATAGAATGTTGGGTATTATTAGGAAAGGTATGGAAAACAGGTGTGAGGACGTTATAATGCTGTTGTATCGCTCCATGGTGCGACCGCACCTTGAGTATTGTGTTCAATTCTGGTCGCCGCATCTCAAGAAAGATATAGTAGAATTGGAAAAGGTGCAGCGAAGGGCGACTAAAATGATAGCGGGGATGGGACGACTTCCCTATGAAGAAAGACTAAGGAGGCTAGGGCTAGTCAGCTTGGAGAAGAGACGGCTGAGGGGAGACATGATAGAGGTATATAAAATAATGAGTGGAGTGGAACAGGTGGATGTGAAGCGTCTGTTCACGCTTTCCAAAAATACTAGGACTAGGGGGCATGCGATTAAACTACAGTGTAGTAAATTTAAAACAAATTGGAGAAAATGTTTCTTCACCCAACGTGTAATTAAACTCTGGAATTCATTGCCGGAGAATGTGGTGAAGGCGGTTAGCTTAGTAGAGTTTAAAAAGGGGTTGGACTGTTTCCTAAAGGACAAGTCCATAAACCACTACTAAACGGACTTGGAAAAATCCAAAATTCCAGGAATAACATGTATAGAATGTTTGTACATTTGGGAAGCTTGCCATGTGCTCTTGGCCTGGATTGGCCGCTGTCATGGACAAGATGCTGTGCTCGATGGACCCTTGGTCTTTTCCCAGTATGGCATTACTTATGTAGTTATTATTTGTCATTTACTATATGACTATACTATTATACTACTATAATTTACCAGCTTAAAAGTTCTGCTTATAAATTTAGGCCTGCCATTCATTTGCCCAATTTATGAGCCTAAGACTAGATTCTATATAGGGGGCATGAAAAATCAGTGCCAAAAATATTTCTGCCTAGACGTATTCTGTAAATTGCGTCTAGAGTTTGGTGTGATTTATAGAAATGCCTAAGCAGTTTATAGATTACGCCTAGCGGCCATGTCTGCGCCTAACTCTAGGCACCTCCATTTACGCCAAGTAAA
Source organism: Microcaecilia unicolor (assembly GCF_901765095.1). Taxonomy (NCBI): domain Eukaryota; kingdom Metazoa; phylum Chordata; class Amphibia; order Gymnophiona; family Siphonopidae; genus Microcaecilia; species Microcaecilia unicolor. The sequence continues at coordinate 660,115,894 of NC_044032.1, forward strand.
CCTTGGTCCGGCACCTAAGTTAGGCATAGAGTAGGCGAATTCCATAACATTTTGCGTAGATGTTCGGAACGCCCATGATCCACCCATTCTATGCCCATGGCCATGCCCCCTTTTTGGTAGTGCGCATTAGAATTTCCAGGCACCACTTTACAGAATATGCCTAGCAAGTTGTGCGTGTAGATTCTTAATTAATGCCAATTAGTGGCAATTAAGTGGCAATTATCAGTACTGATTGGCTTCTTAAGTAATTATTTATTTATTTGTTACATTTGTATCCCACAATTTCCCACCTATTTGTAGGCTCAATGTAGCTTAAATAGTACCAGAGAGGCCTTTGCAGACTCCGGTGTGAACAAATACAGGGTGATGTTGTGGTAAGATAAAGTTCATGTGGCACAGCCACATTAGGGAATCGGATCAACGGAAGAGTTGTGTTATGTCCATTACGTGCTTTAGTTTGGTTGTGTTGCAGGGATCAGGCATTTAAGTTGGATCGCCCTTACCTTGATCCCATATGAATCCCCATATGGCAACCACCTTCAAAATGGGTCCCAATAGACCCCTGATGACCCCAGGAACTCACAGCCAAAAAAAGGCATATTCCACAGATCTCCGGCTGTGCAGTTCAAACATTCAAGCCTCAGCTTCAGTTTGGGCCTATTTCCTGGCTCCAATGGTAATTTGTGGATCTTGGAGCTGGCTGAATCCCCTTCCAGGCCTTTGACAGGCCAGTTTCCTATAGCAGCTGCCTGGAGAAGTTCAGTTCCTGGCAGGGCAGCAACAGAGAAGGCAGCAAACAGCCCAGCTCCTGTCTCTGAAGCCCCCAGACCATCAAGAAAAGACTCCCACTGGCCACCAATGATCCAACTGGACCCCAGGACCCTACCCCCAAGTACTTTTTATAAATTTAAACTTTTAAATTTAAAGTAACAAAGAAAAATAAAAATAATTGAACCCCTTAGGGGAGTTACATAACCAATTCCTAATCCACACCAGAACCACCATTGTGTTGTGGCACCGATCTTTCAGACACTGACAGGGAGAATTGTCTGGAAGCTGAAAGGTTAGTGTAAAAAAAGTGGGATTGAGCAGGATTGGAAAGATGTATTTCCGTGAAATGCTAATGTTTATTTGAGAAGAAGAAATAGTGTAAAAAAAGTGGAATTACATTGCAGGCACATATCCAGAATATAACCAGATTTACATGTACAATTTCTGTCCGCTATATGGAATCCGGGCGCTAGAGCTGAAAATCAGACCTAATACTGCTGCTACTTATCATTTCTATTCAGTGCATCTTTTCTAGCAAAAAAGGTGCCGCTACTCAAATGCTAGGCCACCCTTCAAGAATGGGGTGATCACTGAGTGACCCACCCCCACAATAGCCAGGCCCCCTGCAACCAGTCACAGAACCTATCACAAGGCAGAATTGATGTGTAGAGCCTGAGCTCTTTCATTAAAACTTGGGGTCCATGGCAGTGGCGATCCTAGCCTGCATGACACCCGGGGCGGATCGCCGATGCGCCCCCCCCCCGGCGAAATGACACCTCCCCCCCGGTGAAATGACACCCCCCCCGGGTGCACGCCGCTGGGGGGGGTGCTGTGGCGCGCGCCTGTCAGCTGAGTTCGCTGATTTCGCTAACTTCGCTGCAGCTCCCTCTGCCCCGGCCGGAACAGGAAGTAACCTGTTCCGGGGCAGAGGGAGCTGCAGCGAAGTTAGCGAACTCAGCTGACAGGTGTGCGCCGCGGCACCCCCCAGCAGCGTGCACCCAGGGCGGACCGCCCCCACCGCCCCCCCCTTGGTACGCCACTGGTCCTTGGGTCAATTTTAGCAGACAATGGAAAAGGTGCCGGTACTCAGTACCCTCAAGTACCCCCACAAAAAAAGCCCTGGCGCTACTAGACGCACGCAGCGCTGTACACTTGCTAATCTCATAACCGTCTTTCCTGCCCTAAATTCTTCTTTTTTGCCAACCACTTTTTTTGGTTCCAGGATTTATGAATGTAGTGAACTTTTGAGTATTAAGTTGTGCAGTCAGCTGTAGTAAATTTTGAAAGAGGCCAATTTATGAGCATAACTCAATTAGGGACATGGATGCTTTGAATATTGGCCCAACAGTATCCATGCTCTGCCCAAACTCTGCTCTTGAACACATCTGTACCCGGATTGCATAGAGGTTTGCACTTCCTTGGCACCATCGCATATCTTTACACATGTAACCCCTGCGGTAATGTTCTGAAAGTTTTTTTATGCACAGAAAGTCCTGTGCTGAAGGTTGACCTCTATCACTGGTAGAACCTATAGGAAGTTCTTGCTTCAGTAGTCTAGAACACTGAAAATGTAAGCAGACAATGCACTGGGAATTTATCTGCCAATGATTTGCTTACGGATCATTGTATGGTGCAGTGACATAAAGGACGAGTCTTCATTGTTAATCGTGATGCACCTTCCTGTTTCCATGAAAACAAGAAAAACTCAGAAATCCGACTCACAATTTGTAAGTTACGCAGAAATATTTTCCTGACCGGAGTCTCAGAGATAAGGCAAAACTTAAACCGATGGGTTGGCAGCTGTCACGTAGGATGAATGATTTCATTATGGCGAGATATGCAAGTGATCCATACACTGAGACTGGCAGAGCTTAGCTTCAGGTTACAAAATAAGCATGATCACGTAAATATGGACGAATTCTGTTTCTGTAGAAATCAGTAACCGCTCAGATCGGAACCCTTTGCAGACCTAGTTACAGTTCTTCATCACATTTCCTTCGTAAGTGTGGAAGTGGAATAGTCACTGAATTTTAGCATTTTCCCTTTCAGGTCACTGATCCAAATCTTTACTCATCTGCTCAATGGGAAATGCAGTTCCATTGTAGAAGTGCTCACAGTGCAACACCTGTTAGTTTTCTCTGCATCTCTGAATTCAGCTGCACGACTCGACACAGATTGCCGACAGGGACGCAGTGATAGGGTCGACAACTAGCCATTTTTCTCTGGTCAGGCTGGCTATTGGAAGAAATAAAAACCAGGAAGGTGAAACCAGAACAGCAAATAAGTCAAAGTGTATAAGAACATAAAAATAGCCGTACTAGGTCAGAGCAATGGTCCATCTAGCGCAGTATTAAAGAGCAGTTATCGTATCTGGGTTTAAAAGAGGTTTGGACAAGTTCCTGGAAGAAAAGTCCATAGTTTGCTGTTGAGACAGAAATTGGGAAGCCACTGCTTGCCCTGGGATTGGTAGCATGGAATACAGAAGTACATAAGTATTGCAACACTGGGACAGACCAAAGGTCAATCAAGCCCAGTATTCTGTTTCCAACAGTGGCCAATCCAGGTCACAAATACCTGGCAAGATCCCGAAAAAGTTCAATACATTTTATACTGCTTATCCCAGAAATAGTGGATTTTCCCCCAAGTACAATTTAATAATGACCTATGAACTTTTCCTTTAGGAAGCCGTTCAAATATTTTTAAAACTCTGCTAAGCTAACCACCTTACCACATTCTCTGGCAACAAATGTTGCTACTATTTGGGTTTCTGCCAGGTACTTGTGACCTGGATTGGCCACTGTTGGAAGCAGGATACTGGACTAGATGGACCATTGGTCTGACCCAGTATGGCTATTCTTATGTTCTTATGTAGTTCAAGGGCACGATCCAATTTCCTGCCTCCGTGCAAATAGGGAAAGACACTCCCCACCTGGAATCAGTAGATACCATTATTTAATTTATCAAACTATCAACATTATAAGCATGCAAAGGCCATTAATAAAGCTAAATCTTGAAGACTGACAACTCCTTGCTTGTATCAAGCTCTCTGTCATTCAGGTGACTTCTCTCTTGCAGTCTCACAGGAGCTGAAACGAGAGACAGACAGCACAAACAACAAACAAAATAAAATAGAGAAAAAGTCTCTGAGTCTCTGGAGTCGACACTGGTCTATGGAGTTCATGTCTCCTCATGAGGTAAGAGAAGTACCCGTCAGTGACTGGTTGGATGAAGGTACATAAGTACATAAGTATTGCCACAATGGGACAGAACAAAGGTTCATTAAGCCCAGCATCCCGTTTCCAACTCATTGACTTAGTGGTAAGGTCTCAAGCGTTAACTGGGCGGTAATCGTCATCGCACATACAATGCCGATTACTGCCCGATTAGTGCTGCGCAGCAGAAAAGTTTCCAGTGCGTGTAGTGGATGCGTGTAAAAAATGAAATTACCACCTGGGCCAAGCGGCAGCTGGGCGTTAGTTCTAAACTGACGTGAGTAGGATGCACATACATGCCTATGCGACTTAATAAAAGGGCCCCAAGGCATTTTTAGCAGGTGCGCTGAAAAATGGACCTACACACATCCAATACACGCATCTACACCAGTGCAGGCCATTTTTCAGCACATCTTAGTAAAGGACCTTCTAATAGAGGTTTTGTACAGTTGTGTCAGTGGCAGTGGCGTTCCTAAGGGGGGGGGGTGCCGTCCACCCCAGCTGCATGCCGCTGGGGGGGGGGGGGTGCTGCGCACGCCTGTCCTTCATTCATTCCATGCTGCCTCTGCCCCGGAACAACCTGTTCCGGGGCAGAGGGAGCATGGAACGAACGAAAGACAGGCGCACGCAGCACCCCCCCCCCAGCGGTGTGTACCCAGGGGGGGTTCTTTCGCGGGGGGTGTCCTTTTGCCGGGGGGGGGGGGGGTTGCACTGCATCCGGGGGGGGGGGGGCGCTGCACCCGGGGGGTGGGGTGCATCGGAGATCTGCCCCGGGTGTCAGCCCCCCTAGGAATGCCACTGGTCAGTGGTGACAAGTGGTGGATCTTTCATCAGCTAACTGGTGAGATGAAGATTCAACATGGATGAGGTGTGCTATGGCTCTTCTGAGCACTACCCAACTTGAGAAATGAGAGAAACTATGAGCTTCCAAGTTGCTTTCAGGCACAATGTTAATTGCAAGAATGGTCAGCTCAGGACAGATCTCTGAGTCAGAGTCAGGAATGGATCCACGGAATAAGGAATGGATCCACGGAATCTTAGCGGAGATTGGCTGGCGACGCCGGTAATTGGGAAACAAAACAGGAGCTGGGCAGACTTCTATGGTCTATGCGCTGATCGTGACTGAATTGATAAGGATGGGCTGGAGTGTAAATTTTAAGGGGCTTCGATGTTAGCTTCAGAACTTAGTACAGGAACAGTGCTGGGCAGACTTCTATGGTCTGTGCCCTGAGAATGGCAAGGACAAATCAAACTCTGGTATAAAGTATCACATACCATGTAAAATGAATTTATCTTGTTGGGCAGACTGGATGGACCTTTATCTGCCATCATTTACTATGTTACTATGTTACTATAAGCTCAAAGGTGTTCTCCATAGCTGAGGATATATAGCCAAGTTTTAGAAGGAAATCTGGTCCTGATAGCCAAGTTTTTTCCATTAGATGGGTTGTTGGGACAATCCTGGTGCACAATCTGGAGGATTTTGGTTAGTTGGCAAGTAATGCCACTGTTCTGGTCATGTTGACTTATGTATACGCTCACAAACCTACACAAAACGCTACCCCAGGTAAATACTGATACCGATAACTTCATCAATAGGTTGGACCCAAACCCTGGAGAACACCCAGCCGACCGAACTTGGTCAAACGTCACACTCCTCACCGTCGAAACAATCACCCAGGTGATCTAAAGGTTCTCCAGCACCCACTGCAAACTGGATACCTGCCCCAGCCATCTACTAAAATCCACCCTGGACCACTTCTGAACAGACCTCACATCCCACCTAAACTACCTGCTCCAACAAGGTCTTTTCCCAGAGGAACATGGCAACACCCTACTCACCCCAATCCCAAAAGATACCAAGAAAAAAACAACCAAACTTGCCAACTATCGTCCAGTTGCATCTATTCCACCAGCAGTCAAACTGATGGAGAACATGGTGACCAAACAGATCACTGACTACATGGACAAGTTCTCAATACTACATGAATCACAATCGGTATTTCACCCCCTCCATAGTACCAAAACTGTGCTAGTCACTGTCCTGGCCAAATTCAAGCAAGGTAAAAGCATACTCCTCCTCCAATTCGATATGTCGAGCGCATTCGACATGGTCAACCACAATATACTACTAAAAGTCTTAGACTATTTCGGGATTACTGGAAACATACTTAACTGGATCAAGGGTTTTCTAACCACCAGAACATACCAAGTGAAATCAAACCTGAGGAAAAGCTCCATGTTCAGAAAAGGTATCAACAAGATGCCACCGTTGCACTAATGCATGTGGCAGTATGACTTGTTGGGTAAAGGGTCATGGATTCGATTAACCCCTTTTCTGTCGTACAGCCAAAACAGTTTACATTTATTATATGCAGGTACTTGCTCTGTCCCTAGAGGGCTCACAATCTAAGTTTTGTACCTGGGACAATGGATGGTTAAGTGACTTGCCCAGGGTTGCAAGGAGCTGTGGTGGGAATTGAAGCCAGTTTCCCAGGTTCTATGTCTGTGTAGGATGACAGAAAGAAGACTGGGAATATCAGACTTGTAAAACAGCTTGCCAGAGTAACAGCAGGGCCATCATTAAGAGTTTGGATTTACCTACAGCCAGGGCTTTTTTTGAGGGGGTACTCGGAGCTCAGGTTCTACATACAAATTCTGCCTTGTCATAGATTCTATGACTGGTTGCAGGGGTCCTGGCTATTGTGGGGTGAGTCCCTCAATGATCACTCCACCCCTGAAGGGTGGCCTGGCATTTGAGTACCGGCACCTTTTTTGCTAGACAAAATGCACTGCCTACAGCAGACTGCAGAGAAGCAAGGATGCGGGAGAGCCATGTACCACCTGAGCGTCTGGACCTGTTTGAGGTTCTCCAGCTTCTTGGGTAGCATTCTTACTGGTTATAGCACCGGGGAAAGGAGCTACAAGATGGCAGACATCAAAGGTGGGCCAATCTGGCTGCTGGCTGGTGGAAAGAAGTGTCCCTTCTGTGGTACGAACAGCTCAACGAGGAGCTGAAACTACCTTGTGGGAAAGTTCAGCTTTTGGTTTGGTGGTACCAGGCCAGCCACATGGTCTGTGCACACAGAAGGCCACATGGACACACACTTCCAGGGGCCACTTCATCTCTGCATGGACATTGCAGATGGCTCAGCAGTTCTTCTGAAGCTAGGACATTTCGTAGGTGACCTCAAGCTCTTCAATGAAAACTTGCACAGTAAGAAATTAGGACATCTGATGTAGTTGATACAGTGACAACCATTTCCTCTTTAAATGTCAAATCTGTAATATATTCTGAAATAGAAAGGATACCTCGGGGTACATGCTAATGCACTCCCTTCCATTACATTTTACGATTATGACCTTTATTCCCACAATAATTTAAAATTTTAATTAAATCTGTAATCATTTTTATTTCCACAAGATGTCCTTCATCCCTGCATGCTATAATTTAATGAGGTGATGTTTCGTTACAAACAGAGATGCCTGTTGATATGTTTACTTCTTGAAGCTGAAGCTTCTGTTATGTTTGAAAACTAACTTCAGTTATTCTTGGACTCAGCAGCAATCCAGTCATCTGTCCAGCGTCTGATTTCCTTTCGAATTGTGTCCTGTTCTCTGGTGTCTTCATTCCGGGACTGAGCAGCATTCAAAAGCATTATTATGTTTACTTTCTAAGAATATATTTCATATACATCTCACAGAAAAGTAAGCAGAATGAGGCAGACTCGTTCAGCTATGAGCCTCCTCATGCACAGAATCTCTTCTACTACTTGTAATTTAATTTTCTACATTAAATAAATCCTGTTCCAACTTTCAGTGCCTTTACCCAGGATGAAAATTTCCCTCCGCTTTGGGCTAAGAATGTGGTATCCCCTTACCCGGTTATAAAGAGGTGTTCTGGGGAGGGTACGTAGCTCAGGGGGTTAAAAGAACTTCTTGTCTTCCCACCTAAACCCACTTCTCTCCCTCCACTCTCTATCTCAGTTAATAACACCCTCATCATCCCCGTCTCATCTGCCTGCAACCTCGGTGTCATCTTCGACTCCTCCATCTCCTTCTCTGCGCATATCCAGCAGATAGCCAAGACCTGTCGCTTCTTCCTCTATAACATTAGCAAAATTTGCCCCTTCTGATCTGAGCACACCACCCGAACTCTCATCCACTCTCTCATTACCTCTCGCCTTGACTACTGCAACCTATTCCTCACTGGCCTCCCACTTAGCCATCTATCCCTCCTTCAGTCCGTTCAGAACTCTGCTGCATGTCTTATCTTCCGCCTTGACCGATATACTCATATCACGCCTCTCCTCAACTCACTTCACTGGCTTCCGATCAGATACCGCATACAGTTCAAGCTTCTCCTACTAACCTACAAATGCACTCGATCTGCAGCCCCTCCTTACCTCTCAACCCTCATCTCCCCTTACGTTCCTACCCGTAACCTCTGCTCTCAAGACAAATCCCTCCTTCTCCACCACCGCCAACTCCAGGCTCCGCCCTTTCTGCCTCACCTCACCCCATGCGTGGAACAGGCTCCCTGAGCCCATACGCCAGGCCCCCTCCCTGCCCATCTTCAAATCATTGCTCAAAGCCCACCTCTTCAATGTCGCCTTCAGCACCTAACCACCTACCTCTATTCAGGAAATCTAGACTGCCCCAACTTGACATTTCGTCCTTTAGATTGTAAGCTCCTTTGAGCAGGGACCGTCCTTCCTTGTTAATTTGTACAGCGCTGCGTAACCCTAGTAGCACTCTAGAAATGTTATGTAGTAGTAGTAGTAGTAGTTAAAAGATCTCCGCTACATTTCCATTTTAAATGTAAGCATTGAGTTTTACCCCTCTTCAATCTTGCATGCATTTTGTGCTAGCTATTTTCAGAGAGAAGCTACCTGGGTGGTGTTTCTGCAAAGTACCTACAAAATCCTTGTATGGTTGGTCTGGTTTTTACACCCCACCCCCATAACTTATTGATTTATTCATTTATTGTAATTTATTAACCACTTTTATGAAGAGGTTCAACCAAGATGGTGTACAGTAGGTACAGTTTAACATAAAATGTACAATGTTGTTAACAACTGTGATAAATAGAAGACGTCCCTCATACGTTCATAAGGAATAGCAAAGAGGCGGCAGAAGAAAAAACAGAAAGCAGACACTGAAAGTCCAAACAATTTCTTCATTCTTACAGACCCAACGTGGCCACGTTTCGCCAATTAAGGCTGCATCAGGGGTAAATAAGAACATAAGTACATAAGTAATGCCACACTGGGAAAAGACCAAGGGTCCATCGAGCCCAGCATCCTGTCCACGACAGCAGTCAATCCAGGCCAAGGGCACCTGGCAAGCTTCCCAAACGTACAAACATTCTATACATAGGCTAAAGAGTTGGCGTTCCAGAAATACAGAAAAACTCAAGAAAAGGAATACATGGAGGAATACTGGATGAAAATGAAAGAATCCAAGAGAGAGATACGACTTGCAAAAGCGCAAGCGGAAGAACAAATGGCTAGAAATGTAAGGAGGGGTGACAAAAATTTCTTTAGGTATATTAGTGAAAGGAGAATGACTAAAAAGGGAATTGTGAGACTAAAAGATACTGTGAACCGCTATGTGGAAAATGATGAAGAAAAAGCAAATTTGCTAAATAGATACTTTTCTGTTTTCACAGAGGAAAATCCTGGAGAAGGACCGCGATGGACTGGAAATAATACAATTGAGAATGAAGTGGATAGAGCACCGTTCACGGAAGAAAGTGTGCATCAACAACTTGAAAAGCTAAAGGTGGACAAAGCCATGGGACCGGACGGGATCCACCCCAGGATATTGAGGGAGCTCAGAGAGGTTTTGGCGGGTCCTCTTAAAGATTTGTTTAATATATCCTTGCAGACGGGAAAGGTTCCGAGGGATTGGAGAACGGCGGAGGTGGTCCCTCTTCACAAAAGTGGTGATAGGGAAGAAGCTGGAAACTACAGGCCGGTAAGCCTCACTAAAGTTCTTTTTTGAGGGTGGGAGGGGGTTAGTGACCACTGGGGGAGTAAGGGGAGGTCATCCCCGATTCTCTCCAGTGGTCATCTGGTCAGTTTGGGCACCTTTTTGTGCCTTGGTCATAAGAAAAACACGACCAGTTAAAGTCATCCAAGTGCTCGTCAGGGACGCCCTTTTTTTTCCATTATGGGTCTAGGACGTCCATGTGTTAGGCACGCCCAAGTCCCACCTTCGCTATGCCTCCGACACGTCCCCATGAACTTTGGTCGTCCCCGTGATGGAAAGCAGTTGGGAACGCCCAAAATCGGCTTTCAATTATGCCGATTTGGGAGACCCTGTGAGAAGGACTCCCATCTTCTGATTTGTGTCGAAAGATGGGCGTCCTTCTCTTTTGAAAATGAGCCTGCATAGGATTCTGATGCTATAAATTAGTGCTTTAGATGGTTTAGTCTTGGTGGGTGTATGCTGCCCCTGGATGGGTGGACCTGGTCACCCCGATGGAAATATCACTGTCTCCATCACTCCTTTTTGCCCTGAGGATGAGTTCAGCAGGTTCCTCATTCTCACTATCCCAGTTTAATCAGCTGCTGTCACTGGAAACACTCCTACGTCTCTCCATATAGATTGTCCTGACTAGGGCAGTGGGGTATCTGTGTCCCCTCTACTGGCCTGGGCTTAAATGGCTGCAGCCTTTGAGCTGGATGGCTCTTTTCTTAAATGCAGGCTATTTGGCCGGGGAAGCAAAGAGCCAAAGGTAAAGATTTGAATTATAGTCGTGTCAAGTCTCCTTTCTTCACAATAATACTAGTCACAGGGGAAATACGTCTCTCTAACTATGTAAAAACATGTTATTTTGGTAGAGTGTTTAACGGTCACTCCTCTGCACCTGTTAGCCGGACATTACGCTCTTTACACATACCGGTCAATATTCAAAGAAATGGCTCCTGGCCTGCTAAATTCTTCAGGGGCTAACCGGTCACTTCTAGCGATAGTTAACCAGTTACTTCTGCTAAAAATGTCCGGTTAGCATCTATTTCAAAACCGGCTTTTTTGGAGGTGTTCTGGGCATGGAGTCAGCACTGGGCCAGCTAAGTGTCAATATTCAGGGCCAGGGTAACCCCATAGAAGTCAGACCACATTAAAGGTGACCAATGCTGATGGTCCAGAGAAATGGCTTTTGATTCTTCAGAATAAGCTATAAAATCTATTTTATGACCTTGATTACGAGTAGGTAAATCTGAATCTAAAACGTAATACAATGAAGTTAAATATTGCTTAAATTGTTTTACATAGGGATCATTATTATACCCAAGATGCAAATTTACATCTCCTAATATTACTAAATCAGTAAACTGAATAGAAATCAGAGAAAGGAAGGTTCTGCTGAGATGACAACCAGGGTCGCTTTACTCATACTACCCTTCTCCTCAAGTCGCTTCACTGGCTCCCTATCCGTTTTCGCATCCTGTTCAAACTTCTTCTACTAACCTATAAATGTACTCACTCTGCTGCTCCCCAGTATCTCTCCACACTCGTCCTTCCCTACACCCCTTCCCGTGCACTCCGCTCCATGGATAAATCCTTCTTATCTGTTCCCTTCTCCACTACTGCCAACTCCAGACTTCGCGCCTTCTGTCTCGCTGCACCCTACGCCTGGAATAAACTTCCTGAGCCCCTACGTCTTGCCCCATCCTTGGCCACCTTTAAATCTAGACTGAAAGGCCACCTCTTTGACATTGCTTTTGACTCATAACCACTCGCCTCCACCTACCCTCCTCTCTTCCTTCCCGTCCACATTAATTGATTTGATTTGCTTACTTTATTTTTTGTCTATTAGATTGTAAGCTCTTTGAGCAGGGACTGTCTTTCTTCTATGTTTGTGCAGCGCTGCGTATGCCTTGTAGTGCTATAGAAATGCTAAATAGTAGTAGTAACTGCCCAGAACACCGCAGCCAGACTGATATTCGGAAAGGCGAAATATGAAAGTGATGGACCCCTTAGAGAAAAATTGCATTGACTTCCACTAAACCTTAGTTCATAAAGTCAGACCTAATAGATTTACCAGAGATAAACAACAAAAGTTCATCTCACACTTTCTTAAACCTCCATTATCCCAATTGCAGAGGACTTAAATACAAATCAATACATACATCTAACTTTTCATACATCTGTACACAACGATGGAATGAATTACCAACCACTATAAGAAAAACACGTGACTTGATGACCTTCCGGAAACTACTGAAGACTTACTTGTTCAAAAAAGGGTACAAAATGGATCCCCCATAACGATCTGACACCTAAACAACACCAGACACCCTAATTACTGAAAATTATATCTTGTCCTGATATCATTATGTTATGTTTTATCTATTTACCCACTTCTTGTTCTACATAATTTTCTTATGCACCTTAATTGCAATAATTCTGAAATTCTTCTCCGTTAATATGATTGCCATGATATTCCTATGCACCTTATCTGTTATCTATATTCTGATTTTCCGATTCCATCAATGTGATTGTCGTTGTATTATATTGTAAGCCACATTGAGCCTGCAAATAGGTGGGAAAATGTGGGATACAAATGCAGCAAATAAATAAATAAATAAAACTTTACAGCCACAAGGACAAAAGAAGTTAAATATGGAGAATCAATATTCTGAATCCACGTCTCAGAAATAAAAACTAAACCTGGACTAATATCTGTTATAAAATCTTTTACAACCTGTACTTTCCTGCAAATTGCTCTTGCATTAAGATACAAACATTCTGTAGCTTCATAGTCTACTAAACGGAACATTATCCTTTACCAAAGGAACTTGAATGAGATTTTGATTGTAATTTTGACTGTTCCTTTGTGATTGTTGTAATTTCCATGACTTTATTTGTCCTGATTCCTAAAACAGTTACAATATCTGAACCGCTTTGGCTGATTAATGCTTCTAGGAATTAATGCGGTAGTGCCATAATTCATCCTCCCACCGAACCGAAACCCAAGCACAGTGTTAATAAAACATTCAACCAATACATAATTACTATTTACTACTACTATTTAGCATTTCTATAGCGCTACAAGGCGTACGCAGCGCTGCACAAACATAGAAGAAAGACAGTCCCTGCTCAAAGAGCTTACAATCTAATAGACAAAAAATAAATAAAGTAAGCAAATCAAATCAATTAATGTGGACGGGAAGGAAGAGAGGAGGGTAGGTGGAGGCGAGTGGTTACAAGTGGTTACGAGTCAAAAGCAATGTTAAAGAGGTGGGCTTTCAGTCTAGATTTAAAGGTGGCCAAGGATGGGGCAAGACGTAGGGGCTCAGGAAGTTTATTCCAGGCGTAGGGTGCAGCGAGACAGAAGGCGCGAAGTCTGGAGTTGGCAGTAGTGGAGAAGGGAACAGATAAGAAGGATTTATCCATGGAGCGGAGTGCACGGGAAGGGGTGTAGGGAAGGACGAGTGTGGAGAGATACTGGGGAGCAGCAGAGTGAGTACATTTATAGGTTAGTAGAAGAAGTTTGAACAGGATGCGAAAACGGATAGGGAGCCAGTGAATGGTCTTGAGGAGAGGGGTAGTATGAGTAAAGCGACCCTGGCGGAAGATGAGACGGGCAGCAGAGTTTTGAACCGACTGGAGAGGGGAGAGGTGACTAAGTGGGAGGCCAGCAAAAAGCAGATTGCAGTAGTCTAAACGAGAGGTGACAAGGGTGTGGATGAGGGTTTTGGTAGAGTGCTCGGAAAGAAAGGGGCAGATTTTACGGATGTTGTAAAGAAAGAAACGACAGGTCTTGGCAATTTGCTGGATATGAGCAGAGAAGGAGAGAGAAGAGTCAAAGATGACCCCAAGGTTTCGAGCTGAGGAGACAGGGAGAATGAGAGAGCCATCAACAGAAATAGAAAACGGGGGGAGCGGGGAGGTGGGTTTGGGGGGGAAAATGAGAAGCTCGGTTTTGGTCATATTTAATTTCAGGTGGCGTTGAGACATTCAGACAGCAATGTCAGACAAGCACACTGAAACTTTGGTTTGGATGCAAGGTGAGATATCAGGGGTAGAAAGGTAGATTTGGGAGTCATCAGCATAGAGATGGTAGGAAAAGCCATGGGATGAGATTAATGAACCAAGGGAAGAAGTGTAGATAGAAAAGAGGAGGGGACCAAGAACAGAACCCTGAGGTACGCCGACAGGCAGAGAGATAGAAGTAGAAGAGGATCCACCAGAGTGAACACTAAAGGTGCGGAGGGAGAGGTAGGAAGAGAACCAGGAAAGGACAGAGTATGGCAATGCTAATGTTCTTAACTTCTGGGCTGAGGCTGTGTATTCTTCAACACAGATATTCAATTATGCTCTTAGCTGGTAGGACCAATGAACATTCCTTTAATTTTCACCTTCCCTCCTGAGGTGATTTTACTCTTTAAAATCTTCTTTTCAGAGTCAGTTCCCATTAAGAATCTGAATAAATCAGGTGGTTCTTTGCACAGCCTCATGGGAGCATTAGGAACATATGGTACTGATATATTACCTTGCGTTTTAATAGTTTATAGTTTATTTATGGCGTGATATACCGCTGTTACAAATTCCTTGGTCACAGAAATCAATAAAAACATTAAGATTTGGAAAAAAACACCATTAATAGGACAGCGAACAATCACATTAGCAGAAGTGGGGGTCTGAGGATCCTGAGGCTGTGGATACAGGTCGAGAGGAATTGAGATAGTAATAGTAGAATTGGTAGTACCCAAGGCCAGTTGATAAAAATGAGTTTTAGAAAGTGATTCTGTTGTGTCCAGGCAGCCAGGCGTGTAGAAACTAGAGAAAGAGGCATGCCATGGATTTAGACAGGAAATGACATAACCAGACTGCCATACTGGGGTGCAGGAAGCTATTCAGAGTGCACAGCATGCATTGCTGGAACCAGGAGTCTGACTGGACCGGAAATCCCTGGAACCAGGACTCTGCCAGAACTGTAGAGCATGTAGATTTTCTATTCCGACTCATAAAAACCCGATTTGTGGTGAAGGAGAAACATACAAACATGGCATTAATAATAGAAGTATTTGTACAATATGTGGAGAGATGAGATCCCCAGGTGCCAAGTAATTCAATGAAAAGCAAGAAAATGTGGCAGAAATATTCCCAATTCTGTTAGTTGCTGCCAGCCTAAATCTCCAATCATGAGACGTTGCTTGAACATTTTATACCCTATGAGCTTCAGGCCATGGAGGCATTAAGGACATGGGAGTAAATCTGAGAAATTGAAATTGTATAATACGATTCATTCAGGTTATGGAACGCGTGAAGTGAACCCATTTGTAAACATGGTCTCTGATGTAGGAATCCATACAGTTTGCTAATCAGCACAGATGGTGCAGGTGAAACAGGAAGTCACCTGAGGTACAGGCCCAGGGAGCATCCTGCTGCTACTGCCACCTCTGTAGTGATGATGGAACACAGCATCTGAGGCCCAGGCACATCGTCAGCGGAGGACACCTCCTGGCTCTTGGCATCGCGCTTCTTCTTGCCCAAGGCACCGTACGCTATACATGTTTTAGGGTTTAGCTGTTCATACAATGTGCGTGCCTGATAGGGGTGTAGGGTATATATGCTGAGGGCCAGAGACAGGAGGAAGGGAGAGTCCTGGATACCATGCGTATTTATCTATCTTTAAAAGATTTCCATGCTCCAAAGACACAAGCGCATCAAAAAAAGAAGAAATGAAGACACTGACTCGCTAGGAGGCTCCATTTCAAGCTGCTGACACTTGGTCTTGTCGGTAACCCCAGTTCCTTCCCATCCATGATATTCTCTCTGACAAAAGCTCCCCTAGAGAGAAATGTGAAAAGCAGAAAATAATTGTACAAGTTTCAGAGAAAATTGGAAAGGAGAAAAACGCCGCCAGGCCCTGGAGTTATGATCTTGACTCATGTCAGGCTGATGTCTCTGGTCGTGTGGCTCTTAACCAGTTCCAGCCAGAGCCCAGGCAAGAGACATGGTGACTCAGAGGATGCTCAGCAATTCATCTTTCATTGCTCAAATTCTCTTCAGGCCTAATATTACAGGAACACATTTGCAAATTGTTCACATTGAAGGCTACTTTTTATCTCTGCACGTTACAACAATTTTGAAAACACAAATACGTTCTTGCTTAAGCATTGAAATTTACTCTAGGTACAAGGTCTGAGCAAATATTTACAACTACCTTTTCTCCAGATTTTTTTTTTCCATGGAAAACAACAAGTGCAGATTTGAAAATGGAAACTGTGCTTGTACTTTTCCTAAACCCACTTCTGGGAAATGTCCTCTGTCCATGCACCTGAAAGAAATCTTATGGAATCTGGTACAGGGTTTCAGCCACTCTGAGGAAGCGCAGTTCACAGCCAGACAGTGTAAGGGCTTGAGTCTGTGGTTTGAAATCTTACTCCACGGGAATAAACAGCTTGTGAGACACTAACCAAAAGGGAAAAAGCACAGACAGCTGCATGAGAGTATGTGAAGCATCACTTCAAAAAAATCTGATCTTCTGAATACATAGATATAATAGCAATAACAAAACCTGGTAAAAGACTCTTAGAAGGAAAATAGAATGATAGATTTCTGTTCATATTGGACTGAAAATGACAAAAAAAAAATCGCTTTTCTTTAAGTGCAATCAGTTCACCCAAGTATTTGCCAACTGGTTTGACAATGAATTACATCCTGTGTGTAAAAAAGTACTTAAGAGCTCAATGTTGGTCCTTTTTAAGTTGAGATTTTATAAGTCAGGTAGGAAGATATGAGCACCTGAAAAATGGGCTGACTAAATATTGCTCCTGTACTTTAGAAAGTTCATGGATGGGGAAATACACAAGTCTCTGCCCCCCAAAGAATGTTAGAATTGCTTCTAAGGTTGTGAATGGCTTTGTAGCTTAGATATGGGGTATGTGAAGCGGTTTGTTCATCATCACAGTTTGAGTATGTCTGTGGAAGCTTCTCTATGTAAAAATCAGGTCCAGTAATACAAGAATATGTTTTTTTTTTATCGTTTCTGAATTTGATGTACTTCCTCTTTCGAGCATGACTGGAGGCAGTTTACATGCAACATACAGATGTTCACTGGGAGTTGTAATTCTGAGCAGGTGAGGATGTGTATCAGTGTTGTCTTCAATGTATGGCTGACAGGGTGGTGGCTTTTTCTCAGTGTGCTGCTTGTATTGAAGATGGAGGAAGTAGACTTCCAGGTAGCTACAGAACTGCATGGTCTATGTGGATCTGGTGGGGCTGAAGGACGTCCCCATGCGAGGACAGATGGTTCTGTCTAGCTGAGCATGTGGTTGGACTGAGTGTAATCTAGTTTATACCCTGTAACTTCTACTAAAGGGTTGCTGTGTGGCAACCCGGAAGTACTGCTGGCCCAATGCAACCACTTACACCTCGAACACGTGCAATTTCTAGCGCTATGGAAAATAATTCCGTAATTTCTAGCGCGGGGCTAACTCATTGGTAATTGCTGCTCAGTTACAACAGGGTTACTCCAGGAGCTCTTACTGTCACCTCAATGGGTGGTGGTAAATGCTTCCCCCCCCCCCCCCACCCCACTGCAGGGCCCTTTTTACCACAGCTTGGTGAAATGACCTCTTTGTGTTTTAGCATTGTCTTGTAAACTGTCGGATGTTTCTGGGCTTGATGGTTTATCAAATGTCAATAAATTTGAAACTTGAGTTTGAGATGTTCATTGTGTGGCTCATGTCATGAAGGAGGTTGGGTGGTTTTGCCTTTTTTTCTTCTTTAAAGTGCTGAAGTGTTAGTGTTAGTGATAGATGGTGTGACATGAGAGGTGCAATTTCAGGTTTCAAAATTCTTTGGGCTGGGCTCGATGGGCCTTTGGTCTTTTCCCAGTATGGCATTACTTATGTACTTATGATTGAGCATTGTACATTCTGTTGTAGCATCGTGTGGGATTTGTGGATTTTGCTGGACTTCTTTTTTTATCTTAACTCCTTTAGGGATGATATCCTTGTGTTTGTATTTAAATAGGACAGAGATGTTCATCGATATCTGGGTAACTTTCTTCATGAGGCTAACATAACATAACATAAGAGTAGCCATACTGGGTCAGACCAGTGGTCCATCTAGCCCAGTATCCTGTTTTCCAAACAGTGGCCAAGTAACCTGGCAGAAACCCAAATCGTGGCAACACTCCATGCTACAAATCCCAGGGAAAGCAGTAGCTTCCCATGTCTGTCTCAATAGCAGACTATGGACCTTTCCTCCAGGAACTTGTCTAAACCTTTTTAAACCCGGATATGCTAACCGCTGTTACCACATCCTCTGGCAATGAGTTCCAGAGCTTAACTATTTTGTTGAGTGAAAAAATATTTCCTCCTATTTGTTTTAAAAGTATTTCCATGTAAGTTCTACAAGTGTCCCCTAGTCTTTCTACTTTTGGAAACAATAAAAAATCGATCCACTTCTACTCATTCTACACCACTCAGGATTTTGTAGACCTCAATCATATAAGTACATAAGTAGTGCCATACTGGGAAAGACCAAAGGTCCATCTAGCCCAGCATCCTGTCACCGACAGTGGCCAATCCAGGTCAAGGGCACCTGGCACGCTCCCCAAACGTAAAAACATTCCAGACAAGTTATACCTAAAAATGCCTCTCATCCATCTCTTTTCCAAGCTGAGGAGCCCTAACCTCTTTAGCCTTTCCTCATATGAGAGGAGTTCCATCCCCTTTATCATGTTGGTCGCTCTTCTTTGAACCTTTTCTAATTCCACTATACAGGGGCGTAGCTACGGGTGGGCCTGGGTGGGCTTAGGCCCACCCAGTCGTTTGCGACCTTCCACGACGACGACAACGATGACTTCGTCTTCTTGCCTGCAGCGGCGAGCGGGCGGGTGTAAAAGCAGGAAGTAGCCAGGCTCGATTCCGTCCTTCGCTTCCTGCCCTCTCAGCGTCCCGCCCGCCCGAAAGGAAATGACATCAGAGGAAGGCGGGATGGCGCAGAGAGAGGGCAGGAAGCGAAGGACGGAATTGAGCCTGGCTACTTCCTGCTTTTACACCCGCCCGCTCGCCGCTGCGGGCAAGAAGACTAACGGTTGGCTTACTTATCTGTGTGCAATTGAAGCAGACCTTCCTGGACTCTCTTCACCCGACAGTTGCCACTCTTCAAAACGTAGGTTTCGTCATAAATATGGAAAAGTCCATTTTAGTTCTAACACAAACTATACAGTTTATCGGAGCACAGATAAGTACAATTCATAGCAGAGCTTACCTTCCTCAGAACCATGTGCAGATCATTCAAGACCTAGTGTTTCACTTTCTGTCAACAAATAAGTGTACAGCAGGGATGTTTCTAAAACTTCTGGGTCATATGGCAATTTCCACAGTGATCTTACCTATAGCAAGACTCTATATGTGTGCCTAAAACTTCAGTGGGATCAACGCAGATGACCTCTTTCTCAAAAGATCCTTGTCACATATTGTGAGGGAGTAGGCAGTACAAGGCAGGTTTTCCTTAAGAACACTCCCTCACTGAGGCTGGAACTGAGCTACCTTAAGGCATGGAATAGGTACGTTAGCCAATTTGGCCAGGAAGGTGGGCTGAAGCTGAAGTAGAGAGCAGGAAGTTTAAAAGCCCTCTGGCAGGGCAGAATGGGAGGCCCTGCGTAAGAAGGCCCTGGGTGTTCCACTCAGTACTTGAGTGAGAGGGAGGCAGATGCCTGCACCACCCAGCTGTAAGCAGCAGAAGATTACTTCAGGTAGGAGAAGGTTTACGTGGAAACCCTATGAGTTTTTAACCCTTGAGGCCAGAATAGAGGCAGGCCTGGGTGTGTTGATGTGGAGTCTGTCAGAGACAGAAGGTTATTAAAACCTTAAGTGCATATGAAGATTGTGGAGCTTGTCAAGGACTTTTTGCGGATGACACCAAGATTTGCAACAGAGTGGACACCCCGGAGGGAGTGGAAAACATGAAAAAGGACCTACGGAAGCTAGAAGAATGGGCTAAGGTTTGGCAATTAAAATTCAATGTGAAGAAATGCAAAGTGATGCATTTAGGGAGTAGAAATCCAAGGGAGATGTATGTGTTAGGCGGGGAGAGTCTGATAGGCACGGATGGGGAGAGGGATCTTGGGGTGATAGTATCTGAGGACCTGAAGGCGATGAAACAGTGTGACAAGGCGGTGGCCGTAGCTAGAAGATTGCTAGGCTGTATAGAGAGATGTGTGACCAGCAGAAGAAAAGAGGTTTTAATATCCTTGTATAAGACTTTGGTGAGGCCCCACCTTGAGTATTGTGTTCAGTTTTGGAGGCCATATCTTGTGAAGGATGTTAAAAAAATGTAAGCGATGCAAAGAAAAGCTACGAGAATGGTATGGGATTTGCGTTCCAAGACGTATGAGAGACTTGTTGACCTGAACATGTATACCCTGGAGGAAAGGAGAAACGGGTGATATGATACAGACGTTCAAATATTTGAAAGGTATTAATCCACAAACGAACCTTTTCCGGAGAGGGGAAGGCGGTAGAACTAGAGGGCATGAAATGAGATTGAAGGGGGGCAGACTCAAGAAAAATGTCAGGAAGTATTTCTTCACGGAGAGAGTGGTGGATGCTTGGAATGCCCTCCCATGGGAGGTGGTGGAAATGAAAACAGTAACGGAATTCAAACATGCATGGGATAAACATAAAGGAATCCTGTTGTGTCATGTGTTTTTCATGTGTGATCAAGGCGCAGTATTCTGCTAGCGTGTAGTATTTGTAGCCCGTTTTGTTTTGCTTTTTTTTTCACGAGGTAGTGTATTAGTGTTTTAGAGCCTAGTGTAATTACAGTTCTGCCTTTTCAAGCATAAGGTTGTAGTTCGTCCTGTCCTTGGAATTAGTGCTGTTATGGTTTAGTAAGGATATAAGTGTGTTTTTGCACAAGTTTGTGTATAGCATTTTGCAGTGGAGAGATTGTGGGATAATGTAATTATATTTAAAAATATCAATTTTTCCATTAAGTATGTATGTGGTTATACTGATGCCGGGCAGCTGTTGGGCAGACTACTTAGAAATCCATCATCAAGTGAATTCTTAGGCATTATTTTGTAGGATCCCAAGAGACACTACTCATACTTACATAGACAGTGCGTGCCCGCCCACCCATATTAGCTCTGGGCCCACCCAAAATCTCAGGTCTGGCTATGCCACTGCTGCTATATCTTTTTCGAGATACAGCGACCAGAACTGAAGGCCATACTCAAGGTGCAGTCACACCATAGAGCAATATAGAGGCATTATAGTATTTTCGATCTTATTCACCGTCCCTGATGGAGTTCCACTTCATATGGGTAAACGTGATGCCCTCCATGATGACAGAAGCTTCCAGAGGTCCAGCCGAGTTAGTCTGGAGTGGCAAAAAACACAAAGAGGCTGCCATCAGTTCCGACTGTACATGCCTTCGGCTTCTGCGGTTTCCCTACTTGTTTGCCTGCTCCATAAATCCAGTCTTTACTGATAGAATTTGCTGATGAGAGAGGAGGACAGAACACTGAGCCATGACTAATTCCAAAAGCCTTGAATTGTAAATTGATGGACGCATGCAAACCGAAACCAGAACTAAACTTAGCAAAAGTCACCAGGAATAAATTCCAAGAGAAAAGGGAAAGTAATTGTCTTCCAGCAAAGCTTAAAAGGGACGAAGGCAAAGCAATATTGGAAACACACTGTAGCTTAGAAAGTGATTTGCCATTGCAGTGATTCATTTCGAGTGCATAATAGGTTTTATTTCTCTGCTTGTGCAGTAATACATTCATTACATGGCTAATTTAAATCAAAGTTAGTCACAGCATTCCAGATAAATAAAAAGAGGGTGACCTTCCATCTTGCCTTGCCAGTTTTATCAGCACGACATTGCAAGGAACAGAGAATCAGTGGGACTGATAAGGACCGGGGGGTACTGTATATACAGCATGTCCTGACCTTCCCTGCTCACTTGCGTCCCAGCCCCTTCCTCACTGCCAAAGATCTTCTCTCTGCACAGCTCAGACTTTCTTGAATTCTATCATCCTTAAAGGGTGTGCGGGGGGAAAAAATAATCATTTTGTTGTTCTTTAGTTTTCTGTGTTATTTTCATGTTTTTATACGTTTTTCTTTACTTCAATAAATGTTTATTTTAGGGCAATTTTGCTCAATAAGAGGGTGGCAGCAGCTACTGCATTAAAAAAAAGAAATCCTGCTCATGGAACATCATCTCAACCATCACCCCCCCCCCCCCAATCACAGCCCACACCCCCTAAAAGCATCACCCTACAACCTCCAATTTCCCCTGGTATCAATAATAGGCAATTAACCTCCCCTCCCCCCACCAAAGAGACAGCTGATCTCCCCTCCAATACCTACCAGGGGTATCGGTGGTGGTACAATGTCAGGGAAGGAGATGCCCTATTGTAGCCAGAGCTTGATCGGGGGAGGGGAGGTAGAGGTGGACCGCATAGCCTCCCCAGCCCAACCGTGACCTTCCCCTGACTGCCTCCTCCTCGAAGGCAGGATGGAACAAAATTGGATATCTTCCTCTCCTCTCCGTGCCAGCACTCACCCACCCCCACTCACGGTGCCACCTTCTCACTTCTTCTTTTACCAGCTGGATGCCTGCCTGACTCCCGCTCCCTCCGCCTCCGAGACAGTCCTTCTCCAGCGATTCTGGCCTCCTGTGACACGCTTTCTGTTCCTGAAGTTCTGGCGCGGCGGCAGAGCCTGGCTGTAACTGACATGCGTCTATGAATGTTGCAGGCTGCAGCACGCGGCTGGCCTGAGCGGCTCTTATGAGTCACCGAGCCAGGGAAGGAGGCAGCTGACTGAGCTGAGCGGATCGAGCAGCAAGCAAGCGGGTAAGTGTTCTCAGCTGCAAATATTGAACTGTGCTACAGGTTAAAGGTTTTATAAGTCAAAATAAAAGTAAATATTTTGTTTCATGCAGATCTCTTTTGTTTAAACATAACTAAAGGGAGGAGAGAAAGATGGGGGGACATAGGGGCAATGTTGGATGGTGGTGGGGGTGGGGGGGGGGCAAGACAATGGGGCAATGTTGGATTGGGGCAGATATCCAATCTCGGATAGCCTAAAACTGCTTGGCATCATAACTGACCACAATCTGACACTTGAAAGTCAAGTAAATTCCACTACAAAGAAAATGTTCCACTCAATGTGGAAACTTAAACGCATAAAACATTTCTTCCCACGAGACGTATTTCGCAACCTAATACAATTTACGGTACTAAGCCATTTAGATTACTGCAATGGAATCTATGCAGGTTGCAAAGAACAACTAGCAAA
Source organism: Microcaecilia unicolor (assembly GCF_901765095.1). NCBI lineage: Eukaryota > Metazoa > Chordata > Amphibia > Gymnophiona > Siphonopidae > Microcaecilia > Microcaecilia unicolor. The sequence continues at coordinate 660,139,160 of NC_044032.1, forward strand.
GAAACTTCAGACCGCACAGAACACAGCAGCCAGACTGATATTCGGAAAAGCAAAATTTGAAAGTGCCAAACCCCTTCGTGAAAAACTGCATTGGCTTCCCACCAAGGAACGTATGTATTGCCTTTAAGGTTTGTACTCTTGTACACAGGATTATTTATGGTGAAGTTCCTGGATACATGTTGGACCGCACAAAACTACCACAAAACAGTACCAGCCTATCCCGAACTTATTTAAATCTGCATTATCCAGACTGCAATGGACTTAGATACAAGTCAACTTATGCACCCAGCTTTTCTTACATAAGTACACAACTGTGGAACGCTTTGCCCAAAACCGTGAGATCTATCCATAACCATCTTCACTTTAGGAAACTACTGAAAACCAACTTGTTTAAGAAGGCCTACCCCCGTGACCCAAATTAACTTTCTACTTCCTGCGACACAGCAAAATATGGACCGTACTAGACTTCTATCACCATCCCTCTTTATTTCTTTGTGGCTTTATACTTATGTTTCTTACAGCTCACTACTGTACTATGTATTTGTATTATTGAACCGGAGCCTACCTCTACGGTATTGTGTAAGCCACATTGAGCCTGCAACGAGGTGGGAAAATGTGGAATATAAATGTATTAATTAATAAATAGAGAGAGAGAGAGAGAGAGGTTCTGTAAGTCAAAATAAAAATAAATATTTTGTTTCATGCAGATCTCTTTTGTTTAAACATAACTTAATGGGTTTTAAGCCCCTAATGCAGTCCATTGGTTTTCTTATATTTTGCTCTTGTGTTGACTTATACTGTGCCCAGATTGAAAACTCTTCTCGCTATCTGGCCATTAATAAAAGGAGCTCATTGTGAACACTGTCCACCCTAACACGAGAATTGTGATATTATGATCCCTTGTTTCATATTGTTGACGGTCTGTGTTTTCCGTATGGGTGGCATTTTGGTGTATTAGGGTCTGCCCAGTCTAATATTTACAGTGCTGCCTTTTCATGCATAATGTTACTTCACTAATGTGACCATTTCATTTTGGGATTTTTGCATGGATGTGTTTTGATACCATTTTTGAATAGTATACAATTCTTTGACATATGATACATATCTAATATCTAAATTTAATGAAGGGTATTAATTGTGACTATTTTACTTATTTTTTTTCTGTGTGTTGTCAGACAGTTATAGATGTAAGCCCCACCCCTGGTACCACCCCTAACTCTGCCCCCTTTAGCCTCACCAAACAGTTGGTGGACTGGGGAGCCAAAGATTTCCTCTCTGTCCCTCCTGCTACCATTGCTGCCACCCCCATCATACCTTACCTAAGGGCTGAATGACACTTAGACACCAATTCACACCTTAATAAAATGACCCTTAAATATGAGGTAATAGAGGGTCAACTGACTTGTCCAAGATCACAAGGAGCAGCAGTGAGATTTAAGGCAGGCACTCCAGATGTCAAACCTAGTGCTCTAACCACTAGACTACTCCCCCACTCCATATAAACAACTTACATTGTATTAACAACATAACTATAGTAAAATGAGCAAACAACAGCATAATGCATAATAAGAGTGGTGAAATACGAGTAATAGCAAGAGCAATGTAACCTGTGGGTAAGATTTTGTTTTAATGGTATTTATTTTAAGCTGGGGGTGGGTCCTCCGGGGGAATCCGGTGGTCTTTGGTGGCTGTTTTGGCTATCACTGGCCTTGGAGATGTCCCTAGTGGCCAGTGGTCATTTTGGTGGCTGGAGCTGCAAATGTTGGAGTCCAGTGGCATTCTGAGAGTGCCTGGGACATTTGAGTGTCTTCTGGTCCATTTTGGGCCTAAATCCAGCTGGCATTGGTGGCCAGGAGGGTCCAGAAGGGTCCAGGCCTGGGAGTCACATCAAAATGTGACCTGCCACAAAAGCAAGCTGGTTGCGAATGAAGGTAAGTAGGCAGCAACCCAGCAGGAAAATGGCTGGCTTTGGGCCTGACCTGCCGGGTGGGGAATGGACTGAGCATGTGCAAGAGTTTGCACATGCTCAATGCATCTCTGGAGCTCCGATTAGGCTGGAAAGCCAAGCCAGGAGCTCAATTTTTGAAGTGCCTGGCTGAAGTTCCAGAGATTTTAGCAGTTTCTGGTGTTTTATTTGAGGCTCCGATTTTCCATCAGAACCTGAACCAATGGTGGTTTCCAGGCAAAGGGACTTCAGGGAACAAGGTAAGGGGTCTGGTGGCGCAAGGTTTTGTATGTTTGTTTATTTTAAATTTGTGGGTTTTGGTATGCAGGGTTCTGGGAAGTGAGGAGTTAATTTCATTAAAAAAAATTTTTGTTGTTGTTATGGGTTCTGGAGATCCTCTTGAGGATTACCAGGGGGTTGAAATTTTGGGAAAATTTGTTTAAATGGGGGAATTCACAGGATCTCTACTGGGTTCTAGTGACAAAACCTCGATGAAGGAGGTATAGGAGGTGTTAAATATATTTTTCTGATGTATGTGAATTTTGGGACATTTTAAGGAGTTTTATTTGAGAAAATGGTGAGACGTCTTTTAAAAATAACTATTTTTGAAATGTAAAACCAACTGTGGGTATAGCACTGCTTGTTTAACTTGGTGTGTTAGGTAAAAATTGGAATTAGTTTTCTAATGAAATTTTGTTGAAAAGTAAATTTCCCATTATTTCCTATGGGAAAACTTTAAAACAAAATAGAGATTCATTTTTGAGTTGAAAAGGTTCTAAGAGAGAGAGAGAGAGAGAGAGAGAGAAAATAAAGGTTCTAAATGAACATTTTAATGGACTGGGAGACGTCAGGTGACCAAGCTAAGTCTGTAGAGCAGTGACAACTGGTGTGTGGATGTGTTATGCTGGCTGGGTGCACTAATGTTTAAATTTCTGATTGAAAGTGAGTAAAAAGAGGTGTTTTTTTTTTAAATTTCAGAAAGTGAGACTGAGGCGAAGTGCTGAGTGTGATAAATTTATGTGACTGAATATTGGATGTCACAGGGGGAAAGAGAACAAGTTCATCACGCACATTCTTGAACCTCCATTACCCCAATTGCAAAGGACTTAAATATAAATTAATATATGCATCTAGCTTCTCCTACATCTGCACGAAACTACGGAACGCACTACCGAATGCCATCAAAACAACGCACGAGCTGGAAGCCTTCCAGAAATTACTAAAGACTAACCTGTTCAAAGAGACTTATCAAAAGGATCCTTCATAAATGACCTGACATCAAAATCACATTATCATCACTGAACGTTATACATTACCCTTGATCTCAAATACCTGAAATGAATTGTATGTCTATTTACTTCTAATTCACTTTATATTTTCTGTACTTTAATTGTAATAATATTCTGTACTTCTCATTCCGGAAATGGCGATCGCCATTACAGCATAATGTAAGCCACATTGAGCCTGCAAAGAGGTGGGAAAATGTGGGATACATATGCAGCAAATAAATAAAATAAATAAATAAATAAATGTGAACTGTTTAAGAAAGTATGAAGTTTGGATTATCTGCCTGTTGCAGCCTTCCAGTAAAGTTGTGTTGTGCGTTTAACATAAGACCTGGAGTGGAGAGTTTCATTGGAGTGCAAGGGAAGTCAATTTGCTCAATAAGTACATAAGTAATGCCATACTGGGAAAAGACCAAGGGTCCATCGAGCCCAGCATCCTGTCCATGACAGCGGCCAATCCAGGCCAAGGGCACCTGGCAAGCTTCCCAAACGTACAAACATTCTATACATGTTATTCCTGGAATTGTGGATTTTTCCCAAGTCCATTTAGTAGTGGTTTATGGACTTGTCCTTTAGGAAACCATCTAACCCCTTTTGAAACTCTGCCAAGCTAACCGCCTTCACCACGTTCTCCAGCAACGTGGAAACTGAAAAGAATAAGACCATTCTTTCCCAGATCCGTCTTCCGCAGCCTAGTGGAATCACTCGTACTCAGCCACCTGGACTATTGCAACTCACTAAACGCAGGCTGCAAAGAACAAATACTGAGGAAACTTCAAACAGCCCAGAATACAGCAGCCAGACTCATTTTCGGAAAACCAAAATACGAAAGCGCAAAACCCTTGCGTGAGAAACTACACTGGCTCCCACTCAAGGAATGTATCACCTTTAAGGTATGCACCTTAGTCCACAAAATCATCCACGGTGAAGCCCCTGCATACATGTCTGATTTAATAGACCTGCCACCCAGAAATGCTAAAAGATCATCCAGAACTTTCCTCAATCTCCACTTCCCTAATTGCAAAGGCATAAAATACAAAGTACTGCATGCATCAACCTTCTCCTATATGAGCATGCAATTCTGGAATACACTACCACGCAACCTGAAAATGATCTACGAATTAACCGAATTCCGCAAAGAATTGAAGACTCATCTCTTTGAGAAAATTTATTGCAAGGATCAAAACACATGAAGTCCACACACACTAACAGAAATGCACTCTCTTCTGAATTTCTCTTACCCCGTATTTTCACCACACTTCAATCTCCACCCACAGATAAAATGTTATACCCTATGTCCTCTTGATATTGTTCTATCGCCTTATCTTTTCCCCATTGTAACATTCCATTGTTTCTACGCCCTATCGATTTTTGACTTGACTTTCTCTTCCCATAACTCCTCACAATGTAACCCATAATCGTACTGTAACACACTGTATTTCCATCATTCACAATGTATTGTAAGCCACACTGAGCCCGCAAATAGGTGGGAAAATGTGGGATACAAATGCAATAAATAAAATAAAAATAAAATTCCAGAGTTTAATTATGCGTTGGGTGAAGAAAACTTTTCTCCGATTTGTTTTAAATTTACTACACTGTAGTTTCATTACATGCCCCCTAGTCCTAGTATTTTTGGAAAACGTGCTTCACATCCACCTGTTCCACTCCACTCATCATTTTATATACCTCTATCATGTCTCCCCTCAGCCGTCTCTTCTCCAAGCTGAAAAGCCCTAGCCTCCTTAGTCTTTCTTCATAGGGAAGTCATCCCATCCCCGCTAATAAAGAGAAATACTAAAGACTGTGGCTTAAAACCCTACGGCCAACCAGGATGAAGTCTGGCCTCGGCCTGTGCTCAGCTCAGTGAAGTGAAACTTTTTGTCTGTGGCCCTCATTTGGGTTCCTGACCCAGGGGATGTTTTACTAAGGCCCACTTACATTTTTAGCATGCACTACAAATAGGCATGCGTTAAACGTTAGAGATGGGTCTCTCCAATGTTTAGCGTGGTCCTATTTTTAGCGCGCACTAAAAACGTAAGTGCGCCTTAGTAAAGACCCCCCCCAGAAAGAGCTGACTGGTGCCCAGAACTTGTCGTGAGACCTGGGTTACACAAATGCTTCACTATGTGGAAAAATAATCCAGCATTTCCACAGTGCAGTGCTAACGTGTACAGAAGAGTTTGCAAATATAAAAAGGTGAAACCAATCAAAGAAAAACTGATTTATATTTTATCACCTAAGTCCTGGTCCATTTTTGTGCAGATGCACAGATGGAGGCCAACTTTGGAAAACACATAAATAAAAGAGCAGGTTTTCCAGCAGAAATGCCCTGACTGCTGGAAATAAAAGTCCAGCTGCTTCCGAGAAGCAACTTAATTCTCCCTGAAAGCAAAACAGCTGCTATAAGCCATTTTCACACACATGTAATCTATTGTGAAAGCTGCACTCTCCTGAACACACAGAAGAAATGTCAGGGCATCAGACACATGTCATGAAAAAAAAGCAAAACTATCTGTACTTTATCTCTGAGCTCCAGGATTTCTTTATTATAAAAGAAGAAGAAACATTTCCAAGTAAATACATTGCTATGGATGACAGGTGTGAAAAGGTGTCAGGAACAGATATGCTCAGCTTCACTGTGCTGTCACTGACTCTCGTTCCACAGCGTCCTTTCAATTGAAAGAGACTCCCCTCCAGTGCATTTATGCTGCAAAAGTATTTAACTGTCTCTATCATATCTGCCTGCTTGATACACATCAATTTAATGACAATTTTGGACACATCCACCCTTCCCTCCTCTCCCCTGGTTTCCCTGTTCCTTCCGTTCCTTCCCCATCCTCTTCATTATTTCTTATGTAGGTTTTATCTTGTATTAGCTTAATTTACTGCCTTTGCGGTACGATGTAAGCCACATTGAGCCTGACGCAGTTGGGAATTGTGGGGTATAAATGTGATAATAAATAAATAAATCTCCTCTCTCCCATCCTGAGATCTTGAAGGCTGTCCCCATAAGCTTTATGACAAAGACCACTGGCCATTTTAGTAGCTGCTCGCTCGATTGACTCCATCCTGATTATATCTTTTTGAAGGTTTGGTCTCCAGAATTATACACAGAACTCTAAATGAGGTCTTAGCGGGGTCTTATTCATGGGCATCATCACCTCCTTTTTCCTACTGGCCATTCCTCTCCCTATGCACCCAACCATCCTTCTAGCTTTTGCTGTCGCTTTTTCTACCTGTTTCAAATCATCACATATGATCACACCCAAAACCTGCTCCTCATTTGTGCACATAAGTCCTTCACTCCCTAAACTGTACCATTCCCTTGGGTTTTTGCAGCCTAAATGTGTGACCTTGCATTTTTTAACATTAAATCTTAGCTGTCAAATTCTGGACCATTCTTTAAGCTCTTCTATGTCCTTTCTCATATTATCAACACCATCAGGGGTGTCCACCCTATTGCAGATGTTGGTATCATCTGCAATGAGGCAAACCTTATCAGACAGCCCTTCAGCAATATCACTTACAAAAATGTTAAAAAGAAGTGGCTCAAGAACCGAACCTTGTGGCACACCACTGGGAGGCAGGGCTGGTGGTTGGGAGGCGGGGATAGTGCTGGGCAGACTTATACGGTCTGTGCCAGAGCCGGTGGTGGGAGGCGGGACTGGTGGTTGGGAGGCGGGGATAGTGCTGTGCAGACTTATACGATCTATGCCAGAGCCGGTGGTGGGAGGCGGGACTGGTGCTTCGGAGGCGGGGATAGTGCTGGGCAGACTTATACGGTCTGTGCCAGAGACGGTGGTGGGAGGCGGGGCTGGTGGTTGGGAGGCGGGGAATAGTGCTGGGCAGACTTATACGGTCTGTGCCAGAGCCGGTGGTGGGAGGCGGGGTGGGTGGTTGGGGGGCGGGGATAGTGCTGGGTAGAATTATATGGTCTGTGCCCTGAAAAAGACAGGTACAAATCAAGGTAAGGTATACACAAAAAATGGCACATGTGAGTTTATCTTGTTGGGCAGACTACTACTACTACTACTTAACATTTCTAGAGCGCTACTAGGGTTACGCAGCGCTGTACAATTTAACAAAGAGAGACAGTCCCTGCTCAAAGAGCTTACAATCTAATAGACAAGTGAACGGTCAAATTGGGGCAGTCTGGATTCACTGAACGGTAAGGGTTAGGTGCCGAACGCAGCATTGAAGAGGTGGGCTTTAAGCAAAGACTTGAAGACAGGCAGGGAGGGGGCTTGGCGTAAGGGCTCAGGAAGGTTGTTCCAAGCACAGGGTGAGGCGAGGCAGAATGAGCAGAGCCTGGAGTTGGCGGTGGTGGAGAAGGGTACTGAGAGGAGGGATTTATCCTGTGAACGGAGGTTACGGGCGGGAACGTAAGGGGAGATAAGGGTAGAAAGATAGTGAGGGGCATCAGACTGAGTGCATTTGTAGGTAAGAAGGAGAAGCTTGAATTGAATGCGGTATCTGATCGGAAGTCAGTGAAGTGACTTGAGGAGAGGGGTGATATGAGTATATCGGTTCTGGCGGAATATGAGACGTGCAGCAGAGTTCTGAACAGATTGAAGGGGGGATAGATGGCTAAGTGGGAGGCCGGTGAGGAGTAAGTTGCAGTAGTCAAGGCAAGAGGTAATGAGAGCGTGGACGAGAGTTCGGGTGGTGTGTTCAGAGAGGAAAGGGCGAATTTTGCTGATGTTAAAGAGGAAGAAGCAGCATGTCTTGGCTATCTGCTGGATATGTGCAGAGGAGGAGAGAGAGGAGTCAAAGATGACTCCGAGGTTGTGGGCAGATGAGACAGGGAGGATGAGGGTGTTATCAACTGAATTGAATTACTGTTGAAAGACTTGAATTGAAAGACTGGATGGACCGTGCAGATCTTTTTCTGCTGTCATCTACTATGTTATCAGGCTACTATGTTTTCCTTTTGCTCAGAATGAACTCCAGTTACCACTACTCTCTGTTGCCTTCCACTCAAGCAGTTCCTAATCCAGTCAGCCACATTAGAGCCCATACAGAGGGCACTCAGTTTGTTTATTAATCTATGCGGAACCGTATCATAATAAGTACTCCACACGTAACATTCTCCCTCTATCCAACTCTCTGGTCATCCAGTCAAAGAAATTAATCAGATTTGTCTGGCAAGACCTGCCTGTAGTGAAACCATGTTGCCTCGGATCCTGCAGTCAATTGGATTCCAGAAATTTCACTATTCTCTGTTTTAAAAGTGTTTCCATTAATTTACTTACCACAAAAGTCAGACTTACTTACCTGGCAAGATCCCAAAAAAGTACAAAACATTTTATACCGCTTAACCCAGTTCTGGTCACCTCATCTCAAAAAAGATATAAAGGAATTGGAGAAGGTGCAGAGAAGGGCGACAAAAATGATAAAAGGGATGGGACGACTACCTTATGAGGAGAGGTTAAGAAGGCTAGGACTCTTTAGCCTGGAGAAAAGGCGGCTGAGGGGTGATATGATAGAGGTCTACAAAATAATGAGTGGGGTAGAGCGGACAGATGTGAAGCGTTTGTTTACACTTTCTAACAATAATAGAACCAGGGGACACAAGATAAAAGTAGAATGTGGTAGGTTTAAAACAAATTGGAGAAAGTTTTTCTTTACTCAGCGTGTGGTTAGACTCTGGAACTCATTGCCGGAGAAGGTAGTGACGGCAGCTGGCCTTGCTGAGTTTAAAGGGGGTCTGGACAGATTTCTGAAGGAAAAGTCCATTGATCGTTATTAAAGTTTGGGTTTTTTGCCAGGTTCTTGGGGCCTGGATTGGCCGCTGTCAGAGACAGAGTGCTGGGCTTGATGGACCTTTGGCAGTGTGGCAGTGCTTATGTGCTTATGTGCTAGTGGATTTGCCCCAAGTCCATTTAATAACGGTCTATGGACTTTTCCTTTAGGATTTTCATCGTGGGTATCCTGAAAACCTGAATGGGTGAGTGTGGGAAGACCGGATTGAAAACCTTTGCTGTAGAGTGAGACCTGAGCAGAAACAGTTTGAAATTCAAGGTCTGTGGGAGCTGTTTGGGACCATCTTAGAGAGGGATCCTACATTTCTCTGAATTCTTCACAAGTGTTTTGCTCTTTCTATAAGCAGAAACCTGCTTCTACAGTATGAAGAAAGATGCATTGACAGAGAGTCAGTTTATAGTTGTCATTAAAACTTTGCAGTAACAAGAATGTAGACCCAGCTTCCAGGGTGCCTTGTAAATGTCAACAGATTTATGATATATCTGACTTACCTTAATATGACTTATGTGCTGTGAATTGTAAAAAGACAGCACTTTACAATAGCAGAATGTATTTCAAGGCACAACCACTTTCTCTTGCATAAGATCCACTGTTTCTCTGGCGTGTCCCTTTCCAGTTCTGCTCAGGTGTAAAACGAGCACCCTACTGCTGGCAGGCAGGGAGGGAGAAAGAGAGCCGAGCGCTTGGTTCTGTGAGTATGGGCCCAAGCTGTTTGCTCTTTCGACGTGACCCTGGCTGGTGCTCAGGAAGCAATCACGTCTCGGTGCCTTTGCTGCCGGCGTTTCTTGCTTGGTAGGACTTACAGCACAGTTGATTAATGCCCTGCTCTAGTCCATTCAAATTGGTTTTAAGTCCAAAGGGAAATTAGTACAATGGCACCATTTCTGTTGTAAACATTGATTTGGGTCCATTAGTGAGGTTTCGAATTAGGTGTGAATCTAAATATATGAGTCACTTGGGGAGAAAGGGGAGGAAGAAGTGGGATCACTGTGAGGGGTGAAGCGAACCTTAATTACATCCCATATCACATGCTGGTACCACAAGGGGGATACAAACGTTTGATGGAATATGTTCAAACTATTTTCTCTGTTAACCTAGAGAGTATAAAACACAGAATAAGCGCCAAAATGAAAGCAAAGCAGAAAAGCCTCTCATAAACTGAGGACTGTGTTGATGACAGTTGTATTTTATTTATTTGTTGCATTTGTACCCCACATTTTCCCACCTATTTTCAGGCTCAATGTGGCTTACATATTACCGTCAGAGGCGTTTGCCTAGTCGGTTGATAACAGATCCAAGGTTATATAGTGATCGTATGAGGTATAAGTGGAGGGTCAGAAGGGATGAAGATTGCGTGTTCTCCAGTACGATTATAGTCTTGCTATGTTGCTGGTTGAAGAGGTTTATGTGGTATTACTTCCTGGGCTCATCTTTAGGGACCCAGTAGGAATGACACAAGGGAAAAAAATTCAGGGGTCCTTTATCCAAGTAGCGATAAGCATAAGAACATAAAAGTAGCCATACTGGGTCAGACCAATGGTCTATCCAGCCTAGCATCCAGTTTCTAACAGTGGCCAATCCAGGTCACAGGTACCTGGCAGAAACCCAAATAGTGGCAATATTCCATGCTACCAATCCTGGGGCAAGTGGTGGCTTCCCCATGTCTGTCTCAATAGCAGACTATGGACTTTTTCCTCCAGGGACTTGTCCAAACCTTTTTTAAAACCCAGATACGCTAACCGCTGTTACCACCTCCTCCGGCAAAGAGTTCCAGAGCTTAACTATTCGTTGAGTGAAAAAATACTTCCTCCTATTTGTTTTAAAGGTATTTCCATGTAACTTCCTCGAGTATTCCCTAGTCTTTGTACTTTTGGAACGAGTAAAATATTGATTTACTTCTACTCATTCTACAGCACTCTGGATTTTGTAGACCTCAATCGCATCTCCCCTCATCTGTCTCTTTTCCAAGCTGGGGGCACGTTTAGAAAGAAGATGCGCTGCGAATGTCATAGACGTTCCGAGATAAATGTTTCTGCCTTCTGAAAATACACTATGCAATGTTAATTTTATTATTTCACTTATGTTTGTTTTGTTGAATTTGTAATGTTAGTTCTATTATAGACATTTTTTATTTTGCTGTCTCTAGAGTGATTCAGTGGCGTACCAAGGAGGGGGGGGGCGGTGGGGGCGGTCCGCCCCAGGTGCACGCCGCTGCGGGGGGTGCCGCGTGCCTGTCGGCTCTACTCGTTCCGTGCTCCCTCTGCCCTGGAACAGGTTACTTCCTGTTCCGGGGCAGAGGGAGCATGGAATGAGCGAAGCCGAGAGGCGCGCGGCACCCCCACCCCAGCAGGTAAAAATGCACCCGGGGAGGGGGGTGTCCTTTCGCAGGGGAGGAGGTGTCCTTTCGCCGGGGGGGTGGGGGGTCATGCTGCACCCGGGGGGGGGGGGGGACGTATCAGCGATTCGCCCCAGGTGTCAGCCACCCTAGGAACTCCACTGGAGTGATCGGTGTCCTTTTCTGTCATATGAATTGGAGTTGTTTAGCCTGTAAACCGCCGAGTTCTGCTGGTCAATCTGAGAGATACTGGTCCCTGTGTTGAGAAAATGTCCACTGAAAGGGCAGGACGTTCCCTCCACGTGCAAAACGGGCATATACACCTCTGCACGTGGAGGAACAATTCCTCAGTGAGCACAGCTGTGTCACTGCGCAAGGAGCCCAATTTCTCTGCGTAGGCGACACACCTGCCCCCACACATAAGGGCATGGAGACCCATAAAGAGCAGCCTGAAAAAGGTGAGTATGGACCACCACCAAGATCACAGCCCCACTCACGTGCAAGCACTATACATCGACAGGGTCACATACACTGAGGTCCCTTTGTTGTTGCAATACGTGATATTGATTTTTCATAAGAAAGAATAAGAAAACATTGCTGAAATCAGAATGTACAAGTAACTTTGGATCCCCATCCTCTAACCAAGAAATGTTAAAAGGAGGGGATGCACATATCTGCCCCCCCCCCCCAGCATCCTGCCCTGTGCCTACATACTGATGAGAATGTTGGTAGGAGCTCACTAAAGTACATTGAGTTGTCCAAAGGCACTCCTGCTTTACCCCACTGCCCATCCCTACCTCCCAGCAATAGTGCACTTGCTCTACAGAAAGGAAGCGTCTCAGGGCTCAATGTAAGAAGCACAGACACAGCTCTGTTCCCCATAAATACATAAGTAGTGCCATACTGGGAAAGACCAAAGGTCCATCTAGCCCAGCATCCTGTCACCGACAGTGGCCAATCCAGGTCAAGGGCACCTGGCACGCTCCCCAAACGTAAAAACATTCCAGACAAGTTATACCTAAAAATGCGGAATTTTTCCAAGTCCATTTAATAGCGGTCTATGGACTTGTCCTTTAGGAATCTATCTAACCCCTTTTTAAACTCCGTCAAGCTAACCGCCCGTACCACGTTCTCCGGCAACGAATTCCAGAGTCTAATTACACGTTGGGTGAAGAAAAATTTTCTCCGATTCGTTTTAAATTTACCACACTGTAGCTTCAACTCATGCCCTCTAGTCCTAGTATTTTTGGATAGCGTGAACAGTCGCTTCACATCCACCCGATCCATTCCACTCATTATTTTATACACTTCTATCATATCTCCCCTCAGCCGTCTCTTCTCCAAGCTGAAAAGCCCTAGCCTTCTCAGCCTCTCTTCATAGGAAAGTCGTCCCATCCCCACTATCATTTTCGTCGCCCTTCGCTGTACCTTTTCCAATTCTACTATATCTTTTTTGAGATACGGAGACCAGTACTGAACACAATACTCCAGGTGCGGTCGCACCATGGAGCGATACAACGGCATTATAACATCCGCACACCTGGACTCCATACCCTTCCTAATAACACCCAACATTCTATTCGCTTTCCTAGCCGCAGCAGCACACTGAGCAGAAGGTTTCAGCGTATCATCGACGACGACACCCAGATCCCTTTCTTGATCCGTAACTCCTAACGCGGAACCTTGCAAGACGTAGCTATAATTCAGGTTCCTCTTACCCACATGCATCACTTTGCACTTGTCAACATTGAACTTCATCTGCCACTTGCACGCCCATTCTCCCAGTCTCGCAAGGTCCTCCTGTAATCGTTCACATTCCTCCTGCGACTTGACGACCCTGAATAATTTTGTGTCATTGGCGAATTTAATTACCTCACTAGTTATTCCCATCTCTAGGTCATTTATAAATACATTAAAAAGCAACGGACCCAGCACAGACCCCTGCGGGACCCCACTAACTACCCTCCTCCACTGAGAATACTGGCCACGCAATCCTACTCTCTGCTTCCTATCTTTCAACCAGTTCTTAATCCATAATAATACCCTACCTCCGATTCCATGGCTCTGCAATTTCTTCAGGAGTCTTTCGTGCGGCACTTTGTCAAACGCCTTCTGAAAATCCAGATATACAATATCAACCGGCTCCCCATTGTCCACATGTTTGCTTACCCCCTCAAAAAATGCATTAGATTGGTGAGGCAAGACTTCCCTTCACTAAATCCGTGCTGACTTTGTCTCATCAGTCCATGTTTTTGTATATGCTCTGCAATTTTATTCTTAATAATAGCCTCCACCATCTTGCCCGGCACCGACGTCAGACTCACCGGTCTATAATTTCCCGGATCTCCTCTGGAACCCTTCTTAAAAATCGGAGTAACATTGGCTACCCTCCAGTCTTCCGGTACTACACTCGATTTTAGGGACAGATTGCATATTTCTAACAGTAGCTCCGCAAGTTCATTTTTTAGTTCTATTAATACTCTGGGATGAATACCATCAGGTCCCGGTGATTTACTACTCTTCAGCTTGCTGAACTGACCCATTACATCCTCCAAGGTTACAGAGAATTTGTTTAGTTTCTCCGACTCCCCCGCTTCAAATATTCTTTCCGGCATTGGTGTCCCCCCCAAATCCTCCTCGGTGAAGACCGAAGCAAAGAATTCATTTAATTTCTCCGCTACGGCTTTGTCCTCCTTGATCGCCCCTTTAACACCATTTTCGTCCAGCGGCCTTAGTATACAGCTACCCTCGTTATATTGTGTTCATGATCCCCATATCTACAAGAAGGTGTTGCAGTCAACCCCCAGCCTATGAGATGACATGGAAAGGAAGGGGGAGGGGGGAAGCCATTTGGACAGCATCCTTCACGACCAATACAAAAGTGTCCAGCGTGTCACACACATTGCTCCCACTATGGCAGGCAAATAAAGCAGTAACCAGAAATCAAGCCCACATCCCCTGCATTCAAGGAACACAGCCCTAACCCCTACACCAAACACACAGCTGACAAACGAGTGTTCAAGGAGAACAGTACACTGACCACAGAGGGCCATCACAGCATCAGCTGCCTCCCAAATGGATCTTCTCTCATGGCACTTAACCCACACTCATTGGATATACCATTGTCTGCTCTGAAGGTCGGTTTGCTGCCTTGTGAGACATCCTTCAAGGCCCAAGCCAGGGTCCTCTGAAATCTCCACATTATAGTGGACCCCCAACTCCGCCTTATGGAAACTCCCACCTATGTATACACTTCCCCTCCCCCATGGCCACCCCCAAAATATGGGCATGAGTCATGGGGTGATGTGCAGCCACTGCCATCAGTCAGGGTCCTACAACAGATAGATGTTCCCATACCTAGATGTCTCACCTTCATGCATGGAAACTGCCTTTCTCCTGGGGTTCCCAGCAAAGATGGTAGATGGATGGGCTGCTCTGACAGGGACCCCTGCCATCTCCTAGCCAGCTGTAGGACACATAGGCATGGGGATGAACACATACCCTCATCCCTGACAAAAACTGTAACAATGACCCCATCCTACTACCTCCCAGCCAGTGCCTGCTCACCTAGGCCACCTCAGCAGGACCTGAACCCACCCTGCATGCCCTTAGCCAGACAACCCTATCAGGGGCAGTGCTTTTTTTGTACCGGTATGCGCCGGTACAGCGTACCGGCACCTTTTTTGTGCGGTCCAGCTCACCTGCCTGCTCCCTTCCGTTCGTGCACCCAGCCTTGCTCCCTGCATTGCAAAACTTTTGTTTACCCAAAGTCACGGCAAACCGGCAGTGAAAGCAGCAGCAGGTAGGCAGTCTCGCCTCCTCGTCGCTCGCTTCGCTTCCCTTCCCTCTCAGCGTGTCCTATCCTCCTCTGATGTAATTTCCTTTCCACGAGGGCGGGACGCGCTGAGACGGAAGGGAAGCAAAGCGACGAGGAGGCGAGCCTGCCTGCCTGCTGCTGCTTTCCCTGCCGGTTCACCGCGACTTCAGTAAACAAAAGTTTTGCAACGCAGGGAGCACGGCTGGGTGCACAAATGGAAGGGAGCAGGCAGGTGAGGGCGGGCAGGTGGGGCTGAGGTTTGAACGATCTCAGGAACAGGTGGAGGCTGGGGCGAGTCAGTGGACATGGGAGGATAGGGGGCAAAAGAGAATCTCTGGACATGGAGTAGAGGGAAGGGGAAAGAGGAGAATCGCTGGACATGGATGGGAGGGGAGGACATGGGAGAGAGGAGAATCATTCTGGACATGGATTGGATTGGATGGGAAGGGAGGGGAGGGGAGGGGAGAGAGGAGAATTGCTGGACATGGATGGGAGGGGAAGGCAGGGAAGAGACAATTGCTGGACATGGATAGGAGGGAGGGCAGGGGAGAATCACTGGACATGGATGGGATGGGAGGGGAGGGCAGGGGAGAGAGGAAAATTGCTGGACATGCAGGGTAGGGCAGAGGAAAGAGGAGACATGCTGGACATGGATGGGAAGGGAGGGCAGGGAAGAGAGAATTGCTGGACATGGATTGGGGGGCAGGCAGGGGAGAGAGGAGAATTGCTGGACATGGATGGGAGGAGAGGGCAGGGGAGAGAGGAGAATCGCTGGACATGGATGGGAAGGGAGGTCAGCGAAGAGAGATTCGCTAGACATGGATGGAAAGGGAGGGCAGGGGAGAGAAGAGAATTGTTGGACATGGATGAGAGGGGAGGGAAGGGGAGAGAGGAGAATCATTGGACATGGATGGCAGGAGAGGACAGGGGATAGAGGAGAATCGCTGGACATGGGAGGGGAGGGCAGGGAAGAGAGGAGACATGCTGGACATGGATGGAGGGCAGAGAAGACAGGAAGGAGATGCACATAGATGGGAAGGGAGAGAGGAGAAATGCTGGAAATGGATGGAGAGGAGAGCAGGAGATAGAGGAGAATTGCTGGACATGGATGGATGGAGGGGTTGGCGGGGAGAGAGGAGAAATGCTGGACTTGGATGGAGGAGAGAGAATTATTGCTTTATATGGATACAGGGGAGGGAAGAGAGAGGAGAAATGCTGGACATGGATGGAGGGAAGGAGAGAGGAGAAGTGCTGGACATGGATGGAGGGGAGAAAAGAAAAAAAGATGTACATGGATGGAGATAAGGGAAAGGGAAGAGAGGAGAAAAACTGCACATGGATGGAGAAAATAGGCAAAAACTGGATCCACATTATACCTCCTCCAGTCAATTCCACAGAGGAGGACCCAGCTTTTACTTATGGATGTAGGTCAAGAAATGAAGAAAAAAGGAGGAAAGTAGATAAATAAATGGAAAGGAAGCCCTGGAAATGGAGTTAAGAGAACAGATAGAGAGCAGCGGAATCAGAGACTGAGACCAATATGGATAGAAAAACAAAGTCACCAGACAACAAATGTAGAAAAAAATCATTTTATTTTCATTTTAGTGTTTGGAATTTGTCTTATTTTGCACTGGGTATACTGGAGCTGTAACAGCTTACAGAAATTATTTATAATGAAAAAAAAATCACAAGTTATTTTTTTCTCCTATACTAGTATAATATTTTCAATGATGTCTGTTTATATGCGCCATGGCTGGTATAAGGGGTGTGGCTAATATGGGTGTGGCTATCATACAGGTGGAGCCATATGTGGTGATCCCGCCCATAAGGAGTACCGGCACCTTTTTTCCTACAAAAAAGCACTGATCAGGGGACAAACATTTCTGATATCATCGCCCCTACTACTACTAGTAGTAGTAGTAAAAGTGCTACTGCTTATAAAGATCAACAAAAGTTCCCTGCTATGTCTCCTCATTGGTGCGACACCTCAGACATGTCCCCAGGGGTCCCTGTCCTATCTCCCAATAGACAGCTACACCACTATACAAGCTATGCAAGATGTGTTGATCTCAATTGCAAACCTTTTACAAACACAGTGCACCCTCCACCTGCCCAGGACCAGCACACTCCAAGTCATGCCACCCAGGACCAGCACGCCCCAGATCAGGATACCCAGGATCAGCATGCCCTAAACCAGCCTGCTCAGGCCCAGCACACCCCAAATTAAGTGTGAAAGGAAGTACTGATGTACCCTGGGTTCAAATTCACCATCAATATCAGGAGGCCGAGGAGGGGGAGGACCCATTGAGTGACATTTCCCCAATGGAGGGGGAAGTAGGGGCACCAGAAAAGCCCCCTAGCAGCTACGCTGGAGGGTCCAGCAGCTGAGCCCCGACCTGAAATGGCTGCCACACTTGCTGGTGGACCCACCCAACCAGACACCCTAGTCTCCTGCTGAAAGTCTCAGCTATGCATGGAAACTTGTATTAGGAGCCGGTGATGCAATGACAGCTACTGGGCTAGATAGTGGCAGAGATAAGGATGATCTGTGAGGAGCAGCAACAGACAATCACCATTGTACATAGTTTTGAGTTTTCTGTTGTTCCAAATATAATGTTTACAGTTTTACATACAAAGGTCTGTGGGTTAATTTATCTTATTTATAGTTCGCCTTTATCCAAAGCGAGTAACAGATTTACATACATTAAAACACAAGACTGGAGGAGTGGCCTAGTGGTTAGAGCACCAGTCTTGTACTCTGGAGGTAGCTGGTTCAAATCCCACTGCTGCTCCTTGTGATCTTGGGCAAGTCACTTAACCCTCCATTGCCTCAGGTACAAACTTAGATTGTGAGCTCTCCTGGGACAGAGAAATATCCAATGTATCTGAATGTAACTCACCTTGAGCTACTACTGAAAAAGGTGTGAGAAGAGAAGAGAGACTTGCTGACCTGAACATGTATACCCTGGAGGAAAGGATGAACAGGGGTGATATAATACAGACGTTCAAATATTTGAAAGGTATTAATCCGCAAACAAATCTTTTCTGGAGATGGGAAGGCAGTAGAACGAGAGGACATGAAATGAGATTGAAGGGGGGCAGACTCAGAAAAGATGTCAGGAAGTATTTTTTCACGGAGAGGGTGGTGGATGCTTGGAATGCCCTCCCGCGGGAGGTGGTGGAGATGAAAACGGTAACGGAGTTCAAACATGCGTGGGATATGCATAAAGGAATCCTGTGCAGCAGGAATGGATCCTCAGAAGCTTAGCTGAAATTGGGTGGCGGAGCAGGTGGGGGGAAGAGGGGTTGGTGGTTGGGAGGCTAGGATAGGGGAGGGCAGACTTATACGGTCTGTACCAGAGCCAGTGATGGGAGGCGGGACTGGTGGTTGGGAGGCGGGAAATACTGCTGGGCAGACTTATATGGTCTGTGCCCTGAAAAGGACAGGTACAAATTCAAGGTAAGGTATACACATATGAGTTTGTCTTGGGCAGACTGGATGGACCATGCAGGTCTTTTTCTGCCGTCATCTACTATGTTACTATCCACCTTATAATTGAAAGAGAAAAACGCCTAGATTTCGACCCAAATCGGGAGATAGACGTTTATCTCACAAAAATGAATAAATCGGTATAATGGAAAGCCGATTTTGGACGTTTTCAACTGCACTCCATCGCGGAAGCGTACAAAGTTGACGGGGGCGTGTCGGAGGCGTGGCAAAGGTGGAACTGGGGCGTGGTTATCGGCCGAGGAGAGATGGGCGCCTTTCGCCGATAATGGAAAAAAAGTATGCGTTTGTAGCTAGAATTTAGGGCACTTTTCCTGGACCCTGTTTTTTCACGAATAAGGCCCAAAAAAATGCTCTAAATGACCAGATGACCATCGGAGGGAATCGGGGATGACCTCCCCTGATTCCCCCAGTGGTCACTAACTCCCTCCCACCACAAAACATGATGTTTCACAACTTTTTATTTTCACCCTCAAATGTCATACCCACCTCCCTGGCAGCAGTATGCAGGTCCCTGGAGCAGTTGTTAGGGGGTGCAGTGGACTTCAGGCAGGTGGACCCAGGCCCATCCCTCCCCTACCTGTTGCAATTGTGCTACTTAATGCTTAGTCGTCCAACCCCCCCAAACCCACATGTAGGTGCCCCCCTTCACCCCTTAGGGCTATAGTAATGGTGTAGACTTGTGTGCAGTGGGTTTTGAGGGGGATTTGGGGGGCTCAACACACAAGGGAAGGGTGCTATGCACCTGGGAGCTCTTTGACCTTTTTTTTTGTTTTTGTAAAAGTGCCCCCTAGGGTGCCCGGTTGGTGTCCTGGCATGTGAGGGGGACCAGTGCACTACGAATCCTGGCCCCTCCCACGAACAAATGCCTTGGATTTCTTCGTTTTTGAGCTGGGCGCTTTCGGTTTCCATTATCGCTGAAAAATAAAAACGCCCAGCTCAAAAAAAGATAAACGTCCATGTTTTTCGAAAATACGGTTCGGTCCACCCCTTCACGGACCCGTTCTCGGAGATAAACGCCCATGGAGATAGACGTTTTTGTTCAATTATGCCCCTCCACGTTACTATGTGTGAGCAAGATATAAGTAAAATAAACTGTCAACATAATCAAAACCAGAACAATCTACTTCATTCTTCAAGAAAGGCCTTTACAAAACAGTGAGTCTTCAAGAAATGTTCAAATTGCTGAATGTTTTCACAGGTTCTCAAGTGTCCCAGTAAAGCACTGTGTACATCTAGTAGCACCAGAGAAACGATAAGTAGTAGTAAAGCATTCCATAATGATGGACCTGCAATTGAAAAGGCTCATAATTTTGTCTTGGAGAAGGCAGAGAGAGCTGCTGAGAAATAAAAGATCTTAAAGCATGTCCTGGTTTATACATCTTCAATACATTACAAAAATATGTAGGTACAATCCCATATCTACCCTGATAAAGCAGTACAAATACTTCAAACAAAACTCTGTATGTAATAGAGAGCCAATATAATTCTTTTAACACTGGCGTTATACATTCAGAGTTTGGAACTAAGTTCAAACAAAAGTCGACACTAATTCAGCAAAAACCTTTCTTAGAATAGACAACCTTTAAAGCTGAAAACAAAATATCACAATTTTTCATTCATTCACACTGTCCAAATTTTAGAACTTTTTAGAGTTTTTTTATTATTATTAATGAAGGGGAAAAAAACTCAAAAGTCTTTGCACAGCTGCAAGAGTGATTTCTTTGTGCCAGCTCTTCATAGACTCCGATATTATCATGGATCAAAAAACCTCCACTTATTTTAAGTAAACTTCATAATGTTTCCATTTCTTTTTTTAATTTTCAAAACATTTTTGTAACTAGAGTATAAATGAAGACACTTAGCTTGCAAATTGCCCAACGGGGCTTTCCGTTTCACTCTATATAAGGCTTCTTCAGGGGACTAAGTGATTCTGAAACTAATCCATCCTTAACCGTTATGCTTCAAAATGGCATAGTAAAGTGTATTGTTTCGCACTAGCAACCCATCTGGTACCAACCAACAATTGTGCAGAGGCAGTGGCTAGACTATAATCTGTTCTGCATGCTTCCTTGCCCATAACCAATATGGCTAAGGGCTTTGGAAGATGCACAAACAGATGATTCATATCTATATATTCACAACAATGGTGGATATTGAAGGGAAGGAAAGGGAAACAAACTAGATACAATTTGACATGTCCAGCGCCTTCGACATGGTTGATCATGTAATACTACTACATATCCTAGAGTACTTCGGAATTGGAGGCAACGTTCTCAATTGGTTCAAGGGGTTCCTAACCACATGATCATACCAAGTGACATCTAATTCGACCACATCAGCCACATGGATACCTGAATGCGAAGTTCCACAAGGATCCCCCCTCTCACCGACCTTATTCAACTTAATGATGATACCCTTGGCCAAACTACTATCAAACCAAAACCTCAACCCATACATATATGCAGATGATGTAACGATCTACATCCCATTTAAACAAGATTTAAAGGAAATTTCCAATGACATCAACCAGAGTCTACATATCATGCATTCATGGGCGGATGCATTCCAGTTGAAACTCAATGCAGAAAAAACCCAATGCCTAATACTCACCTCTCAACATAACAAGAACAAATTCACCACCATCAACACACCAAAACTGAAACTTCCAATTTCCAATTTCGGACACCCTAAAAATTCTTGGAGATACCATTGATTGTCACCTAACACTTGAGAATCACGCGAAAAACACAACCAAGAAGATGTTCCACTCAAGAAGATGTTCAAGTGTACAGCGCTGTGTACGTCTAGTAGCGCTTTAGAAATGATAAGTAGTAGTAGTAGTCTTGGGTTTCCGGAATCTTGCTACTCTTTGGGATTCTGCACAGAATCTTGCTACTATTATTATTATTATTACATTTGTACCCCACAGAAGCAGGTACAATGAGGCTTACATAGTAAACAGAATTACAATTATTATATTCATTAAGAAGAATATTACGAGCTATAATATAACATAATAATAGAATGCTTTGAGTATGTGTGAATTAACAAGGGAAGGAGTAATGAAGATAGATAAGGAAATGGGGATGGGTATGATGAAGGAAGGATGGGGAAGGGAAGACTAGGATAGTATGGAGTAGGATACTATCCAGCTTATAATTGAAAAAGAAAAACGCCTATATTGCGACCCAAATCGGGAGATAGACGTTTATCTCACAAAAACGAATAAAGCGGTATAATCAAAAGCCGAATTTGGACGTTTTCAACTGCACTCCGTCGCGGATGCAGACAAAGTTGATGGGGGCGTGTCAAAGGCGTGGTGAAGGCGGAACTGGGGCGTGGTTATCGGGCGATCAGAGATGGGCGCCTTTCGCCGATAATGGAAGAAAAATATGCGTTTTTAGCGAGAATTTAGGGCACTTTTCCTGGACCCTGTTTTTCCACGAATAAGGCCCCCAAAAGTGCCCTAAATGACCAGATGACCACTGGAGGGAATCGAGGATGACCTCCCCTGACTCCCCCAGTGGTCACAAACCCCCTCCCACCACAAAATATGCCGTTTCACAACTTTTTATTTTCACCCTCAAATGTCATACCCACCTCCCTGGCAGCAGTATGCAGGTCACTGGAGCAGTTATTAGGGGGTGCAGTGGACTTCAGGCAGGTGGACCCAGGCCCATCCCCCCCCACCTGTTACACTTGTGCTGGTAAATGGGAGCCCTCCAAACCGCCCCCCAAACCCACTGTACCCACATGTAGGTGCCCCCCTTCACCCCTTAGGGCTATAGTAATGGTGTAGACTTGTGGGTGGTGGGTTTTGAGGGGGATTTGGGGGGCTCAACACCCAAGGGAAGGGTGCTATGCACCTGGGAGCTCTTTTACCTTTTTTTTTGTTTTTGTAAAAGTGCCCCCTAGGGTGCCCGGTTGGTGTCCTGGCATGTGAGGGGGACCAGTGCACTACGATTCCTAGCCCCTCCCACGAACAAATGCCTTGGATTTATTCGTTTTTGAGCTGGGCGCTTTCATTTTCCATTATCACTGAAAAACAAAAACGCCCAGCTCACAAATTGTCAAATAAAACATGGACGTCTATTTATTTCGAAAATACGGTTCGGTCCACCCCTTCACGGACCCGTTCTCGGAGATAAACGCCCATGGAGATAGACGTTTTTGTTCAATTATGCCCCTCTATGGGATTCCGGAATCTTGCTACTCTTTGTCCTTATCCCTTATTTGTTCTGGTTGTCTGTCCTAATTAGATTGTAAGTTCTGTCGAGCAGGGACTGTCTCTTCATGTTCAAGTGTACAGCGCTGCGTTCATCTAGCAGCGCTATAGAAATGATAAGTAGTAGTAGTAGTAGTAATATGGAAATTAAAAAGAGTAAGACCTTTCTTATCAAGGACCGTCTTCCGTAACCTGATACAATCAATGGTACTCAGCCATCTAGACTATTGCAACGCACTCTATGCTGGCTGCAAAGAGCAAATAATCAAGAAACTTCAGACAGGCCAAAACACAGCAGCTAGACTCATATTCGGTAAAACAAAATATGAAAGTGCTAAACGCCTACGAGAAAAGCTACACTGGCTACCACTCAAAGAACGCATCACGTTCAAAATATGTACCCTAGTTCACAAAATCATTCACGGAGATGCCCCAGCCTACATGTCAGACCTGATAGACCTACCACCCAGGAACGCTACAAAATCATCCCGCACATTCCTCAATCTTCACTTCCTCAACTGCAAAGGTCTAAAATACAAACTAACGCATGCGCCAACCTTTTCCTACTTGAGCACACAACTCTGGAACACGCTGCCGCGCAACTTAAAAACGCTCTATGAACTAACCAACTTCCGCAAACTACTGAAGACCCATCTCTTTAACAAGGCATACCACAAACATCAACAAATGTGAACTCCTACACATATATCCAGAATTGCCTTACGATATTTGCTTGTTATACTATTATCATGCTTTATCATTATCATGTTACCCAAGATCCTTATGCAATACTAAATATCTATTTTCTAATGTATTTCCACTATTCATGATGTAATGTAAGCCACATTGAGCCTGCAAAGAGGTGAGAAAATGTGGGATACAAATGCAATAAATAAATAAATAAATAAAATAAATATACATGAGGAGGAAAAGGAACTGTTATATATACATCTGTTTTCTCACAATAGCAACTAGTCAGTTAGTAAGCACTCTACTGCTAGCCTGGTGGTCCTCTCACATTTATTTATTTATTGCATTTGTATCCCACATTTTCCCACCTATTTACAGGCTCAATGTGGCTTACAGAATTTGGTTATGACATAATCATTCCATGATATCAGATAGGGCTTCAGTTGCTTGGCTTTCACAGTGCCACATGTGGGTGAGTCAGACAGTGCCTCAGTAACCTGTTCAGCGCTGCGTGCGTCTGATAGCGCTATAGAAATGCTAATAATAATAATAATACAAGCAGAACCCACCTGTCAAGGTTCTTCCATACAAACAAAAAAACGCCAAGTTTTCATTATTGGAGGCGTCTTTTCGAATACAGACGAGTTGTTAACACAATGGGAGTTTCACCCCGATTGTTTTACTTACCTCTTGCGCAATAGTCTGCAAGTTGACCAATAGGATTTTATTGACCCCTGATGCAGGCGGTTGTACGCCGAAACACGGCCTATGTCGGGTCTTTGTCGTATTAAAGGACTACATTTTTCTCAATCCTGAAGGCCCAGTGTTTGCTGTTTTCCCTCTCTTCTGTGACTGAAGGTTCTTCCATACACAGGTACCCTCTATAGTACGGCCTGCTTCCTGTTCCTCTCAGGTCCCTCCTACCTGCATAGTCCTCTTCTGTCCATGGTAAGTTCCGACTCTTTTTTTCTTAGTATCTGATCCTTTGCTATTGCAAATTCTGGCCACCTCTGATAGTTTGCTCCCAATTTGATCTCCACAGGTCTACAGGATGTTGCTGTCTCCTTGTTGCGGTAAGTGAAAGCCTTACTCAGAGGGGGAATTATTCTCCTTTCATTAAGATGCTGTTTGGACTCTTTCCAATGAAAATCTGCTGTGCATAACTCCTTATCATAGGGGTCAGTTTGACATTTTCTCAATTCTTGGAAAATATGTGACTCTCTTTGTTCCAAAAATTTAGACAAACAAGCATCTGGTATTTTTGCACCAGCAAAGACATGTCAGACAAAACCCTAGGCCTTTCTGCCTCAGTTTTAAAGAAAAATACGTCAAATAAAAAGTCTATAGTTCTACTACTACTACTATTTATCATTTCTAAAGTCCTACTAGGGTTACACAGTGCTGTACAATTTAACATAGAAGGACAGTCCCTGCTCAAAGAGCTTACAATCTAATGGACAAATGTACAGTCAGTCAAGTAGGGGCAGTCAAAATGGGGCAGTCTAGTTCTAAAAGGGATGGGAGGATTTCCCTATGAGGAAAGGCTGAGAAGGTTAGGGCTCTTCAGCTTGGAGAAAAGGCGGCTGAGGGGTGATATGAAGTCTACAAGATAATGAGCGGAGTAGAGCGGACAGATGTGAAGCATTTACACTTTCAAACAACAACAAAACCAGGGGACACAAGATAAGTACATAAGTACATAAGTAGTGCCATACTGGGAAAGACCAAAGGTCCATCTAGCCCAGCATCCTGTCACCGACAGTGGCTAGAATATGGTAGATTTAAAACAAACAGGAGAAAGTTTTTCTTTACTCAGCGTGTAGTTAGACTCTGGAACTCGTTGCCAGAGAATGTAGTGACAGCAGTTGGCCTTGCTGAGTTTAAAGGGGGTTTGGACAGATTCCTGAAGGAAAAGTGCATTGAACATTATTAATTTAAATTTTTGTTTTGTTTTTGGGTTTTTGCCGGGTTCTTGAGGCCTGGATTGACCACTGTCGGAGACAGGATGCTGGGCTTGATGGACCCTTGGTCTTTTCCCAGTATGGAGGTGCTTATGTTCTTATTAGAAATACCACCCTCCAATTTAGCCTTGTTCACATTATTGCAAATCTTGAACACCGTGCAGTGATTTGGTATAAATGTGACACACACAAAGTAAAAGAAACATTATCACGAACAGCTGTTGACTACAGTTGCAAATGTGGGTTGTGTGGGTGTTTTTTTGTTTATACAACCCGGGTTTCACTGGCCAGCTCACTCTACAACTACCTGGGACAAAAAAACCCCTAATGTCCATAAACAGTGTCTGGTCTCAATCACATGAGCTTGGGTGTAGACTTACTCCGGTAGGCTGTAGAATGTTAAGTCGGGCTTGCTTGAGTACTCTTGGTCAGTCCAGGAACAATGGTTTCACTCTCACTTCCAAGAAATAATCTCTACACTAAGGATTTATAGTTTTATACAAAACCAGACTTTACTGAACTCTGCAACAGGTAGTTTAAATGCTTCTTGAAACAACAGTCCAGTCAGTTTGTAATCCAATTTGATGTCTAAGGTAAACTGAAAATCCAGAGCAACTTAGGAACATGATGTATCTTCTTCAAAGGTAGTTTATAATTCTACATTTACAACTCTTCCCTCCTGGGTGAAACAAGCTAAGGTTGTGCCTGCAGCACTGGTGCTTGTTTTTTTTTTTTTTATTTGTACCCCGCGCTTTCCCACTCATGGCAGGCTCAATGCGGCTTACATGGGGAAATGGAGGGTTAAGTGACTTGCCCAGAGTCACAAGGAGCTGCCTGTGCCTGAAGTGGTAATCAAACTCAGTTCCTCAGTTCCTCAGGACCAAAGTCCACCACCCTAACCACTAGGCCACTCCTCCACTGTTGCTACTATTTGAGATTCTACATGGAATGTTGCTACTATTGGAGATTCTGCATGGAATGTTGCTATTCCACTAGCAACATTCCATGTAGAAGTCGGCCCTTGCAGATCACCAATGTGGCCGTGCAGGCTTCTACATGGAATGTTGCTAGTGGAATAGCAACATTCCATGTAGAATGTCCAATAGTAGCAACATTCCATGCAGAATCTCCAATAGTATCTTTTATTTTTGTTACATTTGTACCCTGCGCTTTCCCACTCATGGCAGGCTCAATGCGGCTTACATGGGGTAATGGAGGGTTAAATGACTTGCCCAGAGTCACAAGGAGCTGCCTGTGCCTGAAGTGGGAATCGAACTCAGTTCCTCAGGACCAAAGTCCACCACCCTAAGCACTAGGCCACTCCTCCACTGTTGCTACTATGTTGCTATTCCACTAGCAACATTCCATGTAGAAGTCGGCCCTTGCAGATCACCAATGTGGCCGCGCAGGCTTCTGCTTCTGTGAGTCTGACGTCCTGCACATACGTGCAGGAATCAGACTCATAGAAACAGAAGCCTGTGCAGCCTTCTACATGGAATGTTGCTAGTGGAATAGCAACATTCCATGTAGAATCTCCAATAGTAGCAACAGAATCTCCAATAGTAGCAACATTCCATGTAGAAGTCAGCCCTTGCAGATCACCAATGTGGCCGCGCAGGCTTCTACATGGAATGTTGCTAGTGGAATAGCAACATTCCATGCAGAATCTCCAATAGTATCTATTTTATTTTTGTTACATTTGTACCCTGTGCTTTCCCACTCATGGCAGGCTCAATGCAGTTTACATGGGGCAATGGAGGGTTAAGTGACTTGCCCAGAGTCACAAGGAGCTGCCTGTGCCTGAAGTGGGAATTGAACTCAGTTCCTCAGGACCAAAGTCCACCACCCTAACCACTCGGCCACTCCTCCACTTGAATTGGTTGATTTACCACCTAGAAATAGATCCAGTCTCTCACGATCCTACTTGAATCTACACTACCCAGACTGTAATGGCCTTAAGTACAAATCTATTTATGCCTCTAACTTCACATTTATAGGCACAGAACTGTGGAATGCTCTACCCAAATCAGTCAAATGTAGCCAGATCTACTTAAAATTCAGAAAATTATTGAAGACTGTTCTGTTCAAAAAGGCTTATCCTTCAGGCTCTACATAATTTCAAATAACTTCAAGTCTAACAATGATTCAAGAACACTAATTATCTTTATTATCTTTTACATATTATTGTTTTAAATGTTGTTTACTATTTTACTTTTAAACTGTATAATTGTATTTCATGCCCTGTAGCCTTTTCTACAGATATGTGTAAGCCACATTGAGCCTGCAATTGGTGGGAAAATGTGGGATATAAATGCATTGAATAAATATAAATAAATAAATATATGTAAATATTTGACTTCCTATATGTATATATTTGAGATTTGTTACAGCCAGGTTCAGTTCCTGTCCCTTTAAATAGGAAGGAAGGTACAACCTTTTGTCATTCTGTAGTTCTTTACGATATGCATTTCCTGAGCACATGTCCCAGTTTCCTGTGTCACATGGGACTCACCCTAATGGCTAGCTTGGCTATCTAGGCTTGCTGGGTAGTTAGCCCCCACTCTTCTCTCTCCGAGCAGGGGGAATCTGTCTGCAGCATGTTTCTCTATGAATTGTATCAAACACTGTACCTTGCTGCGTGAACCTTTCAAAACCTTTGTAACATCGTCAAATTTTCATCAGTTTAAAAGTATTTACAACATCTACTCTAACTTGGTGCTGAGATTTCCTGGCTTCTCTTTGTATATAGAGTGAACTAGGTGAGAACAGACTCTCCAGTCTACTGGACGGAAACTCTTGTTCGACACTTCAGAACTGTAAGTCATTACTTTTGTTTGATTTTGCATTAAAGAAGATTTGGGTTCAAGAGTTCTGAGCCTTCACAGTGATGTTCTCTGCTCTGGTTAACTGGCAGCACTTTTGCAAGGACTATAACACTTGCCTCTTGTGCATTTATCCTGCATAAGTATTTAAATGTCTTTATCATATTTCCCCTCACCCGCCTTTCTTCCAAAGTATACATATTGAGATCTTTAAGTCTGTCCCCATACGCTTTATGACAAAGACCACTGACCATTTTAATAGTTGCCCTCTGGATCAACTCCATCCTGTTCATATCTTTTGAAGGTTTGGTCTCCAGAATTGTACACAGAACTCTAAATGAGGTCTCACCAGAGTCTTATACAGGGGCATCATCACCTCCTTTTTCCTACTGGCCATTCCTCTCCCTATGCACCCAAGCAACCTTCTAGCTTTCGTCGCCGCTTTGTCTACATGTTTGGCCACCTTAAGATCATCACATACAGTCACCCCCAATTCTTGCACGGGGTTAAGTGACTTGCCTAAGAATCTGCTGTGAGTTTGACTTGCTTTTGACTCGTAACCACTTGTAACCACTCGCCTCCACCTACCCTCCTCTCTTCCTTCCCGTTCACATTAATTGATTTGATTTGCTTACTTTATTTTTTGTCTATTAGATTGTAAGCTCTTTGAGCAGGGACTGTCTTTCTTCTATGTTTGTGCAGCGCTGCGTACGCCTTGTAGCGCTATAGAAATGCTAAATAGTAGTAGTAGTAGTTTTGAACCCTGTCTCTTCCCTGGTTCTCATCCTGCCTCTCAGGGACATAGCCAGACAACAGATTTTGGGTGGGCCTAGGCAAGAAGTGGGTGGGCACCAAGTGTTCTCCCCCCCCCCCCCCCCCCCCCGTACCACCACTAAAAAAAAAAATCTCAGCTGGCAGGAAAACGCTTCTTTCCACCTTAGCAGTCTGCAGCAGGCATGTGCTGAAGACTGAGCATGCGCAGGTGCCAGTATCAAGGACAGTAGTGTTTTCGTTACCATCAGGGGGAGGTCTTCAGCTGGTGGAGCTGGGGATCCCCATCAGCTACCATTAAACATGTGCTACTGTTGGGTGGGCCTGAACCCTGGCCCACCCAGGCCCACTTGTGGCTATGCCACTGCTGCCTCTCTAACAATTAGTCTGCTCCTCCGCTTTTACAGAAAGCAAACGTTAACCAGGAGAGCAAAACAAAAAGATGTTTTATTAGATTAGCCTTTGAGACCTCAGAGGTCCGTTCTTCAGCTGAGAGGCAGCTACTGGTACATAAAATCATTTACAGATTAATGACTGAAAGACGGTTGTGCAAATTCGTTTGGAAGGAATTATTAAACACTAGTAAAAAAGGCCCGTTTCTGACACAATTGAAACGGGCGCTAACAAGGTTTTCCTTGGAGTGTGTATGTTTGAGAGAGTGTGTGTGAGAGTGACTGTGCGAGAGAGAGAGAGTGAATCTGCGAGTGTGTGTGTGTGACAGAGAGAGTGAGACTGGGTGCGAGTGTGTCTGTGAGAGAGAGTGTGTGTGCCTGGGGCCCCTCCCTCCCACCCAGTTCCAGTGTCCCCCCTTCCTCCGTGTTCCAGGGTTGTCATTCCCCCTCCCTCCCTCTGAGTTCCAGGGTCGTCCCCCCGTTTTTTATTTTTTTTAAAGTTTTTGTACAGGTGGTGCATTCCCCCCTCCTCCCCTCTCGTCCCCTCCTCCAAGTTCCAGACCCCCCTCCCTCCCTCCAAATTCCAGACCCCCCTCCCTCCCCCTCTGAGTTCCAGACCCCTCTCACTCTCTGAGTTCCAGACCCCACCTCCCTGCCTCTGATTTGCAGACCCCCTCCCTCTTTCCGAGTTCCAGACCCCACCTCCCTGCCTCCCTGCCTCCGATTTGCAGACCCCCCTCTTTCCGAGTTCCAGACCCCACCTCCCTGCCTCCCTGCCTCCCTCCCTCCGATTTGCAGACCCCCCTTCCTCTGATTTCCCAACCCCCCTCGGAGTTCCTGACCCCTGGAACCCCCTGCTGCAACCCTCTCGAGCCCCCTTTCCCGCCACCAATGCTCGGGGCTTCGGAGCCCATCTGTGAAGAAAGTTACGGACACAGGCAGGCAGACGCATAGAATGTTGGAGGTGAGAATTATTATATAGTATTACCTAATTCCTTTTTCTCTCTTATTACGTAAGATGCTGAAAGCTTTGCCTAACAAAAAGAAAGTTGCTGCTTTGTCCTGTACTAAGGTCTTTCCACGGTTTAGCAGAGTTAAGTAAGTGCTTTTTCGCGTCTGATGAGATTCTCCCTTTTGGGTTGCCAAAAGACAGTAACATTAAAGGCATTAGATCTGCAGGTAGTAACAAGCATCAAATTAAACTGCCCATCTGCACAGAGAATATAATACTGTTCTCACTGACAGCTCATCAATTTGGAAAGTTTTTGGCAAACGTCAGAAAGTTGCTTTTCCATCTCCTTCAAAAATTCATTTTTGGAGAATGTAAATGGCTTTCTGTTAACTATTGAAGTGAAGGGGTGGCCTGTAGCCATTTTGTATTCAACTAGACTCTTCTCTTCCACTTTGGGAGTGTAACGATGGCAAAGAACTGAAATATAAAACTTTTCAAATGTAGTTATTTTTTCTTCTTTTTGCTTCTGGGGGAGAATCTATTGATCCTAATGGCCCAAGCTCTTTCATCTTCTCTCTCTCGCTCGCTCTCTCTGCTATTATCAGACTTGTTTTTTATTTTATCTCACAGTGGAAGTGTCAAAAATGTGAATGAAGTCATCCAAATGAAAGGAAAGACAGGATCACTTTCAGTACCAAATTAATCTATCACAGCAATTTTCATTGAGTGCCTGCATTGCAAAGAATGCCATAGCCAGAAACTTTCTGTTTTATACAGAAAGTTTATCATCAAAAGCCACAACCTAGATAATGCTGTAGCTTTGTAAAACTTGCTCCTTAGAGCTATGATTACATCTCATTTAGAGCCATTAACTCACCTAGGACAAGTAGCGTTGGAAGAGCTGGTGCATCATAGATGAACCTTCAGCCTTGTCTCCCCTTCAATTAACTTTCAGGCCCCCCTCCCATTAGATTTTGATAAACTCAACATATCATTATCCCAACACTGTCCCTCCCAGGACGACCCTGTAAAAGTTCTCAGACCCTCTTCCTCACTCTTCTTTCCTGCTTCCTGTAGTAGGGTACAAAGATCGAATGCTCCACCCTACAGGTGATCAGTTGTGCAAAAAATTGTGGTTCAGACAGAGAAACAAATATTCTGACCTGTGAATACCCCAACTGAAGGGGAGAAAATACACATCTGAGGGTGTCGCTATGTGTATGACAGGCCGAGAGCTGCTACGTCATTGAATCTCCAGTTTGGCTGCCCCGAAGAAGCCACTTTTTTTCCCCGTAACCCTCAGATTTGGACAGATAAGTACATAAGTATTGCCATACTGGGAGAGACCAAACGTCCATCAAGCCCAGCATCCTGTTTCCAACAGTGGCCAATCCAGGTCACAAATACCTGGCAAGATCCACCCCCCCCCCCCCCCAAAGTACAAAACATTTTATGTTGCTTATCCCAGAAATAGTGGATTTTCCCCAAGTCCAATTTAATAATGGTCTATGGACTTTTCCTTTAGGAAGCCATCCAAACCTTTTTTAAACCCCACTAACCTAACCGCCTTTACCACATTCTCTGGCAACGAATTCCAGAGTTTAATTACACGTTGAGTGAAGAAAAACTTTCTCTGATTCGTTTTAAATTTACCACTCTGTAGCTTCATCGCATGCCCCCTAGTCCTAGTACTTTTGGAAAGCGTAAACAGACGTTTCACGCCCACCCGTTCCACTCCACTCATTTATTTTATAGACCTCTATCATAAGTACATAAGTAGTGCCATACTGGGAAAGACCAAAGGTCCATCTAGCCCAGCATCCTGTCACCGACAGTGGCCAATCCAGGTCAAGGGCACCTGGCACGCTCCCCAAACGTAAAAACATTCCAGACAAGTTATACCTAAAAATGAGGAATTTTTCCAGTCCATTTAATAGCGGTCTATGGACTTGTCCTTTAGGAATCTATCTAACCCCTTTTTAAACTCCGTCAAGCTAACCGCCCGTACCACGTTCTCCGGCAATGAATTCCAGAGTCTAATTACACGTTGGGTGAAGAAAAATTTTCTCCGATTCGTTTTAAATTTACCACACTGTAGCTTCAACTCATGCCCTCTAGTCCTAGTATTTTTGGATAGCGTGAACAGTCGCTTCACATCCACCCGATCCATTCCACTCATTATTTTATACACTTCTATCATATCTCCCCTCAGCCGTCTCTTCTCCAAGCTGAAAAGCCCTAGCCTTCTCAGCCTCTCTTCATAGGAAAGTCGTCCCATCCCCACTATCATTTTCGTCGCCCTTCGCTGTACCTTTTCCAATTCTACTATATCTTTTTTGAGATACGGAGACCAGTACTGAACACAATACTCCAGGTGCGGTCGCACCATGGAGCGATACAACGGCATTATAACATCCGCACACCTGGACTCCATACCCTTCTTAATAACACCCAACACCCAACACCCAACACCCCTCCACTGCTCTCGAACAGTCTCCAGCCGCTCTTCCAGCCACCAGCCTTAAAATAACACATTCAGAAATAACTTACAGTTAGCAGGGGTAACGAGATGTTTCCAGAAAATTCTGACTGACAGGTTTCCTAATGGGAAAACTTAATGAGTGGATGCTATCAGGGTACTTAAGCCTGACCAATACATTTTCCTGATCTTATGAAATGTGACTCAGTTGCCCAGTATTTCTGTTTCCTGTTCTTAAATACCATGCAGAAATCATGCAGTCATCAGGGAGTGTTTTTTGTTTTGTTTTTTTCTGTAACTTAATGGCCCATTAGCAGCTGTGGCCTATTGTCAATTCAATCCCAGGCAAACCAAAGGACCATTAACTCTGCCTTCTGGAAACCAAACCTCTTACTAAATTAAGAAGCTTCCAGCGGTTTCCCCAGACAGAGTTTAAAAGAGCTGCTGACATCAGTTGCCAGAAGAGGGGCTTTACAGGAATTGCTTGCACTGGACAATGAGGGACAGAGAAAGTATGATGAGAAGCGCAAATAGAATATCTGGAAGCATTTTTCTGGAGAGACACAATCAAGTTTAGGGAGCTGGACCCAGTGGCGTAGCCACAGGTGGGCCTGGGTGGGCCGGGGCCCACCCACTTAGGACTCAGGCCCACCTAACAGCAGCACTCATTTAGTGGTAGCTGGTGGGGATCCCAGGCTCTGCCAGTTGAAGACCTCCCCCTGATGGTGCTGAAAACATTGCTCTCCACTTCAACAGTCTGAACTTCCTAAGCTGGCACCTGCGCATGCTCAGTTTTCGGCGCATGCCTGCTGCAGGCTGCCAAGGTGGAGAGCAGTGTTTTTCCGCCAGCTGAGATATATTTTTAAGTTGGTGGGGGAGGGGGTAGAACAATTGGTGCCCACCCACTTCTTGTCTAGGCCCACCCAAAATCTGTTGTCTAGCTACGCCCCTGGCTGGACCAAAGCTGGCACCACAGTCTGCGGGCACCATTTTGAAATAGCAATTTTTCTATTCCCACCTCTCATTTGTACAATTCTAACAAAAGGGGGAAAAATTGCAAAGGATAGAACACAGGCAAAAAAGTTTCCCAAAAGAAATAATGGGGCAACATGGGAATGGCAGTTCTCAAGCTATAATGCTAGTTGCAAAGTATAAAGATACCTTCGGCCATGGACTTTGCAGCAGTTCTCAAAGAGAAATTCTGTGCATGCCTTCCTGCAGTATACCCAAACAAACCCTGATGCCAGGGTCTTCCTTGGGGGTCAGCGCTCAAGAAAAAGATCTGGGTGTCGTTGTAGATAATACGCTGAAATCTTCTGCTCAGTGTGCGGTGGCGGTGGCCAAAAAAGCAAACAGGATGCTAGGAATTATTAGGAAGGGGATGGTGAATAAGACAGAAAATACTATAATGCCTTTGTATCACACCATGGTGCGTCTACACCTTGAGTATTATGTTCAGTATCTCAAAAAAGATATAGCGGAATTAGAAAAGGTTCAAAGAAGAGCGACTAAAATGATAAAGGGGATGGAACTGCTCTCGTATGAGGAAAGGCTAAAGAGGTTAGGGCTCTTCAGCTTAGAAAAGAGATGGATGAGGGGAGATATGATTGAGGTCTACAAAATCCTGAGTAATCAATAGAAATAAAAAAAAAATAAAACATGGAAAAGAAAATAAGATGATACCATTTTTATTGGACATAACTAAATACATTTTTTGATCAAAAATGTATTATGTCCAATAAAAAAAGGTATCATCTTATTTTCTTTTCCATGTTTTATTTTGTTTTATTTCTATTGATTACTTTATCCATGAAACCTCAGGGGGAGGAATGCTGGTTTCGGCCTAACCCCTGGTAAGCCTTTCCTTGGCTGAGAGGTGCCCAGATCTCCCACTGGCTGCCTTTCAGGTGCTGTGGAGAACTTGCAGCTCATCTGCATATCCTCACAGCCTTCTCCGGGGTGACTCCCAGGTCCACTCTGATCCACTCAGGGCCTCCGCTCTAGGTGCTACGCACTGGGGCATTTTCTCTTTACATTTATATTTTCTCCCAGTTACTACTTATGGCTCCTGTACACTGTCTCTTCTTGGTACTGTCCCTTCCTAATCTTTTTCTCCATCTAAAACTACTGTTCACTGCAGGAACACTTTGCCCACCCTCTGCTTTCATCATCTCACCATCTCTTTTGTCCTCTTCCTTCTACTCAGCTCTCAACCTTCAACATTTCCTTCCTTCCATTCATCCATCTCCTTTCTAACTGTGTACATCTCGCCTTCGTCGCTATCGTCATACCTCTCCTACTCTTCTCCGTACTCTCTTGCTCTTTCTCCTGCTCTCCACTGGGGACATTAATCCCAATCCTGGTCCTCCACATCAGCTCTCATCCTGTTTGTGCAGGTCACACCATGATGTCTCCAATCTAATTTCTGTTCCTCTCCTACCCCCTTCTTCCCTGCCTTTCTCATGTGCTCTGTGGAATGCCCACTCTGTCTGTAACAAACTTCCCTACATCCATGACCTCTTTATCTCTCTTACTCTCCATCTGTTTGCCCTAACTGAAACTTGGCTTTGCCCTGAAGACTCTGCTTCAGTTGTGGCCCTGTGCAATGATCCCTCTGACTCATGCTTCTCAGTTTCTCACTTTAACATCCTCTTTCAATCTTCAACTGTGCTCCAGTACCCCAACTCACCAAAATGGCCACTGTCATAATCTTATCCTCTTCTCAAACTGCTCACTCTCTTATTGACTTATAAGTGTATTCACTCTGCTTCTCCTTCGTACCTCTCCACTCTCATCTCTCCCTCCGCTCCTCCCTGGGAACTCCGTTCACTGGGTAAATCTCTCTTATCTGCACACTTCTTCTCCACCACTAACTCCAGACTCCATTCCTTTCATCTTGCTGCACCATATGCCTGGAATAGACTCCCTGAGCCGGTACATCAAGCTCCATCTCTGGCCGTCTTCAAATCTAAGCTGAAAGCCCACCTTTTTGATGCTGCTTTTAACTCCTAACCCTTACTCACTTGTTCAGTACCCTTATTTTATGATCCCCGGCTTCGTAATTCCCTTATCTCTTATTTGTCCTGTTTGTCTGTCCTAATTAGATTTTAAACTCTGTCGAGCAGGGACTGTCTCTTCATGTTCAAGTGTACAGCACTGTGTACATCTAGTAGCGCTATAGAAATGATAAGTAGTAGTAGTAGAAACCTCAAGTTAATCAGCTTTTTCTGATTATCTTATTTATTTGAGGATTTGCATTTCTTCATGTTAATTCAAGCTCTTATTTTAGCCCAGCTGGATTACTATAGTAGCCTGTACTGTTGTCTCACAGCTAAACTAAATTCTAAGCTTCAGATCCTCCAAAATATGTCTGCAAAACTGATTTTTCGATTGAAAAAGTATACTGGCATCTATGAATAGGCTTCATTGGCTGCCTGTACATGCAGCAGTTTGTTTAAATTAGCTTGTACTTAATTGGTCTTTTCTCCTTCCCATCTAAAAATTCCAGAACATTAAAATCACCTTTGCTTTATTTCCCTTCTTTTCTGCAATTCGGTATAATAAACTATTTCATTCTGTTTGTTATTAAGTTGTTAAACTTTGGCATTCTTTGCCAGAAGACTTAAAATGTTCAGGTTCTTATTTTTCTTTCTGATAAAAGTTGAAGACACATCTCTTTAGGAAGTTTTTTTATGGTCGTTTTACTTTGTCTTGTATTTCATTGTTTTGTTATCCACTTCCTTTTGTTGGGAATTGGCAGAATACAAGAGCTACATTACAGCCTTGTGAGAGGTGGGGGCTTGAGGCCAAAGTTTAGCCTATCCAAGCCCCTTAAACGGGGTGCCTATGCTCCAATATTGAGCAAACACCAAACTTAGAGAACATAAGTGTAGCCATATTCGGTCAGACCAATGGTCCATCAAGCCCAGTATCCTGTTTTCCAAACAGTGGCCAAGCCAGGTCATAAGTACCTGGCAGAAACCCAAATCGTGACAACACTCCATACTACAAATCCCAGGCCAAGCAGTTGCTTCCCATGTCTGTCTCAATAGCAGACTATGGACTTTTCCTCCAGGAATTTGTCCAAACCTTTTTTAAACCCAGATACGCTAACTGCTGTTACCACATCCTCCGGCAAAGAGTTTCAGAACTTAACTATTCGTTGAGTGAAAAAATATTTCCTCCTATTTGTTTTAAAAGTATTTCCATGTAACTTCCTCGAGTGTCCCCTAGTCTTTGTACTTAATCGATTTACTTCTACTCGTTCTACACCACTCAGGATTTTGTAGACCTCAATTATATCTTCTCTCATCTGTCTCTTTTCCAAGATGAAGAGCCCTAACCTCTTTACCCTTTCTTCATATGAGAGGAGTTCAATCCCTTTATCATTTTGGTCGCTCTTCTGTGAACCTTTTCTAATTCCGCTATATCTTTTTTGAGATATTGTGACCAGAACTGAACGCAATACTCAAGGTGTGAACACTTTATGGAGTGATACAAAGGTATTATAGTATTTTCTGTCTTATTCACCATCCCTTTCCTAACAATTCCTAGCATCCTGTTTGCATTTTTGGCCACTGCCGCACACTGAGCAGAAGATTTCAGCCTATTATCTACAATGACACCCAGATCTTTTTCTTGAGCGCTGACTCCCAAGGTGGACCCTGGCATCATGTAACTGTGATTCAGATTATTGTGATTTGGATAGGTTCAGTTGGTGTTTTCCTAATATTGCGCTGTGCTTCTGAATGCATTTCCAGAGCTGACATGACCAACTTATGGGTCCCCCACAGATCCCAGCCCTGGACCTTTGAGGTATAGATTTAACAGGGCAGGACTCAGGTCGTCACTGCTAGCCCTTTGCTAAGCTCATGGATTCCAGCTAGCAGTGCTGCGTTTGGATGGCTAAACTTGAAACAGAAACCTCAACTGGAAAAGAAAATGTATTTTCAGCTGCAGAAGGAATAGTGCTGAAACCAGCATTAAAATCTGAAGGGTCTAAATGGTGGCCTCAGGCTGATAATTAAACTTGCAGTGATAGAAACAGAGGCCTGGAAAAACACAGAGTTATCAAAAATTGATAAGTTTCCAGCACATACCACAAAACATCCGTTGGCTAGATCATTTTTAGAATATGAACATGTCAGAAAGAATTGGCAGAAGGGTGCTCGGAGCAGTGGAAAGGAAAGCTTGACGCAGCCCCATAAGCAGAACAGCTCTGGGAGTCCCGCAGTGTGCAGATAAGTAAGCTCATCAGTCCAGGCAGCCGGTGCTCTGTATAACACATTGACATTGTCTTGTTAACTTTACCTGGATATTGGGCTGGGTTTCCAGTCTTGAGTGAATCAGGTCTAGCTGTCCTCTTAAATTTAGGTCGCCTATTTGGCTGATCAGAGATACCCACCCTGCATTGAATTCTGCAACTGATTGGTCAAAGTTAACACCCCCCCCCCCCCAAAAAAAAAAAATGAAAAAACCCTCCGCTGCCACCAATTTTAACAAGTCAAATAATTTTAAAAGCAAAGGTTTGTCTAACTCAATAAGGCAGTGAGTGTCACAGTGTGAGAATAGGAGCTCAATGGGCAAGACCCCCCCCCCCCAACCCAGCAGAGGGAAACTTACCTTAATGGAGATCAACTTTCCCATTCTTCGGTAGGTAATGATAAAAGCAGGAATATTTATTGAGGAGGAATATGGTGGATGGAACAGCAGACTGAGACGCTTCAAAGCCAATTTCAGCATAAAATATAAACCGCAATGCAAGGGAACAGTTATAAGTAGTTGGAAGGAGGACGACAGAGATGTAGCAACTTTTAGAGCCAGAACCTCTGCAAGTGAAAAGAAAGGGAGGTGGTTGTTTTCTTTATAGGGTAGATGAAGGTAAAGTCAGCAGATTATCAAGGAGATATTAAGTGAAGGACACACAGGTAAGAGCAGTTTAGAATCTATGAATCAGTCCAAGCACAGTAATCTGGAAATATATACATTCAAAGCTTAGCTATCTGGCATGCAACACGTGTGTGGGTGTTGGGGGGCACTAAATCACAATAAAATCATTGTCATTCTCATTAAATTTAAAGACACCCCCTCCACCCTGACAGTGCCAAGGAAACGTACAATAATTTCAGTGGTTGCCAAAGCTGGTCCTGGAGGTACCCCCCCCCCCCCCCCCCACACACACACACAGCCAGTCAGGTTGTCAGGAAACCCACAATGAATATTCATGACATAGATTTGCATTCAGTGGAGGCAGTGAATGCAAATCTTTCTCATGAATATTCATTGTGGGGTGAGGGTCACAGGTGCCTCCAGGACCATCTTTGGGAATCACTACTACATAAGTACATAAGTAGTGCCATACTGGGAAAGACCAAAGGTCCATCTAGCCCAGCATCCTGTCACCGACAGTGGCCAATCCAGGTCAAGGGCACCTGGCACGCTCCCCAAACGTAAAAACATTCCAGACAAGTTATACCTAAAAATGCGGAATTTTTCCAAGTCCATTTAATAGCGGTCTATGGACTTGTCCTTTAGGAATCTATCTAACCCCTTTTTAAACTCCGTCAAGCTAACCGCCCGTACCACGTTCTCCGGCAACGAATTCCAGAGTCTAATTACACGTTGGGTGAAGAAAAATTTTCTCCGATTCGTTTTAAATTTACCACACTGTAGCTTCAACTCATGCCCTCTAGTCCTAGTATTTTTGGATAGCGTGAACAGTCGCTTCACATCCACCCGATCCATTCCACTCATTATTTTATACACTTCTATCATATCTCCCCTCAGCCGTCTCTTCTCCAAGCTAAAAAGCCCTAGCCTTCTCAGCCTCTCTTCATAGGAAAGTCGTCCCATCCCCACTATCATTTTCGTCGCCCTTCGCTGTACCTTTTCCAATTCTACTATATCTTTTTTGAGATACGGAGACCAGTACTGAACACAATACTCCAGGTGCGGTCGCACCATGGAGCGATACAACGGCATTATAACATCCGCACCCCTGGACTCCATACCCTTCCTAATAACACCCAACATTCTATTCGCTTTCCTAGCCGCAGCAGCACACTGAGCAGAAGGTTTCAGCGTATCATCGACGACGACACCCAGATCCCTTTCTTGATCCGTAACTCCTAACGCGGAACCTTGCAAGACGTAGCTATAATTCGGGTTCCTCTTACCCACATGCATCACTTTGCACTTGTCAACATTGAACTTCATCTGCCACTTGCACGCCCATTCTCCCAGTCTCGCAAGGTCCTCCTGTAATCGTTCACATTCCTCCTGCGACTTGACGACCCTGAATAATTTTGTGTCATCGGCGAATTTAATTACCTCACTAGTTATTCCCATCTCTAGGTCATTTATAAATACATTAAAAAGCAACGGACCCAGCACAGACCCCTGCGGGACCCCACTAACTACCCTCCTCCACTGAGAATACTGGCCACGCAATCCTACTCTCTGCTTCCTATCTTTCAACCAGTTCTTAATCCATAATAATACCCTACCTCCGATTCCATGACTCTGCAATTTCTTCAGGAGTCTTTCGTGCGGCATTTCTTTGAAGGCGTAAACAAACATGTGGATAAAGGTGAGCCAGTTGATGTAGTGTATCTAGATTTTCAGAAAGCTTTTGATAAAGTTCCTCATGAGAGACTCCTGAGAAAATGAAAGACTCAAGGGATAGGAGGCAAGGTTCAGGTGTGGATTAGGAACTGGTTATTGGACAGAAAACAGAGGGTAGGGTTAAATGGTCATTTCTGTCAATGGAGGAGGGTGAACAGTGGAGTGCCACGGGGATCTGTACTGGGACTGGTGCTGTTTAACATTATTTATTTTATTTACGTCAATCTATATACCGTATCTTATTGCTACTGCAAGACAGAACGGTTTACAATTTATAAAATAAAAGAAACAATACAGTATGTACAGGTTGGACAAACATTAGAACTCCAGTCATTACAGGAAAGCACAGCAAAACCCCAAACTAGCTACATAAGATGAAAAACAGTATAACTCATGATTTAGTATAGAGGAGAGCACCGCAAATACAAGATTAAGTACATATTTATAACTGATATGGAAATCGGAATGACGAGTGAGGTGATTAAATTTGCAGCTGATACAAAACTATTCAAGGTTGTTAAAACACATGTGGATTGTGAAATATTGAAGGAAGACCATAGGAAATTGGAAGACTGGGCATCCAAATGGCAGATGAAATTTAATGTGGACAAATACATGGTGATGCACATTGGAAAGAATAATCTGAATCATAGTTACCTGATGTTAGGATCCACCTTGGGGGTCAGCACCCAAGAAAAAGATTAAGGTGTCGTCGTAGATCATACATTGAATTTTCTGCTCAATGTGCAGCAGTGGCCAAATAAAGCAAACAGGATACTAGGAATTATTAGGAAAGGGATGGTGAGTAAGAATGAAAATACTATAATGCCTTTGTATCGCTCCATGATGCGACCTCACCTTGAGTACTGCGTTCAGTTCTAGTCGCCATATCTCAAAAAAGATATAGTGGAATTAGAAACATTTCAAAGAAGAGCGACTAAAATGATAAAGGGGATGGAACTCCTTTTATATGAGGAAAGCCTAAAGAGGTTAGGGCTCTCTAGCTTGGAAAAGAGACAGATAATGAGAGATATGATTGAGGTCTACAAAATCCTGAGTGGTGTAGAATGAAAAGTACAAAGACTAGGGGACACTCGAGGAAAATAGGAGGAAATATTTTTTCACTCAGTGAATTGTTAAGTTCTGGAACTCTTTGCTGGAGGATGTAGTAACAGCAGTTAGCATATCTGGGTTTAAAAAAGGTTTGGACAAATTCCTGGAGGAAAAGTCCTTAGTCTGTTATTGAAACAGACATGGGAAGCCACTGCTTGTCCTGGGACTGGTAGCATGGAATGTTGCTACTAATTGGGTTTCTGCCAGGTACTTGTGACCTGGCTTGGACACTGTTGGAAACAGGATACTGGGCTAGATGGACCATTGGTCTGACCCAGTATGGCTACTCTTATGTTCTTATTTGTCTAACTTCTTGGTAGCTAGAGAGTAAATAAATTATCCCCTAATCTATCCTTTGGTCTGGACTTGCTGAGACTCTTCTAACACAGTAAAATCAGGATACACTAAAGCCAAATTTCCCGTCCTGAACTGCTGTTGCTGAGTTACACAACTGTCCAGCACATTCTTCCTTATCGACACGCACTGCCGATTGTGCACCTTCTGGTTTGTTGTTCCACTGTTACGCTTTGCTCATCATATATTAATACTTTCAAGCTAATTAAATTTGTTATTTACTAAGTGTAGTTGACAAAAGCAATCATGCTTTCAGCACTTGGGACCCTGTTGTCAGCCTGCTATTAATTGTTTATTACAGAAATCGTTGTATTAAGAGCTAACAGATGTTTTTCACTGCGATGGACGTTGGGTGCAGGTTGTTTTATGATTAGCAATAGATTTCTGGTTAGAGAAGTGACCTGGTAACCAGAGCAAGCCAGGGGTCAAATCAAACTTCTCCTGTTGCTGTTATGTGTGACGGAGCAAATCACTCCAGGTCCGTTACAGTAGCTATAAGTTAGGGCTAGATCTGTGAATGTGTTTTTTACATATTTTATTTAAAACAAGCCATACTTTTCTCAACAAGCAACAAAGTCCGTTTCATGAAAAACAAAACGGGCCCTAGGAAGGCTCTCTCCTCTAAGTGATTTCTCCTCTCTCCCCTGCCCTCCCCTCTGTGCCCAGCGATTCTTCCGTCCCTTCCCCTCCGTGCCCAGCGATTATCCTCTGCCCTGCCCTCCCCTCCATGTCCCGTGATTCTGGCTTCCCCTTTGTCCCTCTCCTCCCATCCCGTGTCCAGCGATCCTCCCATCCATGGCCAGTGACTCTGTCCTTCCTGCCGCCCTGCCTTTAAGCCGTTCACCTTACCTCAGCTGGCAGAGGCGGCAGGCTAGGCTCGTGTTTCCTCCAGCCTTCCCTCTCAGTGTCCCGCCCTCCTTTGATGTCATTTCGTCTTTACGCAAGGGCGGGACACTGAGAGGGAAGAGAACGCTGGAGGCGAGCTGACGTCAGCATGCTGTTACGAACCCAGCCAGCCAGCCAGGGAAGCAGAGATACAAATTATTATATATAGATAGATGAGGCCTATTTACTAATAATTAGTGCTAATAGCATTAACCCAC
This sequence comes from Microcaecilia unicolor, assembly GCF_901765095.1. Classification (NCBI taxonomy): domain Eukaryota; kingdom Metazoa; phylum Chordata; class Amphibia; order Gymnophiona; family Siphonopidae; genus Microcaecilia; species Microcaecilia unicolor. The sequence continues at coordinate 660,182,305 of NC_044032.1, forward strand.
ATTCATTTTGTAAATCAGGAGTGTCAAACTGCAGTTCTGGAGGGCCATAGAGACCTGCTTGGAAAGCCAGTGTATTACAGCGTCTGCTTCAAGTAATCAATTGTACAGCATTTTCATTACCTCTGACGATGCCATACCGAGAACTATGACCAAGTTGGTTTTTTAAACTCTTTTTATTGAAACACTAGTAAAAAAGGCCCGTTTCCGAAACCAATGAAACGGGCGCTAGCATGTGGTTTTTTTTGTGTGTGTGTGTATGTGTCACAGAGTTATTTTGTGTGTGTGTGTGTGAGTGTGTTAGTGAGGGTGCGGTGTGTGTGCAGGTTGTTGATGTGTGTCTTTTTTTGTTTTGTTTTTTGCTTGGGGGTTGGGGGATGTGCTGTGCTGGCAAAGTGGGTTGGATTGGTGTGTGGCTTTGAGGGTGTGTTTCTGTTGTATTGTGTGTGTGTGGTTTTGTCTGTCAAGGAGGTTTGTGGAGGGGGGTCTTTCTGTTGGTGAAATGTAAATGTGGTTGTAGGGGGGTCAGCCTTTGTTGAGTGTTGTTTTTTTTTTCCATGTGTTTTTTTTTGTGTTGTGCTGAGGCAGCAGTGTTGTTTTAGATGGGCGGAAGGTTGAGGAGCACGTTCTTTGTCTGTTGGTATTTTTTGGCCATTTCAGGGCTGCTGTAGGGGAATGCTGGAAGAGAAATGTGCTGTTGGAAGCAGCGCCATCTTTTTCCATTGGGCTGGGGTTCTGGGCATCCTGGAGGTGGGTGACGGCTTGCCTGAGGATGGGGATGGTTGTTTTAAGTTGGCGGAAGGGAGAAGAGCACGGTCTCGGGCCGTCGGGGGGGTGATCCGGTATGTTTGGTCCATTTCAGGCCGGCTGCAGGGGAATGCTGGAACATTTATGCGCTGCAGGAATCAGCGCCGTCTTTTTCCGGGTGCTCGGGGAATCCCCGAGGTGGGAGACAGCTTGCCTGAGGCTGGGGATGGTTGGGTACATCCTTGGCCGCTTCGGCAAAAGGGGAAGAGGAAGGGGGTGGGGAGTTACCTGCAGCTGCCTGAGAAACCATGTATTCTTTGTTTGTTTTGTATTATTAGTTTGCATTTCTGTTGAAGAAAGAGTGGATGCCTTTCGAATGATGGAGGTGGTGCGTCGGTGTGCGGTTGTTTCGTTAGTTTGGCAGCCAGTCTCCAGCGATTCCTAGGCAGGGAAGGAGTACTCCTCCCCCTTCCTTGGTCGCTGTTTGCTGCTGGCTGGGTTGCGGGTAATTCTTCCAGCTGGGCCGCAGCTTGTTCTGTTCGCCCACGTCCCAGATGGTGACGGGCACGTTGTTTTCCGGCTCCTCTGACTCCATGTCAAGCGATCCCAAATATAGTCTGTGCTATAGGTCCTCTGGCACTCTTCAGTACTGGCATTAGGCATTTAAAAATTTCTCCCCCCACCCTCCCCTGGTCTATTTTTGCACATACCCACAGCAGGAATATTCTTCTCTCGTTCCAGCGGTGGTTCTGTGCTCTCCGTGCTGCACAGATAATGAGCCATTCTGCTGGGGAATGCTCCTCCCTTATTGTCAAGTAGTTTCCTCTGATTGGTCTGTCTTACGTTGCCTAGTGTTGCCTGGGAACGGTGTTGTGATGGTCCTTTGTGTTTCAGAATGTTGAGTGTGTTTTTTCTGATTGGTCCGTCATGCGAGGGCGGGGCAGAGAGACATGGTCAGTGTTGTGGCTTCACCACCATGAATCCATGAACCCTTCAGTGAGTGACTGAGAGACTTCAGAACGTTGTCTTCAGAATGTTGAGGGTGAGTTTTATTATAGTAGATTAATCAACAAACAAACAGAACAACAAGACAGTGTCTCTTATACATACCATGCTATCATCAAGCCAGAATCATGTACAAAGTAAATCCCCTGACTCCTTCCCCCCCCCCAGCAGTAATAATATATACATTGCAACGGAAAAGGTGGCATCATATACCTTTCTTCTGGTGTTTATCATTGATTATTCACTGCCACGCTACATGCTCAGTCCTCAAACAGTTAAAATGGAAACTCAACATCTTAGCCCGGGGTTTCACAAGGACACTTTCTCTATTACCATCAAGACATAATGTAGTAAATGACGGCAGATAAAGACCTGTACGGCCCATCCAGTCTGCCCAACAAGATAAACTCATTTTACATGGTATGTGATACTTTATATGTATACCTGAGTTTGATTTGTCCTTGCCTTTCTCAGGGCACAGACCATAGAAGTCTGCCCAGCACTGTTCTTGTACTAAGTTCTGAAGCTAACTTCGAAGCCCCTTAAAATTTACACTCCAGCCCATCCCTATCTATTTAGTCACGATCAGGGCATAGACCGTAGAAGTCTGCCCAGCACTGGTTTTGCTTCCCAATTACCGGTGTTGTCACCCAATCTGTGCTAAGATTCCGTGGATCCATTCCTTCTAAACAGGATTCCTTTTTGTTTATCAGATGCATGTTTGAGTTCCATTACCGTTTTCATCTCCACCACCTTCCGTGGGAGGGCATTCCACATATCCACCACCCTCTCCATGAAAAAATACTTTCTGACATTAGTCCTGATTCTGCCCCCCTTCAACCTCAATTCATGTCCTCTAGTTCTACCGCCTTCCCGTCTCTGGAAAAGGTTCATTTGCGGATTAATACCTTTCAAATATTTGAACGTCTGTATCATATCACCCCTGTGTCTCCTTTCCTCAAAGGTATACATGTTCAGGTCAGCAAGTCTACACTCCTTTCCCCAAAGGAGATTAATGATTGATTCAGTAACCCCAGTTGCCAGGTTATCCCTAGTTAATCCCCAAGTATTGTATCTCAATGCTATATTGATCCCAATTAGATCTCATTGTGTAAGAAGTGGAAGTATCTGCATGACATAGAGCCGTTTGGGTAAGATGGTTATCTTGAAGAGATGGATTCTCCCTAACAGCAAACTGGAGGAGTAGCTTAAGGGTTAGTCAACAGGCTGAGAACCTGGGGAGCTCAGTTCAAATCCCACTGCACCTCCTTGTGATCTTGGGCAAGTCACTTAACCCTCCATTGTTGTAGATACAAACTCAGATTGTATCAGAAAATACTACTATACCAGAGTGTAAACCATTTTAATGGCTTTCGAACTTGCAGGCAGTATTTAAGAAATGAAAAATAAATAAACTGGTGGAGGCTGTGATGCTCACAAAAAACTAAAAAAGGTGTAACTGTAATCCACTGTTCTATCTGAGCCCTGCGCGGAAGGAACCAGCATAGAGCATCATGAGTCCACCACACACTGGAGGATCTCCTGATTTGTGGAGTCCCGGTGTGGGGTACAGCTGATGAATTACTATTTAAGGAAGGGCAGTGCTGTGAAACCTGTTCTTGGTTGCCTGTATCGAAGAAGTTCATAACCCCTACAAGGAGACCCACTGGAGTCGAAGAGGGGTACCTGCTAAGAACCTAGAGAAAGGAGCAGGATTTAAGCTTTGCTGTTAATTGTTTGAGCTGTATTGAGAAGCCGACCTGCTGGCTGGAGATTGAGGAGTCGCGCTGCAACCTGGGCTTAAGGGTAGGACGCTGTCTGACTGCAGCTGGTGATTCCTTCCAGGGTGAAACCCTGAAAGACTTGGATAGTAAATGCTGGATCCAGTTCTCCATTGATTGTGACTTATGGGGAGAGTTATTGTGGAGTACCAACTGGTTGCAGGTCAGCCGAAAGCGGTTGTGTATGAGTTCCCAGCTCAATAAGAAAAGACTAAGCTCTGTTGTGATTTTATATGATCAGAGATGAGTAGCATCAGAGTCGTATGCTGTGGATTCTCATGGCCATTGTTATAGAGTTAATTATTTTCTTTGACTCTCCTGGCTACTGTGTGGTTCCTACGTGTGACCTGGAAGGATCCTGATGTCAGTAGCACACGTCCAGTCTCTCGAACCCTAAGCTTCGCTCATGGACTTTACCTCCTGAGCGCGAACCCACTTCTGGGTGAGATGAGCAAAATCCCAATAAGTTTCTCATGTATGCCTTTTAAAATCTTTGTTTGGAATCACTGCACATTCTACTCTGTTTCCTATTTGCAATTTCCTTATTCCTTATACTCCACCCTGAAATCTCCTTTCTTCACAACGGCTTCTGCTAGTTGTTTCTCGCTACCTGTAGATCAAGGCTTGACACCACCCAATAATCTCCGCTGATATTTCTTCTGATGCATCTTTACATGAAATCTGCATTGAAAATTTTTTGTTTCTTTACTAAGGTCTTCTCTTCAGATTAATTCACTTTACGCAGGATAATGCTTTTCTTCACTCCGTTTTTGGCTTGCTTATAGCAGCTCCCCACCCCCCACCCACCCCTGATTATGTCTGTGCATGTTCATTCATTCCTCCTCTCTCTCCCTGATGTATTTTCCTTATTGAAAGATATTTTTATTGTATCCTCTTTTAAGAACTGGTATTGTCAGGTTTATATATTTTTTGCTATTATTATATATGATTCTATTGGTATAAATTGTTATGTTTCTTTTGATCTTGTCTTTTGTCTCTGTTTCGGTTCCCTTTGCTATTTTTTTAAATTGTTAATAGTCTGTTAGATGTACTGATGACTTTGTGGTATATTAAAAACATTTGATGATGGTGACATTGTGCCAGACAAAGCAGAGGGACATGAGGCTACATATTCATTGTGGGTATCCTGAAAACCTGATAACAATAACAAACAATAGGGAATATACAATTATACCTAGAGTACCATCACTATAGACACATACAACTTGTACTCCTAAATGAATTTTAGAAAAATTTGAATTTATTACATATAATCCCAACTACCCATACATCACTGGTTATCCTGAAAAGCCCGGAACTCTCTCAATCATGCCATTCATTTCACCATTCGTATCGCCATTCAATCATACACTTAACTAAAAACTAAAGTACAAATCTGTATCGCCAATGAAAAAAGTCCAGTCCTTATTATAGATCATGCAAAGTTCATATAAAGCAAATAAATGCTGGCTTCACTCGCAGTGTCCAATGGTTAACTCTGAAATTAATTTCAGGCAAGATAGACCCGTCGCTATCTTGTTTCATCTGCACTTCATTTATTGCTTAAATGATCAACTGGACTCGGAACGGCTTGACGCAGCAAGAATGGAGCTACCGGTACCCCTTCCAGGTCATCCGGCGATAATAAAATTTCTCTATCTCCTCGCTCCGGGCTTTTCAGGATAACCAGTGATGTATGGGTAGTTGGGATTATATGTAATAAATTCACATTTTTCTAAAATTTAATCACGAGTACAAGTTGTATGTGTCTATAGTGGTTAGGTGTATGCCCAGGACTGGATTGAGAACCTCTGCACTGGACGATTGTCCACTTCAGCCCAAAGTAATGAGCTTCCTGTGCTTTGTCGCTGAAGGTGAGATGTATGTAATTGGTATTGGTTATATTTTAAGAGTCTTGTCAGCAGGGCTACAAAATCAATGCCCAGGGCATATTCTGCTCACAGGTTTTCCTGAGCTTCCTCTTGAACTTTAATGTTTTAATACCAATGATCGTTGTATCTAATTTTATTGATTGCCTGGCAAATTAAGCAGTGGACTCGGCTGCACTGTTACAAGTCTGTCAAAAATCATATTCAGAAGGGAGCAGCGCTCACTTGGAAAACAAGAACAGCTTTCGCCGAGATGAAATATTTCACTGGCATACTCAAGAACTTGGCTGCAATTAAGCCGTGAATCGTGATCACACTGAGACTGACATCAGTTTAATTATACCCAATGTAGCATGCAGTGCTGCCCTGCTCTGAAGACACTTCTAGGTTGATGTATCTTGGATGTAATAATTACACAGAATCGAGATGGTGTATTGCAGGGAATCCTTGGTAATGTCAGTGGGGGTTTCACATCTACTACTACTATTTAGCATTTCTATAGCGCTACAAGGCGTACGCAGCGCTGCACAAACATAGAAGAAAGACAGTCCCTGCTCAAAGAGCTATGTAATAAAAGTGAGCCAAGTATAGGACAATCAAGCCATTGTGACATCACGAGGTTGGCTCTTATTGGTGGCCTGAGGCATTATGACATCACAATATTAGCTCTGGTTACAAGAGACTACTACTACTACTATTTAGCATTTCTATAGCGCTACAAGGCGTACGCAGCGCTGCACAAACATAGAAGAAAGACAGTCCCTGCTCAAAGAGCTATGTAAGAAAAGTGAGCCAAGTATAGGACAATCAAGCCATTGTGACATCACGAGGTTGGCTCTTATTGGTGGCCTGAGGCATTATGACATCACAATATTAGCTCTGGTTACAAGAGACTACTACTACTACTATTTAGCATTTCTATAGCGCTACAAGGCGTACGCAGCGCTGCACAAACATAGAAGAAAGACAGTCCCTGCTCAAAGAGCTATGTAATAAAAGTGAGCCAAGTATAGGACAATCAAGCCATTGTGACATCACTGATGAGGTTGGCTCTTATTGGTGGCCTGAGGCATTATGACATCACAATATTAGCTCTGGTTACAAGAGACTACTACTACTACTACTATTTAGCATTTCTATAGCGCTACAAGGCGTACGCAGCGCTGCACAAACATAGAAGAAAGACAGTCCCTGCTCAAAGAGCTATGTAAGAAAAGTGAGCCAAGTATAGGACAATCAAGCCATTGTGACATCACTGATGAGGTTGGCTCTTATTGGTGGCCTGAGGCATTATGACATCACAATATTAGCTCTGGTTACAAGAGACTACTACTACTACTACTATTTAGCATTTCTATAGCGCTACAAGGCGTACGCAGCGCTGCACAAACATAGAAGAAAGACAGTCCCTGCTCAAAGAGCTATGTAATAAAAGTGAGCCAAGTATAGGACAATCAAGCCATTGTGACATCACTGATGAGGTTGGCTCTTATTGGTGGACTGAGGCATTATGACATCACAATATTAGCTCTGGTTACAAGAGACTACTACTACTACTACTATTTAGCATTTCTATAGCGCTACAAGGCGTACGCAGCGCTGCACAAACATCGAGTTCAGGTTCTCCTACTCACCCACAACGCCCTCATCATCCCTCCTCTCTCAATCCCTCCTTGTGGCCACGGTTCATCAGTTAAGCGATCTTCATTCTCCATTGCCAACCCCCAGTTCTGCTCTACTACACTTTTCACATAAACCTCATGATTGTGGAACATGCTGCCTCTGACATATTCAAGCCCCCCTAAAAATCCGCCTCTGCCTCAAAATCACATCTTTCACAGCTTTGTTGCTTATGATGTGTTCACTGCAATAAATGCAGAGAATGACAGGGGGACAAAGTTTGTCCCTGTAGGCAGTGCTGGCTCAAGGGATAGCGGCTGCCCTGAGACAACCCCACCCATGCATTGCTTCTGGTACACCCCTCCCCTCATGGGTTTGGCATCTCTCCTTCCCTTAGGCCAACATCTCTCTCTCTTTCCCCTTCCTCAGTCCCCCTCCCTGTGGGTCTAGCACTGCTTCCTAACCTCTCTCACTCCCCTACAGTCCTGTAAATCTTATGTCGTTCACCAGCAGCAGCATGATAGGCTGCTTTCGTCCATCCCCTGGATCTTCCCTCTGCCACATCTCACCCACAGGACACAGCAGAGGAAAGACCCAGGGGCTGGCTGAAGGCAGTCAGTCATGCCGCAGTTGCTGCTGCTGGCAACCAACACAAACTTTAAAGGACTATGGGGGAATGAGAGAGGCGAGGGAGAAGGGGAGAGACTGGACCAGGGGGGAGAGGGGGAGAAAAGGCTTAACCTGTAGACCAGGGAAGGTCAGAGGTTGGGTATTTTGGTATCCCTGGACCACAGCCTTACCTGATCCAATGGTTAAGCTGGCATTGCCCGCAGTCTCTGTTTCCATCTTCACCCAATCCCTGCAGGCTCTGTCCCTGCCCCGTCACCATCCACACAAGCCTCGATCATTTATGATTTTATATTTAAATCGTTTTATTAAAGCATAAAAGGAACAATATTCTGTTCATAAATCGCAAATAAAAAAACCAATAATAACAATGAGCAACTGGAAAACCCCCTCACCCTTCCAACCCCAACAATATCTGACTTCTACTACCCAAGGAACCCTAATCCACCCTGTTACAACATCCAGGGGGACAAAATACAACCCGCTCCATATGCCCTAGTGGGGGAGAAATAAACCCTTTCAAGCACTGTTATGTTTTTTTAATGTGTGGATGAATAATAAAGCATCAACAAACTCAGGATTCAGTCCCTATCTCCTGACTCCTCCACAGTCCTTCCTGCAACAGAAAATGTCCTCTCAGAAGATGTGCACAGGATCCCCTGTGAAAGTTTTATCAGTTTTGGCCAGCACTTTTGCTTGTTTTTCAAAAAAATCAAAACATCGTCATCTGCGTTCCTCAAACATAAATAACTGTCCAGTTCATTAACAATAGCCTTCAGAGGAGGCGTTGTTCCATAAAAGTCGCTCATAAAACTGCTAACATCCTTTTCATTCTTTTGGAGGGGGAATGTGGATTGTGGGGGGTCCTGAGTTGCTGATGATGTATTCAAGCCTTCCATTCTGTTTCAAAGATTCGGATGCCTATGTTTTTACATCATCTGGGAAGATAATTGGGCTTTTGCAGTCAAATCAAGACCCCTCTTCATCTTGAAGGAGCCCTTATATGGAAGTAGTACCATAAGGCTACCGCTAGTGGTCAAGGGCTCCATTTTGGATCTCAGAATCAGCAAGGGCAGGAGTGACTGTGGATTGCTCCTGCCTGGACCACAAGCAGTTAAGTCAAACTATGGTAAAACCCCACCTTTTACCACACCTTGATAACTACCCCACTTTATCTTATACAATCCAAGGCTTACATGAAATTATAAGCTCTCCTCTCTCTGAGCTCCACATCCTCCTCTTGGCCTGCATTGAGAACTTACCCCTTGATATTTAGCGCTATTTAATTGGCCAGGAAGTGCTCCTGGTGAGTTAAATAGCACTTAACCGGCTAGCTGCGAATATTCAGCATATCGCCAGATACGTTTGATGGCCAAATTGAACTGCCCAAATAACAGGCCTATTTTTGGCTGCTATAAACTTAATCGGCCAGCACAGAATATTGGCTTGGCCAGTTAAGTTTTAAATGACCAAAAATAATGCAGCTATTCAATGCCAGTCACTGAAAACGGCCTCCCTGCCGACCACGGGAGTTATCCAGGTTGCCTCCCACAGTCTGAATATCCTTTTCCTTTATACCTTCCTCATGGACAACTCACCTTTTCGTGGAGCTTTATGTGCTCTGGAGTTTTCCTCAGTCGGGGTCGGCTCCAAATTAGAAGTTGCTTCAGAAATTGCACTCGTTGGATCAGGATGTCCTGTTGGAGGCATTTCCGGATTTTCCATTGGATAGTCAGCATCCAGTCCTTTTTTTACCTCTTCTACTCTTGATTCTGTTGCCCCTTCCAAGAGTAGTTAAAACATCCTGACATAATCCTTGGTTTTATGATGGTCGTCTTCTGTTGAAATGGTAAGTGTGATATGATGATCAGCAGATGCAAACGCTTCTGTCTCCGCTTACCCTGGTTCCTTCTAAGAAGTGTTGCACTGTTTATGAGAGAGGTGCATGGAACCAAGAAACCCTAGTCCTCTCAGATGATTCAGTCTGCTGATAAGAAATCTAAAATCTTTTCTAGTTTCTTTTTACCTGGATCCCATCTGGGAAATGTTTAGTGCTCCTCCGTCTTCCAGAGACTACTTGATGAGTTTGCTAGTTTTCTAAGATAGAATTAAACCCAGAGAATGTGGTAAAGGTAGTTAGCTTAGCAGGGTTTCAAAAAGGTTTGGATGGCTTCCTAATGGAAAAGTCCATAGACCATTATTAAAATGGACTTGGGGAAACTTCACTGCTTATTTCTGGGGTAAGCAGCATAAAATATATTGTACTGTTTTGGGATCTCGCCAGGTACTTGTGACCTGGATTGGCCACTGTTGGAAACAGGATGCTGGGCTTGATGGACCTTTGGTCTGTCCCAGTATGGCAATACTTATGTATATGTATGTACACACTTTGCAAAAATGTCATTGACACTTTATCTCCTGCATAAGCCCATCTACTGTGTTCTGTCCCCATAGTCATGAAAGCAGGGTGCATTGTTATGTATAAGTAGTATGAGTACTAATTGTATTCAATTGTGTTGTCTGTCTGCTACTATCCCTATAGTTTGTAGTTTCCAGTGTCTGACTTCTTCTGAGCACGTGTCCCTGCTCCCTGTGTATTCTGGGCATTCCCTATTGGCTCTTAGCTCTGGGCCAGGGACAGCCCTCTCTCTTCCCATGGGGACTGCAGGAGAGAGTCCCAGTCTTCCTAGCATACCTTTGTGATCAGCAGCTGTTCTAGGGGTGATCTCTCTCTTAACCCATTAGTGCCCAACGTTCCCATATGGGAGCTTATTATGGGAACATTGGGCACTAATGGGTTAATCTACTGTGATTCCATCAAGATTCGTCACACATTTATTCCTCTTTGAATATTACAGCTTTTCTTCTCAGTTGGGCTGAGGTTCTGGACGTCTCCTTTTCTCTGAGGTGGCTAGATACGGTTTCTGTTTGCAGAAGGCGACAATTCTTTCCAAGCAACTGAACTGTAAGTTGTTAGAACAGCTGGATTAAGAATTGAGAATCTACTGGTAAAGTTGTTACTTGGGGATGGATTAGGATAGTTTGTAACCACACATTCCCTAGAACAGCACATAAAAAATCAGGCCTAGATCTATTCTATAAAGTATGCCTAAATTTAGGCACAGTTTATAGAATACACCTAGCGTCAGTCCACATGACTACATTTAATTGCAGGCAGTTACACCAAGTAAAACTCAATGCAAATGCTGATGCCTGAATTAGGCGCAGCTTGGGCGTATTCTATAACAACGAGCATTGTTTTTAGAAATGCCCATGACCTGCCAATTCCACACCCATGGTCCTGCCCCCTTTTCAACTATGTGCCTTAGAATTTATGCACATTATTTTACAGAATACGTTTAGACAGTTCTGCACATAAATTCTAATTAATTAATTTATTTATTTATTGCATTTGTATCCCACATTTTCCCACCTATTTGCAGGCTCAGTGTGGCTTACAATATATTGTGAATGATGGAAATACAATTTGTTGCATTACGATTATGGGTTACATAGTGAAGAGTAATGGGAAGACAAAGTCAAAGTCAAAATATCATTTGGGGAATAGAACAATGGAGTGTAACAATGGGGAATTGATAGGGCGATAAAACAATAGCAAGAGGGTAGAGTTTTAAGTGTGGTGAAAATACGGGGGGAAGAGAACTCAGAAGAGAGTGTACTGATGCATTTCTATTAGTGTGTATGGACTTCATGTGTTTTGATCCTTGCAATAACTTTTCTCAAAGAGATGAGTCTTCAATAGTTTGTGGAAGTCGGTAAGTTCGTAGATCGTTTTCAGGTTGCGTGGTAGTGTATTCCAGAATTGCGTGCTCATATAAGAGAAGGTTGATGTGTGCAGTACTTTGTATTTTATGCCTTTGCACTTAGGGAAGTGGAGATTGAGGAGAGTTCGGGATGATCTTTTAGCGTTTCTGGGTGGCAGGTCTATTAAATCAGACATGTATGCAGGGGCTTCACCGTGATTTTGTGGACTAAGGTGCATACTTTAAAAGTGATACGTTCCTTGAGTGGGAGCCAGTGTAGTTTCTCCCGTAAGGGTTTTGCACTTTCGTATTTTGGTTTTCCGAAGATGAGTCTGGCTGCTGTATTCTGGGCTGTTTGAAGTTTCCTCAGTATTTGTTCTTTGCAGCCTGCGTATAGTGAGTTGCAGTAGTCCATATGACTGAGTACAAGTGATTGCACTAGGCCGCGGAAGACAGATCTTGGAAAGAATGGTCTTATTCTTTTCAGTTTCCACATGGAGTAGAACATCTTTTTGGTTGTGTTGTTCGCGTGAGTTTCGAGTGTTAGGTGGCGGTCAATAGTGACTCCAAGGATTTTTAAAGTTTCTGAGATTGGCAGATTTAGTTTAGTTGTGTTAATGGCGGTAAATTTTTTCGTCTTGTATTGGGAGGTAAGTATGAGGCATTGAGTTTTTTCTGTGTTCAGTTTCAATCGGACTGCATCTGCCCAGGTGTTCATGATGTGTAGTGTTACCACCCCTCCATATACTACAGTAGACTTTGGTTGATTTCGTTGGAGTGTCAATAATTGTTAGTTGATATTTATTTATTGCATTTTTATCCCACATTTTCCCACCTCTTTGCAGGCTCAATGTGGCTTACAAGACATCATGGATGGTGGAAATATATAAGAAAATAGACATTTAGTATTACAGAAGGATCTTGGGTACATGATAATGATAAAGCATGATAATAGTATAACAAGCAAATATTATAAGACAATTCTGGATATATGTGGAGGAGTTCACATTTGTTGATCTTTGTGGTATGCCTTGTTAAAGAGATGGGTCTTCAGTAGACCGCGGAAGTTAGTTAGTTCATATATCATTTTTAAGTTGCACGGCAGTGCGTTCCAGAATTGTGCGCTCAAGTAGGAGAAGGTTGACGCATGCTGATTGGCTTGTTAGCTAAATAAGTTGCATACACAAATCTAGAATTCGACCAGATTTGCACATGCAACTGAAGTCGCTCTATGTAGAATCCAAGGGACTATGTGTTACTAATTTATTCAGTCAAGGTTATTTAGGGGTCAATATTCTGCAAGCGGTGATCAGCGTTTTGCTGGGCACTGGGATTGAATTTCTGGATTTGTGGAGCCGGCTAACACACAGTGGGTGAAGTACAATTTTCAGCACTTGGGTGACCGTATAAAGACAGAACTGGCTTTTATTTGGTCCTGTTTATGTGGTTAACCTGGCCAGTTAAGTTCTAAATATCAGCTGACTCCTCCCCTGGAACACCCCCAAAACAGCTGCATAAATGTTGCTGAAAATCACCAGCTAGCTCTGAACAGATGATTTCCGGCCAGTTAAGTGGCATTGAATATCAAGCCCATAGTTATTTTTGGAAAAGGCTTTGGTTGCTCTTCAGTCAGCTTTTTCGGTCAGGCAGCTGGTCTCTGGTCTCCTGCCCATTACATTCCAGCTGTGCCAGTCTAGCATTTCTCAGTGTTATATTCCATCTGTATGGAAATTAGCTGCTGTTTTTCCCTTAGTGAACATAAAAACTATCTCAATTCTTCATTACCTGTCAATTGTCATCCTATTTCCCATCTGGCTGCAATGACCAAACGCTTAGAGAAACAGTTTGTTTTTCAATTAGCACCATTTTTAATAAAAGACTCAAGTTCTGCACCCCAGACAAACTAGTCTTAGAGCAGGATATAGGACAATCCTTACTCAGTCTTGTTGTGGGAACTTAATAATTCTGATTTCTGTTGTCCTTGCAGTGGCATTCAGTTTACTGGATCATGAGCTTGCTTCCTGCCTCTCTTCAGTACTTTCCTATTTCCAGGATCGATCCTACAATACGTACTGGCTTCTGGAGAGTCTTTTCCATCTGAACAATTGCTTTCTTGACTTCTCTCTTGGTTCCTACCCTTTTAAATATTTTTCTGGCCCCTTTTTCAACTTTGATTCAGCCTCTCCAATAGTCCTTACAATTATGCAAATGAGATGCAGATTTTGTTTCCAATTGATTCTTCTACACTAGAGATTCCCCCACCCCCATGTCAGACTGGCTACAGGCACATATGCTTTTATTAAATGTGGCTAAGTGTGAAGTCATTTGATTTGGGTATTGTAAGAACCCTCCTGCCTGTCTGTTCTAGGTTCCTCCTGCCTGAGCTCTGTCTGTTCTAGGTTCACCTTTACAGCTTCAGAATTGCATTCATATTCTTGGCTGGTCGTTGCCCCAGTCTTTCTTGTGGAGCTCAGATTTCCACAGTTGTTCATTCTTCTTCTGCTTTTCAGAAGATAAGTTCATTTAAATCTTGATTCTCTAATTCAGATGTTAAGCTCTTTCTCCATGGCCTGCTGATTTCAAAGCTTGATTACTGCAATAGACTATAACAGCCTCTGAGCAGCATCTCGTAAATGGCTACAGTAGATTCAAAGTACTGTGATCAATCTTTTGTATGATGCTCTGCACTTTGGGTATCACCATTTGCCCCCCGCTATCCTTTTGTATTAAATTTAACATTTTTCTACTCGCCTATCATAATACATAGTGAGAAACACAGCTGGCCGAAGAAAGGAGATGATAATGTATCTGTATAAATTGTTAGTGAAGCTACACTTCTGTCTTCAGTTTTGGAGGCCATTTCTCACTAAGGATACAAAAAACACTTGAAGTGATTTCAGAAAAAAGTGACTGAAATAGAGGTGGCCGGTTCAAATCCCACTGCTGCTCCTTGTGATCTTGGGCAAAGTCACTTAACCCTCCATTGCCTCAGGTACAAACTTAGATTGTGAGCCCTCCTGGGACAGAGAAATATCCAGAGTACCTGAATGTAACTCACCTTGAGCTATTACTGAAAGGTGTGAGCAAAATCTAAATAAATAAATAGTGACATCACAGATGAGGTTGGCTCTTACTGGTGGAATGAGGCACTATGACATCACAAGCTCGTTAAATCACTGCTATATGTAATAAAAGTGAGCCAAGCATAGGACAATCTAATGGAGGAGTGGCCTAGTGGTTAGAGCACTGGTCTTGCAATCCAGAGGTGGCCAGTTCAAATCCCACTGCTGCTCCTTGTGATCTTGGGCAAGTCACTTAACCCTCTATTGCCTCAGGTACAAACTTAGATTGTGAGCCCTCCTGGGACAGAGAAATATCCAGAGTACCTGAATGTAACTCACCTTGAGCTACTACTGAAAAAGGTGTGAGCAAAATCTATGTATATAAATAAATAAATAAAGATTCTAGAATTCTAAAGAATAACAAGATTCCATGAATATAAAAGCGTAGCAACATTCCATGTAGAACCCCAAAGAGTAACAAGATTCTTCGGGGTGGAGGAGTGGCCTAGTGGTTAGAGCACCGGTCTTGCAATCCAGAGGTGGCCAGTTCAAATCCCACTGCTGCTCCTTGTGATCTTGGGTAAGTCACTTAATCCTCCATTGCCTCAAGTACAAAAGATTGTGAGCCCTCCTGGGACAGAGAAATATCCAGAGTACCTGAATGTAACTCACCTTGAGCTACTACTGAAAAAGGTATGAGCAAAATCTAAATAAATACATTAAGAAATAAAATAGTGTGGACCAGTAACGTCTCTAGACAGAAATATTTGGAGAGGCAACAGGAGAGTAAGCAAGGTATGGAGAAGGGAAAGCTGAAGAGACATTCTGCATATCATGTCCACCACCACGTAGCATACCCTTCCCTTCACCCCCCCCCCCCATTTTAAATTAATAATAGAAAGATACCAGGGCGAAAAAACCTCATGGGTGGGGGGGAAAACCAAGATGGCTGCCGCACCAGTCGGTGTTTGAGACGCTCAGCGGACACGAACTAAAAACTTTTCTTCAAATTTACAATGCCTCATACAAAACGCAAGGCAGTGGTGAGAGTAGTGCCTCCACCTACCTCAACCTCCTCTCCGGTTCAAATGCCGATTGAGCACTTCTTCCCGGGTGTTTCCAGATCTATTCGGGGAGTGGATCCCATTGCAGGAGTCTCCGGGGAAGCGGAAACCCTGCTGGGAGAGGAAATCTCCCTGTCTCCACCATCGATATCGCTGATCCCTCCTAGCCCGGCATCGCGAGTGACCCTGGAGAGAAACCCCGTCGATCAGGAAGTGATTTCGACGAGGGCTTCTGGTGAGGACCCAGGCAAACAACTGATAGTCCGGGGCGTTGCGGGAAGTGTTCCCACGGCGCAGCGCAGCGCAGACCTCGGAGGTGTCCCTGGAAACCCTAAAGGCGATGTTAGACCAGATCACAGACACACTTCAGAAGACGTCAGGTGATGTAAAAAGCCTTAATACCAAATTTGAAGAAATGAAAAATACCATACACTCTGTTAAAAATGATTTAACAACACAAGTTCACTCTATAAAAAAAGAAGTAGATATCTTGAAAGAATTTAAATGTGTGGTTTCTAAAGACTCCTTAGATATTCGACGAAAGATTGAACAAATTGAAAACTTTAACCGGCGTCTCAACCTCCGTCTTTTGAATTTTCCTATAATAGCAGGGGAAACACTAACGGATATTTTTCATAAATATTTAATGGAAATTCTCCATATTCCTCAGGCGGCAATACCCCCTATAAATAGAATATATTTTATTCCTCAATCTAAAGATGGACAGCAAGACCTCGGAAAAGATACCGCTAATTTACAAAATATTTCAGAAATATTGGAACAATCCTCTGATATAATTATACACAGAGCTACGGTGATTGTTGCAATGGTCTTTGAACAAGATTATAATAATATCTTAAGATTATACTTCAAAAATATCAAAGCTCAATTCCATGGTATTAAGGTTTGGATCTATCCTGACGTGACAAAAATGACTCAACAAAAAAGAAAACAATTTCTTGCTTTGAAACAAAAAACTATAGAGATTGGAGCTACTTTTTTTCTAGCATACCCATGCAAGTGTGTAGTGAAATTGGGTCAAACAAAATATAATTTATTTTCGCCGGAACAACTGAAAGTGTTTCTAGAAGTTAAAACAGTGAAATAAGTTAATTCTGGAACTCACAGCCTGTATTTTGTAAACATGAGTGCCTATTTAGGTCTAGTTTAAATTGCTTAATGCCTATATAACTTCTCTTACTCTTCTTCCCCCCAAGCAATTATTGGGGTCTAAGAAAGGTTAAATTTATTTGTATTTATGTTTGTAATTATACTCATTATAATTTTCTTAATGACAGAAATGTAAATTTTTATTTTAAATGAGAATGTTACAAATTCTTGAAATTATATATTTCTTTACCTGTATTGCTTTAACAAGGTTATCCTTGTGAATTATAATTAAAATTATAAATAAAATAATTAAAAAAAAAAAAAAAAAAAAAAAGAAAGATACCAGGGCCTTGTAGGCCCCCCCCAAAAAAACTAGTTTCAGGTACCAGGTAAATCTGCCATTAAAATTGATAGCATCATTCAACAATTTCCTCTGTGCGGGAATGAAGTCTGGATTCTCTACAGGACTGGACAGAATCTCAATATAAACCCTAAAACTCCAGTTCTACATCACAAATTCCATATTCCCCAACAATGAAGCTACCTCCTTTACAACACGTCATACAAAACATATTCAAACTGTGTTCGTCACGTTCCTTCCACCATCGGACAAATTCTTTAAAGTAGATGGGTTTTTGCTCGTGTGGTGACTCTACAGGATGCAGAGTCTTGAGCATTTTTATTTTGACGTCAAGAGCCTGCTATCAAATAGAACACTTTGCAAAATAACACAGAAACCTGCAAAGAAATATTCAAAACCTATACAGGAAACTTACCAAACCATAACAGCCTAAGCCACCTATAAGAGACAGTGCTATATATAGTAAACTGGACCCTAGAGCTTAGACAACTTAGAGCCAGGGCTTTTTTTGAGGGGGTACTGAGTACCGGCACCTTTTCCATTGTCAGCTAAATTTGACCCATGGTCCCTGAGTTTTAATGAAAGAGCTCAGGCTCTTTACACCAATTCTGCCTTGTCATAGATTCTGTGACTGGTTGCAGGGGGCCTGGCTATTGTGGGGTGGGTCCCTCAGTGATCACCCCACCTCTGAAGGGTGGCCTGGCATCTGAATACCGGCTACTTTTTTGCTAGAAAAATGCACTGCTTAGAGCAATCAGATCCTCATTACATTCACAACACTTTAGGTCCTTAGTATAAGCAATCCTATAAAAGAAAAAAAAAAGCAAGCAAACTTTATTAGCTCGTCTCCATAGGTTTAAAGCTTGAAGTTTCTGCCACGGTATTAATAGATAGTCTCTAGAAGGCACAGAAGGGCCCAGTTCAGTCCTCATTCCCACCCACCCCTCTCTCAACTCTTCATTTATAATCAATTACTATAATTAAGACAACAAGGGGGGAATTTTCATTAGTCTGAATTACATTTAATTAGTTTCTAAGAAGCAAACCCTAAATAAATTACAACAGTCAAAAGATCATTATATTCATCTGATATCCCTAGTGCCTTAAGAAGTTTTAATTAAACAACTCTATAATATTAAGATGCAGACAGTAGTCCAGCAGCGAGAAGGGTGCTATCCAGTCTTTTGCATTGAGTGTCACGTGTATGATTATCTCCCATTTGGTGAGATGTCTTATGTGTGTGATCGATGCAAAGAGCTCCTAGCTCTCAGAGAACGAGTCCGTTCTCTTGAGGCTAGAGTAGCAGACTTGGAGGAGCTGAGGGAGACAGAGAGGTACATAAAGGAGACCTACAAGGACGTTGTAGAGAAGTCCCACCTCCAATCTGGAAGTCCCTGTGCTGCCTTGGAGGAGGGAGGCCTTCTAAAAGGACAGCATCAACCTGGTGCAGCTGGATGTAATCCTGTAGACAGGAACAGCACACCAGGGAATGCAGTATCCTCTCACACTGGGGATGTGTCTCCATGAGCTACTGCCCAGGTGGGAAGGGTTAGGGCAGCTGTTGTAGTGGGTGATTCAATTAATAGGCATGTAGATAGCTGGGTTGCTGGTGGATGTCAGGATCGCCTGGTGACTTGCCTGCCTGGTGTGAAGGTGGCGGACCTCAAGGTCACCTAGATAGGATTTTAGATTGTGCTGGGGAGGAGCTGGCAGTCTTGGTACATGTGGGTACCAATGACATAGGAAAATGTGATAGAGAGGTTTTGGAAGCCAAATTTAGGCTGTTAGGTAGAAAGCTAAAATTCAGAACCTCTAGGGTAGCATTTTCTGAAGTGCTACCCGTTCCACGCGCAGGGCCCAAGAGACAGGCAGAGCTCCGGAGTCTCAATGCGTGGATGAGACAATGGTGCAGGGAGGAGGATTTTAGATTTGTTAGGAACTGGGCACCATTCTGGGGAAGGGGGAGCCTATTCCGAAAGGTTGGCCTCCACCTTAACCAGGCTGCAGACATCGGTATTTAAAAAGGAGATAGAGCAGCTTTTAAACTAGAGACTGGGGAAAGACCGACCGTCGCTCAAAAGCACATGGTTCGGAATAAGGTATCTTTTCAAGATGTCACCAAAACAGGGAAGATAGGGTATCCTGATAGTGAGGTTGCAAAAGAGACCATAGTAGATCAGGTGTCCCTAAATAAAAATAAAAATCAGACAAAAGATTGCAATTTAATACAGTCAAGTACTGAGCATGATGTAAATAGGATCAACAAACATAGTTTGAAATGTCTATATGCAAATGCCAGAAGCCTAAGAATTAAGATAGGAGAGTTAGAATATATTGCATTAAATGAAAAATTAGATATAAAAGGAATCTCTGAGACCTAGTGGAAGGAGGATAACCAGTGGGACACTGTCATACCGGGGTACAAATTATATCGTAGTGATAGGGTGGTGGTCCTGATGTTTGAAGAAAACTTGGTGTAATCCGTTGGGTTGGTTGTGAGCCCTTGGGCCCTGGCTGAGGCCAGCAGAGCGCCGACCCAGGCCAAGGGGAGACCGACCCACCACCAAACACCCCAGCTACATAATACCCCTAAGCTACCCTCCCTCACGGACCTCAGGAAGAAAGGGAAATAGGCATACAGACAGGCCTCACGGCCGAACTGGAACCCAATCACACACAGAGAGGGGTGAAAGAACCCAGAGGGCCCCCCCTGGGACCCTCCGATACCAGCCACGCGCTAAGCACTGACAAAAGCAGAGGGGGAAACAAAAGTGCCAGAACAGGCCACGCCCTCCCTGGGGATTAGCGCAGGACAGGGGAACTGATACTGCAAGCCCCGGAACCACCGGAGGCCAAGGGGAAGGTTACCAGAGGACCAGGCTACCTCCCAAGACACAACGGAGGCAGACAGCCTTGCCTTAAACCCACTGAAAGACAGAGGCAGGGACACAGAATACAAAGGGTTAAGCTTGCTGAGCCAGCAAGCCAGCACAAGAGGGTGAGAGACAGAGAAAGCTCCTAAAGTCAACAAACAATGAGAGAGACGACTCTGGAAGAGGGGAACACCCCCTCCCCCCACTGAGCAAACACCAAGTCAGAGGCAGGGACACAATACACAAGCACACAGTACACAAAGGTTAAAACTCACTGAGCCAGCAGGCAGGCACACCAGGAGGGAAGGGGATCCTTAACTAAACAAACAAACAGAAAGAAAGCTCCGGACGTGGGAGCTCAGCCTTGCTGAGCAAACACACAGCCGGCTTCCCACTGAGAGCTGTATGCAGTGAGAGATAGCCCAGCTGGAGGCAGTGAGCTGATTACAGCTCCACACACACACACACACACACACGCACAAGCAGTCCCCAGCTAACACAAACAGAGGGCAGGGAAAAAATAGGAAACCTAGGACAAAGACACAGGTCAAAGTCAGCACAGCACACGTTCTGACTAACAAGAGTCCGGCTACTCGTCACAAAGAAATGTAACGCAAAAGCAGGAAAGGTAGAAGGAAGCAGGCTAAAGTACACCCCCTGAAGTCAGTCAGACCCTGCCAGTCAATCAGGAGTGAAGTCCACCCCCTTCCCCTGCCAAACCGGTAGAATCATAACACTTGGATATTGTTGCTATTATGGAGATGAGGTTCAACGATTCCCATGAATGGGATGTGACCGTACCGGGCCATAATCATTTTAGGAAGGATAGAGAGGGCCGCAGAGGTGGAGGAGTGGCTCTGTATGTGAGAGACTATATCAGAGTGGCTGAAATGCGGGGAACCTGGGGAAAGGAAGAAGCTTTATGGATCGTCCTGGAAAGAGAAGACGGAACCTGTATCCACACGGGGGTTATCTAGAGACCTCCTGCGCAAATGGAGAAGTTAAACAAGGATCTGATAGAACATATTCAAAAAATTAGTATGAAAGGTGAGGTGCTGCTATTGGGAGATTTCAATTTGTCTGACGTGGATTGGAACGTCCCCTGCGGAATCGGAAAGAAGTAGGGAGATTGTGGATGCCTGTCAAAGTGCCTTGCTCAGACAAATGGTGACGGAACCCACAAGGGAAGGGTCGATGCTGAATCTAGTGCTCATGAATTGAGGAAGTGTTTCCGATATCCGGGTGGATGCCCACCTATGTAATAGTGATCATCACACCGTATGGTTTGATATAAGGGCAAAGGTGGATGCACAAAACTCAAAGTACTGGATTTCAGACATACTGATTTTGATAAAATGACTACCTGAAGAAGGAGCTGTTGGCGTGGGAAGGCGTGGAAGAAGTGGAAAAACAGTGGTCCAAGTTAAAAGCTGCTATAAATATGGCGACTGATCTTTTTATGAGGAAAGTAAACAAAAGCAAGAGCAGCAGGAAGCCTATATGGTTCTCAAAGCAAGTAGCTGAAAAAATAAGAGCAAAAGAGGCTTTGTTCAAGAAATACAAAAGAACGCAACGAGAGGATCGCGGAAAAGATTATCGGATTAAATTGAAAGATGCGAAGAGGGAAATACGGCTAGCGAAAGTGCGAGCAGAAGAAAAAATGGCTAAAGATGTAAAGAGAGGTGACGAGACCTTTTTCAGATATATTGGAGAAAGGAGAAAAGATAGGAATGGAATTGCAAGACTGAAAGATAATGAGAATGGCTATGTGGAGAGCGATGAAGATAAAGCGAATGTGCTAAACAATTATTTCTCTTCGGTGTTCACAGAGGAAAAGCCTGGAGAAGGACCGCAGTCAGCTGCCGAGGGAACATCTGGGAATGAAGTGGATACTGCACCGTTTACGGAAGAAAGAGTTTATAAACAGCTGGAGAATCTGAAGGTGGACAAAGCTATGAGGCTGGATGGGATACATCCCAAGATACTGAAGGAGCTCAGGGAGATCCTGGTGGGACCTCTTAAATATTTATTTAATATTTATTTATTTTTATTTTATTTGTTACATTTATATCCCACATTTTCCCACCTATTTGTAGGCTCAATGTGGCTTACATAGTACCAGAGAGGCGTTACAGACTCCGGTGTAAACGAATACAAAGTGATGTTGTGGTAAGATAAAGTTCATGTGGCACAGCCACACTAGGGAATCGTACAATGGAAGAGTTGTGTTATGTCCATTACGTTCTTTAGTTTTGTTGTGTTGCAAAGATCAGGCATTTATGCATCGGTAGGGTTAAAGTGGACGGCGGAGAACCAGGAGAATCCGATTTAGCCTGAAATTCATCTGGGGCCACAAAGCTGTTATGCAGCCATGGCTGAATATTGGCTGGACACGCATAAGCTCCGGGTGGCCAGGCCACCCCAAATTATCCCTGATATTCACTGCCGTTGCCCCAACATGACTCAGCCCTGAATATTGGGGGGTTATTTAGCTGGCGACGATCAGCGTTTAAAAAAAACACTGACTGGCGCTGGCTAAATATTTGGGGGAGGGGGTGTTTTGCTTTGGATTCTACTTTTGAACGCAATTCATTACATCCTTTGCATTTTGCTTTGGGCTCTGACCATCTGATTCCTTCTGCTCTTTCATCACTTTATATTTCTGACGTGAAAGCTATCTTACAATTATGTAAAAGGGAGGAGGTAGTGGCTGAATACCACAGGGTGACGTGGGAATTCAAGAAGTGCCCGTGACTCAGTCATCAGGAGTCAGACCTTAAGGTGCAGAAGTATTGACTAGGTAGACGAGAATAAGACTGAATGGAAATCATAGAAAGGATGGGGAAGAAACCGGAGACTCAGCAGCATTCAGATGGCCGTTTAATGAGGCTGAACCACACATTCCTCAGCTTATAAAGACCCATCTCACAATACTTATGCTCTTATGTTCTCTAATAATCTCTGTTGGAAGACGGCACAGAATAATTAGATGTGGGAAATTTGAAAGAAAACATCTGGAATCTGACACTTCTACATGGGGGGTGTGGGTGGGACTCACCAGGCATGAAATTCAATAAATGTTTATTAGTCTTCCTCAACAGGCAGATCGTAGGAAGAGCAGAAAATGTCACACGTCTATGAGTTATTACAACGTGTTTACTGTGTTTGCTCTAAACTAACTGCTGAGATAATAAAATTACAAACTTGTAATAAAATCCAAAAAAGTCTGCTTCTCAAGAACAAGGTAATGAATGAATTGATTGATTCCTCCTTGTTCGGTTACAGCTCTCAAGCTACGATCAAACTTCATGGAAATCAGAGCCACTATCTGGGATAGGAGAATAAAAAGCAGAGATCTGGCCACTTATATCACGATGGACTTTTCAGGGTGTGTTAGGGGAATGAATAGAAATAAAACAAAATAAAACATGAAAAAGAAAATAAGATGATACCTTTTTTATTGGACATAACTTAGTACATTTCTTGATTAGCTTTCAAAGGTTGAATAAAAAGCAGAGGTCTGGCCACTTATATCATGATGGACTTTTCAGGTTGGGACAGGAGAATGAAAAGCAGAGGCCTGGCCACTTATATCACGATGGACTTTTCAGGTTGGGACAGGAGAATGAAAAGCAGATGCCTGGCCACTTATGTCACGATGAACTTTTCAGGTTGGGACAGGAGAATGAAAAGCAGAGGTCTGGCCACTTATATCACGATGGACTTTTCAGGTTGGGACAGGAGAATGAAAAGCAGAGGCCTGGCCACTTATGTCACGATGGACTTTTCAGGTTGTGATAGGGGAATGAAAAGCAGAGGCCTGTCCACTTATATCACGATGGACTTTTCAGGTTGGGACAGGAGAATGAAAAGCAGAGGCCTGGCCACTTATGTCACGATGAACTTTTCAGGTTGGGACAGGAGAATGAAAAGCAGAGGTCTGGCCACTTATATCATTATGGACTTTTCAGGTTGGGACAGGAGAATGAAAAGCAGAGGCCTGGCCACTTATATCATGATGGACTTTTCAGGTTGTGATAGGGGAATGAAAAGCAGAGGCCTGTCCACTTATATCACGATGGACTTTTCAGGTTGGGACAGGAGAATGAAAAGCAGAGGCCTGGCCACTTATATCATGATGGACTTTTCAGGTTGTGATAGGGGAATGAAAAGCAGAGGTCTGGCCACTTATATCACGATGAGCTTTTCAGGTTGGGACAGGAGAATGAAAAGCAGAGGTCTGGCCACTTATATCACGATGAACTTTTCAGGTTGGGACAGGAGAATGAAAAGCAGAGGCCTGGCCACTTATATCATGATGGACTTTTCAGGTTGGGACAGGAGAATGAAAAGCAGAGGCCTGGCCACTTATATCACGATGGACTTTTCAGGTTGGGACAGGAGAATGAAAAGCAGATGCCTGGCCACTTATGTCACGATGAACTTTTCAGGTTGGGACAGGAGAATGAAAAGCAGAGGTCTGGCCACATATCACGATGGACTTTTCAGGTTGGGACAGGAGAATGAAAAGCAGAGGCCTGGCCACTTATGTCACGATGGACTTTTCAGGTTGTGATAGGGGAATGAAAAGCAGAGGCCTGTCCACTTATATCACGATGGACTTTTCAGGTTGGGACAGGAGAATGAAAAGCAGAGGCCTGGCCACTTATGTCACGATGAACTTTTCAGGTTGGGACAGGAGAATGAAAAGCAGAGGTCTGGCCACTTATATCATTATGGACTTTTCAGGTTGGGACAGGAGAATGAAAAGCAGAGGCCTGGCCACTTATATCATGATGGACTTTTCAGGTTGTGATAGGGGAATGAAAAGCAGAGGCCTGTCCACTTATATCACGATGGACTTTTCAGGTTGGGACAGGAGAATGAAAAGCAGAGGCCTGGCCACTTATATCATGATGGACTTTTCAGGTTGGGACAGGAGAATGAAAAGCAGAGGTCTGGCCATTTATATTACGAGAAAGATATAGTAGAATTGGAAAAGGTGCAGCGAAGGGCGACTAAAATGATAGCAGGGATGGGACAACTTCCCTATGAAGAAAGGCTAAGGAGGCTAGGGCTTTTCAGCTTGGAGAAGAGACGGCTGAGGGGAGACATGATAGAGGTATATAAAATAATGAGTGGAATGGAACAGGTGAATATGAAGCGTCTGTTCACGCTTTCCAAAAATACTAGGACTAGGGGGCATGAGATGAAACTACAGTGTAGTAAATTTAAAACAAATCGGAGAAAAGTTTTCTTCACCCAACGCGTAATTAAACTCTGGAATTTGTTGCTGGAGAACGTGGTGAAGGTGGTTAGCTTAGCAGAGTTTTAAAAGGGGTTAGACAGTTTCCTTAAGGACAAGTCCATAAACCATTACTAAATGGACTTGGAAAAAATCCACAATTCCAGGAATAACATGTATAGAATGTTTAAGTACATAAGTACATAAGTAATGCTATACTGGGAAAAGACCAAGGGTCCATCGAGCCCAGCATCCTGTCCACGACAGCAGCCAATCCAGGCCAAGGGCACCTGGCAAGCTTCCCAAACGTACAAACGTACAGGTTTGAGGGAGGGGTTAGGGGGCTTGAGATCTGCCGGACCTCCAGCCCTCATGGCACTGTGTAGGAGGGACCTTGAGGTGGCACTAGGGGTCCCTGTCAAACTAGTGCGGGAGGATGTCACTTTTGAAATTGGCACATGGGTGTGTCTTCTTTTCAATGTGCAATGATTATATTACAAGCTTGGACAAGCAATTGACTTGTTTAGTTGTGATGGTCCAGTGCTATTTATGAGCACATTTTACACCTATTAATTTTATACTTAATTTTGTCTGGTGTAAAATCTGTGGGATTATTATTCGGCTCTAATGGTCCCGGCTATAACATCTGAGGTTGTCATAGAGGCTGGTGAGTTCTATTTTTATTCACCTTTTTGGGGGGGATGGGTGGGGGGCAGTGGCGTTCCTAGGGTGGCTGACACCCGGGGCGGATCGCCGATGTGCCCCCCCTCCAGGTGCAGAGCCCCCCCTCCCGGTGAAACGACCCCCCCAGATGCATCTTTACCTGCTGGATGGGTGCCGCGCGCCTGTCTGCTTTGCTCGTTCCATGCTCCCTCTGCCCCGGAACAGGAAGTAACCTGTTCTGGGGCAGAGGGAGCACCACGGAACAAGCGGCGCCAACAGGCGCGTGGCACCCCCCCCCAGCGGCGTGCACCCGGGGCGGACCGCACACACTGCCCCCCCTAGGAACACCACTGGGAGGGGGTCAGTGACTACTGAGGGAGTACAGGAGGTCATCCCTGATTCCCTCCAGTGGTAATTTGGTCATTTAGGGCACCTTTTTGTGCCTTATTTGTTCTGAAAACAGGTTTAGACCAAAATGTTGAAGTTTTCGCCCTAGACATTTTGGTTTTGTTACATTATCAGGCTTATTTTCAAAAGAGAAGGGCGCCCATCTTCCGACACAAATCGGGAGATGGGCGTCCTTGTCTCAGGGTCGCCCAAATCAGCATAATGGAAAGCCAATTTTGGGCACCCTCAACTGCTTTCCGTCGTGGGGACGACTAAAGTTCCCAGGGGTGTGTCGGCAGCGTAGCGAAGGCGGGACTGGGGCGTGCCTAACACATGGCCAATCCTCGGCCAATAATGGAAAAAAGAAGGGTGTCCCTGACGAGCACTTTGCCGACTTGGTCCATTTTTTCTTGTGACCAAGCCTCAAAAAGGTGCCCGAACTGACCAGATCCCTTGGTCTTTGTACTTTTTGAAAGAAAAGAGTTAAAGTGGGACCTGAAACTATATCCCTTGTGATCCTTCAGTGCTGAACAAGCTGTTAACATCATCTTCGTTAATTTATTGTCATTCACCTGGTGAACATTTCTACAGCATAAAGGTGCAGCGTATGGCTGGAGAAGCCTGCTCTCTTTCTATCTCACCTCCAGATATTGGCTCAAGATTTAGGAACGTCGGAGAAATTTTCTGCGCTTCGGCCTAGAAAGATTGTGCACAGGTCAAATTCCAAGCAAAGCTTAGCCAAAGTTGTTTAGAAATTGAGAATGAACTTTACAGCTGTTCTCAGACTAGAAATTTACATATGCAAAATGAAAATTAAGTCATCTAACAGAATGTCTCCTTCAAGAATATGAAATGGAGGAAATGACATTCCAGTGAAGCCTTTATTCTTTCATTTCTTTCAGTGACGCCTAAGTTGTCACGTCTCATAAACAAAAGCACTAGAACTGAAGGTAAAAAAGTCTACTGAAAGAAGAAAGCTGAGACCTATTTGCAAATGACTTAGAAATCTGAAAGTCTATCAGTTAACTTTTGAATTACAGCGCTAGCAGCCGGCAGAAACCTTCACTGAGATGTGATTGATTTGAATACATTAGAATCACAGCTGAAAACCAGTGTCTGACATGAGCCTTATCCTCAAAGCCATTTACATCTCCTGTGGGAAGGAACAAAAACCCATAAGCCCCGGGGGAGGAACAGCAAATTGCCTTGCTTTTATAAACCATTTCTGAGAACAGACAGTCACACATTTTCTATTCACAAAGATGTTAAGTGAACCTTATCTAGAGAAATGTATTCTCCAATGGTAATAGGTTGGCAGACATTTCAAAAACAGCTTCACTCCGAGTTAAAACTGCAGGTGTTTGATTCTCTATCTATCCCTTGCCTTGAATGTAGGGGTATATCAAGAGATGGAGAAAGAAAAATGTACTTGTAATCCCCCCCCCCCCCCCCCCCCCCCCCGGTAAACTGAGTCTGGAAATTTCCTCAGAGGATTACCGGACCAGTGTAGAACTTTCCAGAATCACTTGGGGGGCAGAGAGAGTAGCTTGACCGGGAGGCGGAAGACCCAGCCCAGAGGCAGGTTTAGGAGATAATAGGTGACAATGGGTGGAGTTGGGAGGTCATAAAAGTGATAGGATTAGAGAGCACATGGTCTTTGGTTGCCTTCAGGCCTGCTGGGACCCATGAGGAGAGGGGGTATCCTAATCGGCTAAAATACCACAAAATCTCTCCAGTGATCTCAGGTCTGCATCCTCTAATAATTTGCTCAGTCTTCCCTCTTTCAAGGCTGTTTTTCTGATTTTCCATATTACTGGACCTAAACTGTGGAACTCCTTGTCTAATCAGACCCGAGCCTTACACAATATAGGCAAATTCAAAAAAGTTGTAAAAACTGTTGTGTTCCGGCAAGCCCCTGAGATCCCTTTTGAAGAGTAAACTCCAAACCTTTTGTACAATGAAAAGACGGACTTGATTGCAATGTATGTCCAGAGAATGTCTTTGATACTGTGCATGACCATCGTTCCCCGCTCAGGATTGTAGATGAGCGGGATACAAATGATTAAATAAATAAACCTAAAGCTGAACAAAAGAAGTAACTGCTGTTAATAAACATAGTAATTGTGAGGAGTGTTCAGGGTGGGTAGAAAGGGTCAGGGCATTTTTTGAGGGGGTACTTGGGGGTACTGAGTACCGGCACCTTTTCCATTGTCTACTAAAACTGATCCATGGTCCCCAAGTTTTAATGAAAAAGCTCAGGCTCTAAACAACAATTCTGCCGTGTCATAGATTCTGTGACTGGTTTCAGGGGGCCTGGTTATTGTGGGGTGTGTCATTCAGTGATCACCCCACTCTTGAAGGGTGGCCTAGCATTTGAGTAACAGCACCTTTTTTTTGCTACAAAAAATGCACTGGAAAGGGTTAACCCAGCCCAAGAGCAGTGCCAGAGGCAGCAGTTCCTGGAAGTGCCCTCTGGAGGAAGAACAGACAGGGAAGTCTGATCCTGAGTGAATAGGAAACGGGAAGCCACAGTCTTGGGTTGTTCTGCCATAAAAATGGGTACTGGAGGACTGGTAGATACTGTAAATATGCAAATACCCCCCAGGATTTATAAAGAAACTATTAACTTAGTAGATGCGATTTTGCACCAAACGTCTTGGATTAACACAAAAAAAACCTCTTTCATCAAAGTAATCTGTTTTGATATCAAGAGAATTGTTTGTTACAAGAAAAAACATTAAATTTAGATTATCTGCCTGTTGCAGCATTCCAGTAAAGTTGAGTTTGCATTTAACTTAAAACCTGGAGTGGAGAGAGTTTTCTTGGAGTGGAGAGAGTTTTTTTTAGAGTGAGAGTGAAACCTATCTACTCAGAGTAATAAATGATATGGAAATCGGAATGATGAGTGAGGTGATCAAATTTGCAGATGATACAAAACTATTCAAGGTTGTTAAAACAGGTGCAGACTGTGAAATATTGCAGGAAGACATTAGGAAACTGGAAGATCAGGCGTCCAAATGGAAGATGAAATTTAATGTGGACAAATACAAGGTGATGCACATTGGAAATAATAATCTGAATCATAGTTACCTGATGCTAGGGTCCACTTTGGGGGGGGGGGGGGGGGGGGGTCAGTGCTCAGGAAAAAGATCTGGGAATCATTGTAAATAATACGCTGAAATCTTCTGCTCGGTGTGTGGCGGTGGCCAAAAAAGCAAACAGGATGCTATGAATTATTAGGAAAGGGATGGTAAATAAGACCGAAAATACTATAATAACCTTTCTATTGCTCCATGGTGCGTCCGCACCGTGAGTATTGCGTTCAGTTCTGGTCGCCATATCTCAAAAATGGTTCAAAGAAGAGCAACCAAAATGGTAAAAGGGATGGGACTTCTCTCGTATGAGGAAAGGCTAAAGAGGTTAGGGCTCTTCAGCTGGGAAAAGAGACGGATGAGGGGAGATATGATTGAGGTCTACAAAATCCTGAGTGGTGTAGAATGAGTAGACGTAAATCGATTTTTTTCTCGTTCCAAAAGTACAAAAACTAGGGAGCACTCAAGGAATTTACATGGGCATAGGCGGTCGGTGGCCCAACTGTTTGGGGAGGCTAAAGGGGGCGGGGTTAGGGGTGGGGCCCGGGGTGGAGCTTAAATCCATAATTGTCTGATAACACACAGAAAAAATAAATAAAAATAAAAGTCACAATTAATACCTTTTATTAAATTTAGATATTAGATATGTATCATATGTCAAAGAATAAAGTGGTTGCTCAAAGCATATACTAACCACAATCGCTCAACTGCAAAACACTATGCACAACTTTGTGCAAAAACACACTCAGAACCTTTCTGTACCATAAATATTACACTAGGCAGAACCTAATACACCAATATACCACCCATACGGAAAATGCAGACCGTCAACAATATGAAACAAGGGATCATATCATCACAATTCTCATGTAGAGCCACAAAACACCCTAATTCATGTTTAATGTGGGATAAAATGCCATAAATAAGTAAATAAATATAAACTTTTAACGTTCAGCACCTGATTCTCAAAGTGGACATATTCCAAACACTATAATGAAAATAAAATGATTTTTTTTCTACCTTTGTTGTCTGGTGACTTTGTTTTTCTGATTGTGCTGGCCCAGTATCCGATTCTGCTGCTATCTGTCCTCTTAACTCCATTTCCAGGGCTTCCTTTCCATTTATTTCTTTACTTTCCGCCTTTCTTCTTCATTTCTTGTCCTACATCCGTAAGTAAAAGCTGGGTCCTCCGCAGACTTGACTGTCCAGTGGATCCAGCTTCTGCCTATTTTCTCCATCCATGTGCAGTTTTTCTCCTCTTTTCCTTTTCACTCATCTCATCTCCTTCTTCTCTCTTCCCTCCCCTCCCCTCTATGTCCAGCAATTTCTCCTCTCTCCCTGGGCCCAGTCCTCCCAACCATGTCCATCCATGCTCCTCTCTCCCCTGCCCCCTCCATTCATCCATATCCAGCAATTCCCCTCTCTCCCTGAGCCCTGCCATCCCATCCATGTCCCTCTCTCCCCTGCTCCAACTGCCCACCCTCTTCTCCCCCCCAAGATCCCTTTCCTTTTTTTTTCTTTTAAATTTACCTCCGAAGTCCGGCAGCCAGCGTCAGTGAAAGCGCTCCCAGTGAAAGCGCTTCTCTTCACTCAGTGACCCGCCTTCTTCTGACGTCATGATGTCAGAAGAAGGCGGGACACTGAGTGAAGGGAAGCGCTTTTACTGGGAGCACTTTCACTGTCGCTGCGCTGCCAGAGTGGAGGTAAATTTAAAAGAAAAAAAAAAGGAAAGGGATCTTGGGGGAGAGAAGAAGGCGGGCAGTTGGGACATGGGAGCGGCCTGTGGCTGGGCCGAGCGGCGAGCCCTTGGTGGGCGGAACTGGGTCGTGTGGGCGTCGTCATCAGGATCCAATCCTGCGGCTGGGGAGGCTTAGCCTCCCCAAGCCTCTGATACCGGGCGCCTAAGTACATGGAAATACTTTTAAAACAAATAGGAGGAAATATTTTTTCACTCAACAAATAGTTAATCTCTGGTAACAACAGTTAGCGTATCTGGGTTTAAGAAAGATTTGGACAAATTTCTGGAGGAAAAGTCCAAAGTGTGTTATAGAGACAGACATGGGAAGCAACTGCTTACCCAGGGATTTGTAGTATGGAGTGTTGCCACGATTTGGGTTTCCGCCAGGTACTTGTGACCTGGCTTGGCCACTGTTTGGAAAACAGGATACTGGGCTAAATGGGCCATTGGTCTGACCCAGTATGGCTACTCTTATGTTCGTATGAGAATAGATAAAAGTATGGCTTTAAAAACCCTATGGCCTACCGGAATTATTACACCCCAGACTGCGCATAACTTAGTGAAATAAAAATGTAGTTTGTGGGCCTGCTTTTGGTTCCTGACCCAGAGAGCTAGCTGGTGCCCAGAACTGTGTGGTGAGGCCAGGGTTACATACGTCTTGCAAGAAAGTAAGAGTTTGACAATGGTCCATTGTGTCTAACAGTGGCCAATCCAGGTTATTAAAAAATCCCCAACAGCCCTTTTTCTTCACTCTTAGCTCCTGGCCAAAGGTGGTTGTGTCTCCCACACCTAATGATCTGTTCTCCAGAAATTTATACAAATAATTGTTAAAAAGTATTATTCTACTGCTATTATCTACATCTCCCAGCAACAAATTCCTCAGAATTATGCATTTTCCTGAAGATAATAGGTTTTTTAAAAATTATATTTATTTATTGTATTTGTATCCCACATTTTCCCACCTATTTGCAGGTTCAATGTAGCTTACATAATACCGTCAAAGGCGTTTGCCCAGTCAGTGGATAACAGATACAAGGTTATAAAGTGATTGTATAAGTTATAATTGGAGGGTCAGAATGGATGAAGATTGCGTGTTGTCCAGTACGATTATAATCTTGTTTTGTTGCTGGATGGGAAGTTTACTAGGGGTGGTTTGGGTAGGCCATTTTGAAGAGATTGGTTTTTAGAGATTTAATTTAAATCTGAAATTGATCAGATTCTGCGTTGTATTAGCAGGATAAATTTAGAGATGGGTAACCAGAACTTCACATGGTACTGGAGATGTTATGTAACTCTGTAAATCTATAGAGGTCTTTTACTAAGCTGCGGTAGCATTTGAAGCTGGCGGTAAACGTTGAGATGCCCCATAGGAATATAATGGGTGTCGGCATTTACCGGCAGCTGATTTCTACCATGAGCTAAAAATGCTACCGCGGCTTAGTATGTGCTTCAAACATAAGCACCGATACCTCTATTAATCTTAATCCCTTCCCAAATAATTCCCAACATTCGATTTGGTTTTCAACCACTGCCAGACGCTGAGCAGAGGATTTTACCACTGGCCCAGTGAATTCAAGATCCTTTTCTGGGAGGTAACTGGTAATATTGGGGGAATTTTATAAAGGACCTGCCAGAGTGTGAAGGACATTTAGAAATGAGAAGTTGCACAGATGTATACATTTACATGTACATGTACCGGTATGAGCAGTCGGGAAGCTTGAGATAGGTCTTACAGTTCAAACTCTCATCACCAGGCCAAACGTATTACTTCTTTTCAATTAAATAAAAACAAAACCCCTTTCAGTATTTTGGGACTAATACCTCTGAAGTCAAGAGAATAAAACTGAATGGAAAACTGCAGGGAAAGCCATCAAAACGTCAAGAAAGACCTCAACAGTAGCCCAACGCAAAGCTGAGACTAGAAAACTATGCTCTTGAACCCCTGAAGAAATTGCTGAATTTGTTAGGCTCTGCTGGAACAGATGCAATATGGGTCTGTCATTACAGATTTAGGGTCAGCTTCCTCAATACAGGACACACTTCAGCTCTTTCAATTCCCGGTTGAAGCCCATTAATCTGTCTCCACCGCTGGTTGTCTTTGCTCTTTGCAGTTTGACAGAAAAATGAACTTGTCATAACAGCCGTACAGTTGTCTGATCCTTATAGGAACCAGATCTAATATATTGGGAAACCAATATAGAAAAATCGTGCCCAACAGGCCAGCCTGTCAGGATTTCCTATATGTAGGGTAATCAATAGAAATCAAACAAAATTAAAACATGGAAAAGAAAATAAGATGATACCTTTTTTATTGGACATAACTTAATACATTTATGTCCAATAAAAAAGGTATCATCTTATTTTCTTTTCCATGTTTTAATTTTGTTTGATATCTATTGATTACCTTTAAGAGTGGACTAACACGGCTAACACACCTCTTTACTATATGTAGGGTAAGTTCAGCACAAACAGTTTTATTGTGTGCTTGGGGTGTAGTGTCAAAAAGTTTACCTAAGGCCCCACAGCTCAGTGGAATGATCGGGGCCTTTCATTCAATGACCTACATAGTAACATAGTAGATGACGGCAGAAAAAGACCTGCACGGTCCATCTAGTCTGCCCAACAAAATAAACTCATATATGCTACTTCTTGTGTATACCTTACCTTGATTTGTATCTGCCATTTTCAGGACACAGACCGTAGAAATCTTGCCCAGAACTAGCCCCACCAATCAAACACCAGCCCCGCCTTCCAATCTCGGCTAAGCTTCTGAGGATCCATTCCTTCTGCACAGGATTCCTTTATGTTTATCCCACGCATGCTTGAATTCCGCTACCATTTTCATCACCACCACCTCCCGCGGGAGGGCATTCCAAGTAACTACCTCTCTCTCCGTGAAAAAATACTTCCTGACATTTTTCCTGAGTCTGCCCCCCATTCACTCTCATATCATGTCCTCTCGTTCTACCGCCCTCCCATCTCCGGAAAAGGTTCGTTTGCGGATTAATACCTTTCAAATACTTGAACGTCTGTATCATATCACCCCTGTTTCTCCTTTCCTCCAGGGTATACATGTTCAGGTCCGCAAGTCTCTCCTCATACCACTCTCGTAGCTTTTCTTTGCACCGCTTCAATTCTTTTTACATCCTTCACAAGGTACAACCTCCAAAACTGAACACAATACTCCAGGTGGGGCCTCACCAACGACTTATACAGGGGCATCAACACCCCCTTTCTTCTGCTGGTCACACCTCTCTCTATACAGCCTAAGAACCTTCTAGCTATGGCCACCGCCTTGTCACACTGTTTTGTCGCCTTCAGATCCTCAGATACTATCACCCCAAGATCCCTCTCCCTGTCCGTTCCTATCAGACTCTCCCCACCTAACACATACGTCTCCCGAGGATTTCTATTCCCTAAGTGCATCACTTTGCATTTCTTCGCGTTGAATTTTAATTGCCAAACCTTAGACCATTCTTCTAGCTTCCTCAGATCCTTTTTAATGTTTTCCAC
The DNA here is from genome assembly GCF_901765095.1 of Microcaecilia unicolor. NCBI lineage: Eukaryota > Metazoa > Chordata > Amphibia > Gymnophiona > Siphonopidae > Microcaecilia > Microcaecilia unicolor. The sequence goes on from NC_044032.1 coordinate 660,216,843, forward strand.
TCCCTCCCGGGTGTCCACTCTATTACAGATCTTAGTATCATCCGCAAATAGGCAAACTTTACCTTCTAACCCTTCGGCAATGTCACTCACAAATATATTGAACAGAATCGGTCCCAGCACCGATCCTTGAGGCACACCACTACCCACCTTCCCCTCCTCCGAGCGAATTCCATTCACCACCACCCTCTGGCTTCTGTCCGTCAGCCAGTTCCTAATCCAGTTCACCACTTCGGGTCCCATCTTCAGCCCATCCAGTTTATTTAAGAGCCTCCTGTGGGGAACCGTGTCAAAAGCTTTGTCTGGAATGTTTTTACGTTTGGGGAGCGTGCCAGGTGCCCTTGACCTGGATTGGCCACTGTCGGTGACAGGATGCTGGGCTAGATGGACCTTTGGTCTTTCCCAGTATGGCACTACTTATGTACTTATGTACTTATGAAATCTAAGTAGATTACGTCCATAGCTCGTCCCTGATTCAATTCTCCTGTCACCCAATCAAAGAATTCAATGAGATTCGTTTGGCACGATTTCCCTTTGGTAAAACCATGTTGTCTCGGATCTTGCAACTTATTGGCTTCCAGGAAATTCACTATCCTTTCCTTCAGCATCGCTTCCATTACTTTTCCAATAACTGAAGTGAGGCTTACCAGCCTGTAGTTTCCAGCTTCTTCCCTATCACCACTTTTGTGAAGAGGGACCATATCCGCTGATCTCCACTCCTACGGAACCTCTCCCGTCTCCAAGGATTTATTAAACAAATCTTTAAGAGGACTCGCCAGAACCTCTCTGAGCTCCCTCAATATCCCTTGTCTCGTTTTCTGTGAAGTTCATCTAGCAGGGATACGAGGACCGTTTTTGTTCCATAACTGGGTCTTAATCCAGATTGACATGGATCTAGCCAGTTTCTCTTTTCTAGCCAATCATTAAGTTGAACATAGACTACTTTTCTTGAATCGTCACTTGAGGTGGTAACTCAAAGAAAACTTTGTTAACTACCTGTGCACTGGAATTAGATAGAGATGCAGTGCTCAGACTTTCTCTCAGACATCTAGATTCTTTATTTTTGGGTTCAAAGATACGAGTGTACCCGGATTTATCTAGGGATACACAAAAGAGACGCAAGGTATTTTTAAACTTGTGCCCTAGGGTGCTTGCAATAGGTGCAAATTTCCTGTTAAGATTTCCTTGTGTATGTAGAGTATTGCATCAGTCTAAATCCTATCAGTTTTTTTAACCCAATCAGTTGGAGGATTTCCTGATAAGTAGAGAGGAGGTTAATGTGGTAATTTAGTCACATATGTAGTAACATAGTAACATAGTAGATGACGGCAGAAAAACACCTGCATGGTCCATCCAGTCTGCCCAACAAGATAAACTCATATGTGTATACCTTACCTTGATTTGTACCTGCCTTTTTCAGGGCACAGACCGTACAAGTCTGCCCAGCAGTATTTCCCGCCTCCCAACCACCAGTCCCGCCTCCCATCACCGGCTCTGGCACAGACCGTGTAAGTCTCCCCTTCACTATCCTTGCCTCCCAACCACCAACCTCTCTTCCCCCACCTGCTCCGCCACCCAATTTTGGCTAAGCTTCTGAGGATCCATTCCTACTGCATAGGATTCCTTTATGCATATCCCACGCACGTTTGAATTCCGTTACCGTTTTCATCTCCACCACCTCCCGCGGGAGGGCATTCCAAGCATCCTCCACCCTCTCCGTGAAAAAATACTTCCTGACATCTTTTTTGAGTCTGCCCCCCTTCAATCTCATTTCATGTCCTCTCGTTCTACCGCCTTCCCATCTCCGGAAAAGATTTTTTTGCGGATTAATACCTTTCAAGTATTTGAACGTCTGTATCATATCACCCCTGTTCCTCCTTTCCTCCAGGGTATACATGTTCAGGTCAGCAAGTCTCTGCTCATACGTCTTGGAATGCAAATCCCATACCATTCTCGTAGCTTTTCTTTGCACCGCTTCCATTTTTTTAACATCCTTCGCAAGGTACGGCCTCCAAAACTGAACACAATACTCCAGGTGGGGCCTCACCAATGACTTGTACAGAGGCATCAACACTTCCTTTCTTCTGCTGATCACACCTCTCTCTATACAGCCTAGCAACCTTCTTGCTACGGCCACCGCCTTGTCACACTGTTTCGTCACCTTCAGATCCTCGGATACTATCACCCCAAGATCCCTCTCCCCCTCAGTACCTATCAGACTCTCACCGCCTAACATATAAGTCTCTCGTGGGTTTCTACTCCCTAGATTGTAAGCTCTTTGAGCAGGGACTGTCTCTCTTTGTTAAATTGTACAGCGCTGCGTAACCCTATTAGCGCTCTAGAAATGTTAAGTAGTAGTAGTAGTAGTAAATGCATCACTTTGCATTTCTTCGTATTGAATTTTAATTGCCAAACCTTAGACCATTCTTCTAGCTTCCTCAGATCCCTTTTCATGCTTTCCACTCCCTCCCGGGTGTCCACTCTGTTGCAAATCTTAGTATCATCCGCAAATAGGCAAACTTTACCTTCTAACCCTTCGGCAATGTCACTCACAAATATATTGAACAGAATCGGCCCCAGCACCGATCCCTGAGTCACTCCACTACTCACCTTTCCCTCCTCTGAGCGAACTCCATTCACCACCACCCTCTGTCGTCTGTCCGTCAACCAGTTCCTAATCCAGTTCACCACTTTGGGACCTATCTTCAGCCCATCTAATTTATTTAAGAGCCTCCTGTGGGGAACCGTGTCAAAAGCTTTGCTAAAATCTAAGTAGATTACGTCTATAGCAAGTCGATGATTCAATTCTCCAGTTACCCAATCAAAGAATTCAATGAGATTCGTTTGGCACGATTTCCTTCTGGTAAAACCATGTTGTCTCGGATCTTGCAACTTATTGGCTTCCAGGAAATTCACTATCCTTTCCTTCAGCATCGCTTCCATCACTTTTCCAATAACCAAAGTGAGGCTTACCGGCCTGTAGCTTCCAGCTTCTTCCCTATCACCACTTTTGTGAAGAGGGACCACCTCCGCCATTCTCCTGTCCCTCGGAACCTCTCCCGTCTCCAAGGATTTATTAAACAAATCTTTAAGAGGACCCGCCAGAACCTCTCTGAGCTCCCTCAATATTCTGGGGTGGATCCTGTCCGGTCCCATGGCTTTGTCCACCTTTAGCTTTCCAAGTTGTTGATACACATTCTCTTCCGTGAACGGTGCTATATCCATTCCATTCTCAAGTGTACTTTTGCCAGTCCCTTGCGGTCCTTCTCCAGGATTTTCTTCTGTGAAAACAGAACAAAAGTATCTATTTAGCAAATTGGCCTTTTCTTCATCATTATCTACATAGCGGTTCGCTGTATCTTTTAGTCTCACAATTCTGTATGACGGCTTAGAGTGACCTCTCGGGACAAGATGTTCTCTTCAATTTGTTTTGCCTGTGTTTAATTTTTGTTTCTTGGATCGTTTTCTTAATAGTATTGTGGACGATAGAAAGGAAACCTTAGATTTGAATTTTTTTTCTTATTTTCTATTGTATTACCTATTTGTGTAAACACTCATAAGAGATTATTATGATTGTTAAAAATTTAATAAAGAGAAATTTAAAAAAAAAGTTGAACATAGACTGTTTGTTCTATGAGTTTCCCTAGAAACGGGATGTTGGATACTGGCCTGTAACTTTCAAGTTTGTCCTGGTTAAGGTTGTTTTTCTTCAGCAGAGGGCGAACCACTGCCCTTTTTAATGCTGTTGGTAGTTGCCCATTGGAAAGAAAGTTGTTCACAATTTTTGTGCCGCCTTCTATGAGGTCCACACTTGCCTGCTGCACTATCTTTGATGGAAGGAGTCGAGGGAGCTACTTTAGTAACTGTTCTGCTAGGCTCTGCCTTTTTTTAAACCTCAAACACTAATTAGTAACTTAAATAACTTTTTTTTTTTGCCCTTAAAACACTAAGGAGTGACTTTAATAAATGCTCTTCTAGATTATTATTAGATTATTAGATATATTATTTTTTAGCCCGCTCTTATCTAGCGCGGGTTAGAATAAAACATTTATAAAATAACAATCAACAAAAAACCTAAGAGCTCAAGACTTAACTGCTTTAAACAGTGACTTTCATTGCTAAACTAAGCTATAAGCAGAGTAATATGAAAAACTCCTATTTAACTCTAATTCTACATTATCCCAAGTTTGAACACAATTTCCCAGCAGGAAATACTCACCCCTGCAACTCTCTTCCCCTCAGCAACGGGTTCCTGTCACAGCACTTTGCCCAGCAAATTAACAAATGGATCAGGGGTCGGCAATCTGTGGTGCTGGTGGTTAGTGTTGTCACGTCACGTGGTAGAAGCTTCTGTGAGAGGTTGTGGCAGCCATTTCTTTAGGCTCCTGCCTCCATCACCCCCACTGGACCACCAGAGATGGGACCTACCTGGACCTAGGGGGAGGGGTCAGGAGTTGTGGGAATGTTCTTGAAGGGAGACAGTTATGAATTTTATGGGCTGGGGACAAGGGAAAGGGAAGGAGGGGGCTGCACTAGGGGTGGGAGGGGATCGTGGGATTTAAAAAAAAAAAAGTTATGCAGGTCCTACATACCTAACCGGCCTATTCAAGACAGCGTTCAAGCTGGGCTTACTTGGCTAGGTTAGCTATGCAGGACTTGCCACTGAATATTGCAACATTTGATAACTGCTCCCCAAAACCACCCCCTATTCCGCCCCTGACCTGTTGATGTTCAACAGAGCTGCCATTTGCACCATCTGAAATGTTCCTAAGTGGGTCCTTTTACTAAGGTGCACTAATGGAATTAGAGTGCACAGAATTAGCGCATGCCAGTGGCGTAGCCAGACCTCGATGTGAGGGGGGGGGGGGACACATTTTGGCCTACCTCCCTACTGCTCCCCCTGCTGCAGCTGTCTCACATTCCTTGGCAGGCGGGGGTCCCCAACCCTCATCAGTTGAAGCATTTGTTCAGTGTTGGTCTGTGCCGCATTGCTTGCCCCTCCTTTTCCCATCACATTGCGCGTGTGCTCGTTTTAGTGAAACTGAGCATGCACGCGACGTGAGGGTAAGAGCAGGGCAGGTAATATACAGTGGAGAGCTGGAGACCAGTGCTGGACAAATGCTTCAGCTGGTGAGGGTTGGGGACATCCGCCAACCAAACCAGGGGCCCCAGGCTCCCGTGGCACTCTGTAGGTACGTCACTAGCACATGCTAAATGATAAGATGCTCATTGTGGGCTAGATTCTGTATATGACACCTGAAAATTCCACACACCTAGGTGAATTCTCTAAAGCACTCCTATATTTTATAGAATAGGCTTAAATTTCTGCACGTTATGTAAGATATTGCTGAGTGCCACTGTGTGCAGAGCGGGTGTATTCTATAACAAAGAGTATAGCTTTTAGAAATGGCCAAGCCCCACCTTTTTTCAACTATGTGACTTAGAATTTACAGAATACACTTAGGGTGTCTTTTTATGAAATGCAGAATTACCGTCGGCCCGACACACCCGCCGGCAGGAGTTCCGGCTGGAGCACACAAGGGGAATTGCCGCTCGCTGCCTGGTTACTGCTGGGTTACCACGAGGCCCCTTTTATCACCACCTCAATGAGTGCTGGATGGATGCACAGTAAGGGTTATCTTACCACGTGGCCATTTTACGGAGGGGGGGAATGGCACCCACTTCTACTGCAGGGCCCTTTTTCCCGCAGCTTAGTTAAAGGACCCCTTAGCGAGTTGTGCGCCTAAACCATAATTGCTTGTTAACATCCAGTTACCAGCACTGATTAGCTAGTTATGCGCACTGTTATAGAATACACTTCGATTTCTGCAGGGAAATTAAGGCGCAATTTATAGAATCCTGGAGTACATTCCTGTGGCTGTTTTATCAGGTGCGGTAATATTTTTAGCGCACACTAAACGCTAGAGACGCCCATAGGAATATATATGGGCATCTCTAGCGTTTAAGACATGCTTATTTTTAGAGCACGCCAAACGCTAACCTGCCTTTGTAAAAATTCCACTCACTGAGCCTATAAAGAAATGATCCATTAGAAAGGGGAAAGCGAATGGGATTTGATATTCTGCCTTTCTCTGGTTACAATCAAAACGGTTTACATATTATATATTTATTTATTTATTGCATTTGTATCCCACATTTTCCCACCTATTTGCGGGCTCAGTGTGGCTTACAATAAGATATGAATAATAGAGATACATTGGTTACAACTAGGTTATGGATTACATTGAACAGGGTTGTGCGAGACATTCGAATATCATTGGGAATATAACAATGGGACATCAACTTAGAAACATTGGAAAGAGACAATGGGAAAAAACATTCATTGTTGGACACCAAGACATTTGGTGTATATAGTTCTGTGAATAAATATATGATTGACTGGATAGCGGGATGAGGGATAAGAAGTGGATGTGCTTTGCATTGGTGAACAGTGAGTGTGGTCTCTATGTGTTTTGGCTCTTTCCGTAGGTTTGTTCAAACAGGTGAGTCTTCAGTAGTTTACGGAAGGAGGCTTGTTCGTTAATCATTCTTAGGTTGCGCGGTAGTGTATTCCAAGATTGCGTGCTCTTGTAGGAGAAGGTTGACGCGTGTAGCGTCTTGTATTTCAGGCCCTTGCAGGTTGGGTAGTGGAGGTTGAGGTGAGTTCGGGATGATCTTTTAGCGTTTCTGAGTGGTAGGTCTATTAAATCAGACATGTACACTGGGGCTTCGCCGTAAATGATCCTATGGACTAATGTGCAGACTTTAAAAGTAACGCAGTCATTGAGTGGAAGCCAATGTAGTTTCTCTCGTAGTGGTTTTGCTCTTTCGTATCTAGGTTTTCTGAAGATGAGCCTGGCTGCTGTGTTCTGGGCTGTCTGAAGTTTCCTCAATATTTGCTCTTTGCATCCTGCGTATAATGAGTTGCAGTAATCCAGGTGGCTAAGGACGAAGGATTGAACTAGGCTGCGGAAGACGAATATACAGGTGTTTATCTACTGAAATATTTTATTTAATCCCAATAAATAAATATTTTCTGATTTCTGATGTTAAAACAAGCAGTATTGCCGTGTTGAATGAAATGTAAATAATTTAAAGAAAAAAGGAGATCTGGAAGTTGGTAACAGGAAATTCAGGGGATACTGGCTCCTGATCTGAAGTTTTCTACGGCTAATGGATTTTGGTGTAGGAGTCAGTACAATATTAGCTATGCCATCGGGTTAAGTCCCTCACGTAAGGTTGTATTGATGAATTGAGTCAGCCAGAACTATATGTCTGTCGGGATGTTTTTTTAATAAAAAAAGGACAAGTGATTTGATCCAGAGTTTACTTAAAATTAAAGAAACTGGATTAGAGGATCCGGCAGGAAATATTTTCCATGACCTACCTCCTGGAATGGCTTCTGTTAACTCACATTTTTACTGAATCAGAGGTGAAACCTTTTTGAATGTTTGAGGTAAATGATTATTAACTATAAAACGCAAAATTACTTTCTACAAACACAAGACTGAAAACAGGGAAATGTATGATAATAATAAAATATAATTTATAAGTAGTTGCGTCCTCAGTGTAAAATTTCAAACTGGCATAGAGAGATAATGCTCTCAACAGATATACAGCCGAGTAAAACAATGTTTGCAATCCAGCCAGTGACGTAGCCAAGGATGGGCCCGGATGGGCCCAGGCCCACCTAGTAGCAGCACATCTATGATGTGGCTGTCAGGGTTTCCCAAGCCCCACCAGCTCCAACAACTGTCCCTCCTGCATACCAGCCTTCCCTCTGATGTATTCCTGCCTATATGGAAACAGGAAGTTGCATCAGAGGTAAGACTGTGGGGCCAACATGAGCAGTGTGTATTAGTTGCTGCTTGCTGCCAGTGAAAATCTGCTTTTTAAAAGGTATGAGGGTGAGGAGGGATGCTTGAGAGACCATATGGCATGCAGGCAAGAGAGGGAGAGACCAAATCACTTGTGAGACAGGGTGGAGTTCTGCCCACCCATTTTGTGCCCAGGCCTACCCAAAATTGGGTGTCACGTTTGTGACCGTTTCCTTGTCTGTGCTCACCTCGCCCTCTGGTGGCCAGACCCGGTGGCTGCAAGGGACTGTCTGTCTACTGTCACCCGTTCCAGACTTCAGCCTAGTTCAGTCCAGATCTTTCGGGCTGCCAGAATTGCTTTCCTTGTTTGTACCTGAACAGCACCTGTAGTTGCCTTGTGATTGCTGCAGCTGAGCTTTACCAGCTGATGGGCTTTATTAATCACCTAGAAACTTCTGTGTTTGCCTTTGCATCGTGCTCTGTGCACTTCTGCCTAGTCCAGTTTTATTCTGAGTTCTTGCCTGGTTCTTGTTTGTTTGTGTGTAGTTAGCTTTGGTTTTATTGTTTAGTTCCTAGTCTTGTTTCTGGTCTGCATTTCCTTGTCTTGTGTCTCTGTTCTTTATTAGTGGTTGCCTGGCAGCTTTTAGTCCTGACTCCCTCCTGTCTGTGTTTCTGTCTTAGAGGCTGCCTGGCAGCTTGTAGTCTTGACTCTGTTCTGTGTTTCCTGTTGGTATCCAGTTCCTGCCCAGTCCGGTAAGTCCTGCCGGCCACCTGCACCCAGGGGCTCAACTCCTGGGGAAGGGTGGTCAAGGGCAGGTGAAGCCTTGCTCCAGTCCTATGTTCCAGTCCAAGTGTTCTTGTCCAGTGTGTTCCTGCTTTGCTTATTCCTGTCGGCAGTCCCTGCTTTGAGTGTGTGTTAGCCCACTGCAGGTTGGGGTGGTTTTGCCTGCCACTGCCACTCCTCGGCAGTGGCCCAAGGGCTCACAAACCTAGTTGCTGCTTTGAGACCTGACATTGGATGTCCGGCTACGCTCCTGAATCGAGCTGAAGCTTCACATCATCATCGGACACAATTTTGTGTGAATAATTGTTAACCAATATAAACAATGCTATCCAGTGAAGTTTACAGCATTTCATTTCTCTGTGAGCAACTGAAGTTTTTAACGCCAAATCTCTATGTACTGCAACCCTTTAACATTTCAAAATTGGTGTCATGTCCATAATAATTTTTTGTCCATACTGAAACCCTCAAATGGGTTCTACAAAGTTCTGTTTCGGAAGTCTCTCCTTCATCAGCAACCTTACGTTGAACACCCAGAAGAATTTTTTTCACATGGACCACAATACTCCACAAAATGGCGACTGGCAGGGAGACGCTGACGCCAATGAAAACAGGAAAATCTTTATAGGTGCAAACGAATTACAATATGCTGTTCCACTCTATGCAATCATTTGAACCAATAGAGTCGACTGCTTTCAATTCAAAAATCCAATATTGTTCATGAAATGTTAAACGCTTCCATTTCTCTCCCTCAAAGTTTGCACGAATTGAAAGCAGTTCAACCTATTTTAAACCTATATTAAAGGTGCTATATTTGATTTGATTACTTGATATAGTGCTAAAGACTAAACTCCCCCCCTCCCTCCCCCCGTTTACTAAGCCGCTCTACAATGCCGACACAGCTAGCGCGGTTTAATAAACGGGGTAAAAGTGTTACAGTGGTTGAAAATCTTAACACTTAAACGCCTGAATCCAGCAACACAATGAAACCTAAGCCCATAACGAACATTATATAACTCTTCTTCTCTACGATTCTCCTAACGTATCTGTAACATATGAACATCTTTCATAATAACATCACTTTATATTTGTTTTTCATTGAAGGCGACCAACGCCTCACAGTACTATGTAAGCCACATTGAGCCTGCAAATAGGGGGAGAAATGTGGGGTACAAATAAACAAATAAACACGGCATAAACAATTTAAAAAGAATCAATCTTTATATTAACAAAATACACAATTTCTGACAACAAAAAAAAGGTGCTCTATGCGACGGAAAATTCAATTTCTATATCAAGTCATGATTCCCCCTGGGGACTTCCAAATGTTAAAAAGTGGCCTGTGCTCTTAGTAGTGTGTGGCTTTCCTGCAATCTGAGGCTAGTGTTAGCCACATTTTCCATTTATTCAATTAATTTTCCAATTAGCCCGTGGCCATTATCATAGGAGTCCTGTACCGACGCGTATTTACTAGACGGTAAGAGCTCGCACACTAACCACGTGCTAATCAGCACACAGCAATATAGCTGAACTATCCAATTAGCGCTGGGTACACCTACTCTCCGCCCCCAAGCACGCCTCCAGTGCTACCAAATATTGTCAATTGTGCCAATCCCCAGCTACTACAGGACGACTCAGTGCACCCTGCGGCAGTGGCATAGCCAAGGGTGGGCCTGGGTGGGCCCAGGCCCACCCAGTAGCAGCACACCTATGATGTGGCTGGCAGAGATCCCCAAGCCCCACCAGTCGAAAACTCCCAACAACTGTCTCTCCTGCATACCTTGTAAATAGCAAATTTTCGCCTGCAGCAAGCAGCGACTGATACATGCTGCTCGCACCAGCCCCACAGCCTTCCCTCTGATGCATTCCCACCTAGTTGCATCAGAGGGAAAGCTGTGGGGCCAACATGAGCAGTGTGTATTAGTTGCTGCTCGCTGCTGGTGAAAATCTGCTATTTAAGTGGGTATCCGAGGGAGGGGAATGTTTGAGAGACCATACGGCATGCAGACGAGAGAGGGAGAGACCAAATCATTTGTGGGACAAGGCGAAGTTCTTCTGCCCACCCATCTTGGGCCCAGGCCCACCCAAAATTGGGTGTCTGGCTATGCCCCTGCCCTGTGGTAGGCATTTTAAACCTGCGGCAAGTACACATTATTCTGACCTAGTATAGCTTACTCTTATGTTCTAAATGAACTTGAGAAGTTGCATTCAAGATTATATAAACAGCTTATTATAAAAATGATTTAAAATTCCCTTTATTAACATGTGTAAAAAAATTAATTAAAAGAATCATAACAGTGTAAAATGGTAAATAGAAAGTGATTAGTCAAATATGGTATAAAGTAGAACCACCTAATTTTGTAATGTACTAATACAGTAATAATCCATGGGTTAGAAAGGTCACTACAAACCTTTAACGTATACAGGCTAAATCCAGCTCAGGATCTAATAGGAATGCATCCAACCAAACACAATGAAAGATGGACACCATACTTTATAACATAATATAAACAGGAAACAAATAGAATAATAAGATGATAAAATGAAAGAATACATGTAGCAAAACCATAAGGAATAAACAAATATAAAATATAACAAATGCAAAAAACAAGACTGAAACCGCAATAAATAGTGTAAAAGGCAGAAGAATCATGTTGCCAGAATGAAACTTACAAGATAAAAAGGCAAAGAAGACGCACAATCCTACTACATCCATCAAACAATGTGCTGCAGAACTCATATGTTTAACGGTATCCACACACAAAAAAATATAAAACCAACAAACAGTGGGCTGCGGGACACATATGTTTAGCAGGGTATCCACGCATGCACACACACGCATGCACACACACACACACACACACACACACACACACACACACACACACACAATGTGTGCCTTCGAGACACTGTACATTGCTCAGACTAAGATGCTTAACCTGAGGTGAGGGAAGGGAAAAGAGAGAAGGTGGGTCATGGGAACAGAGGGAAGAAGGAAAAGAAAGGGAGAGATTCTGTACCTATGGCAGAAGGAAAAGATGCTGGAAGTGGGGGGAGGGGGAGAGCAGGATTGAGGGAAAATAGGAAATATGCTGGACCATGTTGGGATGAGATGGAAGACAGCAGGGACGATAGGGATACAGAGGGGAGATACTGGGCATGGGGAGAGCATATGCACAGAAAGGAGAGATGCTGGGCATGGGGGGAGCATATGCACAGAAAGGAGAGATGCTGGGCATGGGGGAGCATATGCACAGAAAGGAGAGATGCTGGGCATGGGGGAGCATATGCACAGAAAGGAGAGATGCTGGGCATGGGGGAGCATATGCACAGAAAGGAGAGATGCTGGGCATGGGGGAGCATATGCACAGAAAGGAGAGATGTTGGGCATGGGGGAGCATATGCACAGAAAGGAGAGATGCTGGGCATGGGGGAGCATAGCAACACAAAGAGGGAGAAAATGATAATGGGGAAGACAAGAACAGAGAAAAGGAAGATGCTGAGAATGGAGAAAGAGAGGAAGACAGAGAAGGGAGATGGATGATTGACATAGAGAGAGAAGATCTCCGAGTGCAATTCTCCACAAAGAAAACATTTTCTTCTTTCTATCAAGAGTAAAGTAAAATGAAGACAGAGGAAAGCAGAAAACAGATTATGGGACTAACATGATTACAAAAATAAAATGACTACACAATAAAGGTAGAAAAAGTAACTTTATACTTTATCCTAGTGGTTAGTGCAGTGAACTTTGATCCCACTTAACCTTCCATTGCCCCTGGTACAATATATATATAAATCGCTTTGAATGTAGTTGCAAAAACCACAGAACCAAGTCCCATTTCCCTTTCCTTATTTCAGATTCTAAATGGAATGTTGGCTACTATTGAGATTCTGTTGCTATTATTGGAGATTCTACATGGAATGTTGCTACTGTTTGAGATTCTACATGGAATGTTGCTAGTGGAGGAGTAGCTTAGTGGTTAGTGCAGTGGGGGATCCTGGGGTTCAATTCCCACTGCAGGTCCTTGTGACTCTGGGCAAGTCACTTAACTCTCCATTGCCCCAGGTACAAATAAGCACCTGTATAGACTATGTAAACGGCTTTGAATGTAGTTGCAAGAACCACAGAAAGGAGCTATATCAAGTCCCATTCCCTTTGCCGTTTCATGATTAGAATGTTGCTATTATTTGAGATTCTACATGAAATGTTGCTACTATTTGAGATTCTACATGGAACGTTGATACTATTTGAGGTTCTGTTGCTACTGTTTGAGATTCTACATGGAATGTTGCTACTATTTGAGATTCTACATGGAATGTTGATACTATTTGAGGTTCTGTTGCTACTGTTTGAGATTCTACATGGAATGTTGCTAGTGGAGGAGTAGCTTAGTGGTTAGTGCAGTGGGGGATCCTGGGGTTCAATTCCCACTGCAGGTCCTTGTGACGCTGGGCAAGTGATTTAACTCTCCATTGCCCCAGGTACAAATAAGCACCTTTATATACTATGTAAATGGCTTTGAATGTAGTTGCAAAAACCACAGCTATATCAAGTCCCATTCCCTTTGCCATTTCATGATTAGAATGTTGCTATTATTTGAGATTCTGTTGCTACTATTTGAGATTCTACATGGAACGTTGCTACTATTTGAGGTTCTGTTGCTACTATTTGAGATTCTACATGGAATGTTGATACTATTTGAGATTCTGCTGCTACTACTTGAGATTCTACATGGAATGTGGCTACTATTTCAGATTCTGTTGCTACTATTTGAGATTCTACATGGAATGTTGATACTATTTGAGATTCTGCTGCTACTACTTGAGATTCTACATGGAATGTTGCTAGTGGAGGAGTAGCTTAGTGGTTAGTGCAGTGGGGGATCCTGGAGTTCAATTCCCACTGCAGGTCCTTGTGACTCTGGGCAAGTCACTTAACCCTCCATTGCCCCAGGCACAAATAAGCACCTGTATATACTATGTAAACGGCTTTGAATGTTGTTGCAAAAACCACAGAAAGGAGCTATATCAAGTCCCATTCCCTTTGCCATTTCATGATTAGAATGTCAGTTTTTGAAATGTACATCTGACAGAGCTGATTGGAACTTGGGGGTACTTGGCTTGAAGAAGTTGAGAAACACTGGCATAGAGAGGCGCTCTCCACCGAGCTACTGCATCATGTCTATGGAAGTTCCCACACCCAGCACGCGCCATTTCTGGCGCTACAAAAATATTTTCTATTGGTATTCAGGCACTGCCGCACACTGCCCAGTTACCACCGGGTTAGCTCAATGGCTGGCGATACGTGGTCCCTCCTGAAATGGCCGCACGGTAAGTAGTTCACTTACCACACGGCCATTTCTTAAAAAAAAAAAAAAAAAGAGACAGCCTTTTACCCGCTGTGGTAAAAGGGGGCCTCAGTGCAGGACCTCTTTTACCACAGCTTAGTAAAAGAACCCGGAATCAAGTAGTCTGCACAGAGCAGCAGATTCAAATCTAGTCACCTTACTGGGCAGACGAGGGTGGTCTTTACGTGTCAATGATTTCATCCAGAAACAGATATTGTGGGACCCCCATGCAGTAGCATAGCTAGGTGGGGCCATGGGGGCCTGGGTACCCCCAAATTCACTCTGGGCTCCTGTTTGGCTGGTAGGGGTCCCCATCCCTCGCCAGCTGAAGACTTTGTCCAGCACTGGTCTGCATGCTCAGTTTCACTAAAAGGAGCTTGCCGGACGTGAGGGGAAGAGAGAGCAGGGCAGGCAATGCGGCGGCGCCAGAGACAAGCGCTAGACGAAGTCTTCAGCTGGTGGGGGTTGGGGACCCCCACCAGTCAAGGTATTTGTTATGGTGGTGGTGGGCAGCGAGGGAGCTGAGGGGGTTGGCGGCCCAAAATGTGTCGTCCCTCCCACCTTGGGCTCTGGCCCCCTCCCACCTCAAGGTCTGGCTATGCCCCTGCCCCCATGTTCCACTTCCTAGGTTTAAATTGCCAGTGTACCTGAATGTAGCTCACTGTGAGCTACTACTGAAAAAGGTGTGAGCAAAATCCAAATAAATAAATTGCCTGCAGAGTGAAAGAGCAGGTCTTTGGGTATCCTCCAGGTGGCAGTGGTGCTGCTCAGTGTTCAGGGCTTAATGACACTCCTTAAATTTTGCAAGCTTAAATCCCAAGCAGCCAGAAGTTGAATTCCTGGAGAAACTGGCATTTGTGCATTTTAATTTTTTGTTTTTTAATTCTGGCATTTATACTCTGCTTAACCATGAAGTTCAAAACAGAGAACAATCTCTCATAATAAGCAGGTACAGCCTCTGTCCCTAGAGGACTCTCAGTTTTTGTAGCTGAGGCAATAGAGGGTTAAGGGGGTATCTTACTAAAGCTTAGCTTGAGTTATCTTATTCCTATAGGTCCAGCTGCAGACCCCCCTCATTGACTTGCCCAGGGTCACAAGGAGCTACAGTGGGAACTGAACCCAGTATGCCGGGATCAAAGCACTAACCATTGGCCACTCTGTAGAAGATCGGGAGTTCTAACACACACATCTGACTTGATTTGTTATCTTGACCCTGCCCCTGCATAAAATCTTTTCAATGTTGCCTGTTAATTATTTAATTAAGAAAGCTAATTGAGAGACAGAGCCTTGGGTAAGGGGTTCTTGTTATAGCCTGGTACTGCTTCTCTGTCCAGCAGTTAAAATCTACAGTACAAGATAAAAGTTCCCTATTAGCCATGTTTTAAGGAGCATCATGGGACAGAGGCATAATTGAACATACCTTCAAGCATAATTATGAGCGGTGAATTCATTCTGCAGCCAGGCTGTGACAGAGCTGAAGAAGCTCTGCTATTGAATACCCCTGATTTAGGTGAGAAGTGATAACCAGCACAGTCAGACAAAAGAAAGATTAGTGAATGCAAGGAAACAAATTAGAAGAAAATGAGAATTTACAGGCCTCAGCAAGAGTGTTACCATCAACTATGTGATATAACAGCATTTAAATAATAAACAAAAAATACAAACCTGTATAATATTCATTGATGAAATGCTCTACCACTTCAGGAAACAACAGAAATAAAACCTGACTTCATGAATTATTCATCAGTCCTGATTTAGTAGCATCGTTATTTCTGGTTCCCGGGAGAGGAGTTGCAGGTGGAAATAGCTGCAGAATTTCAGATGTGCAGTTTTAGGCATGACGCTTTTGTGAATATTCAACAAAAACCTCTTACAGCCCAGAAAAACTGTTAAATGTTAACGTTACAGTGAGGTCGGTCACCCCGAGTCCGAAGTAAACCCCCAGCCATGATGACTAGAAAGAAAGAAAGGTCTAGGAAGGAATGGAGAAAGTTTCCTGGATAATTCCCTCTCTCAGGCACAAGATCTGTGGCTCAGACACGGTTTGGCAGCTCCAATGTGCTTCCTAATTTTCATTCCATCTCATAGTGCAGATAACCAAAAGCAAAATAAATAATAATAAGTCTGGTTGGGGGAGGGGTGTGGTATAGTGTTTTAAAACGTTATGACTTAGGTCTATAATTAGGCAAAGTGAAATCAATATATGATTACTCGCTAAGTGGGGAAAGTATGCGCAGACAGGACTGTGGAGCTGCTTCTCAACAAAGATATACGTAAAGGGCTGATCCGGTTATTAGGTTACAAACTGAGGGGAACAGGGGTGATATGATACAGACGTTCAAATATCTGAAAGGTATTAATCCGCAAACGAATCTTTTCCGGAGATGGGAAGGCGGTAGAACGAGAGGACATGAAATGAGATTGAAGGGGGCAGACTCAGGAAAGATGTCAGGAAGTATTTCTTCACAGAGAGGGTGGTGAACGCTTGGAATGCCCTCCCGCGGGAGGTGGTGGAGATGAAAACGGTAACGGAATTCAAACATGCGTGGGATATGCATAGAGGAATCCTGTGCAGAAGGAATGGATCCACAGAAGCTTAGCTGAAATTGGGGTGGGGGGAAGAGGGGTTGGTGGTTGAGAGGCTAGGATAGGGGAGGGCAGACTTATACGGGGTCTGTGCCAGAGCCGGTGATGGAAGGCGGGACTGGTGTTTGGGAGGTGGGAAATACTGCTGGACAGACTTACATGGTCTGTGCCTTACAAATCAAGGTAAGGTATACATATATGAGTTTATCGTGGGCAGACTAGATGGACCGTGCAGGTCTTTTTCTGCCATCATCTACTATGTTACTATGTTACTATGACATGCGTCGTACGGTACGTAACGTTCAAGATAAGATGGAAAAGAGAAAGCAATGCTAGTTCAGAATAAAACTTTAGATAATTTTGAGTATATTCATAAATGAATATTTATAAATTCGGTGGCCTAAATGTAACCCATTTTCAAAGGGACAGTATGCATACTAACCCCCCCCTCCCTGTTTATTAAACCATGCTAGCGACTGCCGTGCGGCAATGCTGACACAGCCCATTCTGCCAGCTAGCGCAGCTTAGTAAACAGGGGTATAAGTAGTGCATGCAAAAACGTGGGGCTGTATTTTCCGTGGAGTAATTTCACTCTACTTTGTAAATTATGTGCAAAACCAGCAAAACAGAGAAGACAGGGCATCCCGAAAGAGAGATTGCAGGAGTTTTTAAATACACAGCAGACAGATTTTAAAGGTTGCAAATTATCACTGTCAACTGCTGAGCAAGTTGTAAATAGGAAGGACAAACATTCCTTCCCTGTTTACTAAAATCTGCTGGTGCTCTAATGCTGACATAGCTCATTCACTTTTAATGGGCTGAGTAAACAGGGGGGATTGTTTGCAATGTCCATATGCAAATTTATTTATTTATTAGCATTTATTTACTGCCTTTCTGAAGGAATTCACGCAAGGCGGTGTACAGCGAAAATAAATTAAACATAAGCAATAGAAAATTACAGCAGTAAAAATATTCAAATAACAATACAAAGTATGGCATAGTATACTACTTACAACATCAACACAATACACAATAAAACATTTTAATAGACAGGGTAAGGGTGTAAGCAAAGATGGAACATATAGATAGGTAAGAGAGTAAGAAGAGTTAGAAAATAAGGTGACTAATTTAAAGAAAGTTTCACATGAGGTCAGAGAGTGTCATGATCATGGCCACGGGAGCCTTTGCAACTGTCTCGGACTCAGGGAAATGTGAGCTCTTGGGCCGCTGCCGACAAAGAGCAGCAGCAGGCGAACCTTCCAACCAGGACTGGACTAAACAGGCAGGACTGGAACAGACTAGAAGTGCAATAAGCCCACAGGCAGGAATGGGGTACACAGGAACTGACCTTGACTAGGCAGGACTGGAACAGACTAGAAGCGCAAGAAGCACACAGGCAGGAACGGGGTAGACAGGAACACAGGAGCAGAGCTTGGCTAGGCAAGAACAGAGTACACAGGAGCAGAGCCAAATAAAGCTAGAAGGAAGGGACTCAAATGGGCCATAAGGCCGAAGTGGAACCCGTGCACACCAAAGCCCTCTCATACGGGCCGCAAGGCTGAACTGGAACCCAAGCACAATGGCAGAAGGCAAAAGAGAAGCAGACTAGGCAGAACACTAGGCTGTGCCACTCAAAGGGTAGAGGGAAGCCACACAGAGCAGCAAGGCTGTGCCACACAGCCATTCAGATTCAAACAACAGATCAAACAGGCAATAACCAAGACAGAAGTGCTAACTCTAGCACACAGACAAACAGATAAGAACCAAGGCAGAAGTGCCACCCAGGCACACTATCTACGAAATAAGACAGAAGTGCTAGACTAGCAGACCGACAAACCTGGAGACCTTTGGCTCAGCAAAGGTCCTCACCTTCCTTATAAAGGCCTTCACTGATGATGTCATGAATACAGGAAAGAGGCTTGAAAAATACTGAACACCAGAGTGAGGCTTGAAACACAGAAGAAATGGTAGCAGAATCAACAATGCAAGGAAAAGAACAGACTGGAGTCACCTCTGGAGCTGACCACCAGAAGACAAGTGGGGTCACGACCACAGTCGTGACAGAGAGATAATTAAATATGCCAGAAGCCTAAAAAATAAGATGGGAGAGTTAGAATACATTGCAGTAAATGAAAAGATAGATGTAATAGGCATCTCTGAGACATGGTGGAAGGAAGATAACCAATGGGACTTCTCTTTCAGTGAAAAAATATTTCCTCCTATTTGTTTTAAAAGTATTTCCACCAAATTTCATTGAGTGTCCCCTGGTCTTTGTACTTTTTGAAAAAGTAAAAAATCAATTCACTTCTATTTGTTCTACACCACTCAGGATTTTGTAGACCTCAATTATATCCCCCCCTCCCCCAGCTGTCTTTTTTCTAAGCTGAAGAGCCCTAACCTCTTTAGGAACCAAAACTTAGATTGTAAGCCATCTAGGGACAGAGAAAGTACCTGCAGATAATGTGTAGAGCACTGCGTACATCCAGTATCGCTATAGAAATTATTACTAGTAGTTGAGGACTGTTCCAGAATGTAAAAAGGCATGTGGGATCGCTTAGGAACAGGTAGAATTGGGGGTTACAGAGGATGGGCAGACTGGATGGGTCATATGGCCTTTATCTGCCGTCATGTTTCTATGTTTCTAGTTTAGCCTTTCCTCATATGACAGGAGTTCCATCCCCTTTATCATTTTGTTTGCTCTTTGAATCTTCTGTGATCCAGCTCTTCTGACTGCCTAGTTTATAACAAGTTTTAAGAGCAGAGACTGAGCAGGCTGAACACCTAAGCTGGGAGAAGGGTATTGGTGATTAGAGGCTGCTGCTGAATTACCCTTTGAGATGTAACCACAACCAGCAGGGGTCGCTGCTGCAGTTACAGTTATCTTCCTCAGTTATCCCTTGTTAAATTTTGGCAGCCCTGGCCAGGACATGGATAGTTTCTGTTGCAGCACTAACAGTTCAACCACTGACATCCCATTTGGATGTAATCTGAACTTTTCCTTGCTGAAACCTCTGGAGAAAGTGCGTGGTTCAGGCATGTCTCATCTCACAAGCAAACTGGCACTGCTAACCTTACACGGAAGTGCATACAAACAAGCGTGTGATGTTACAGAAGAGGATAAAACCTGTTGCCGTTTACTTCTAAATAGCAATGCACGCAATTTAACAAGCTAATGAGTGCTAACAGCACTTAACAAGCAATAATGAGCACTAATTGGCAGTAATTAGAACTCTCTAAGCGTATTTTATAACGATGTGTGCCAAACTTCTAATATATGCAGGCAAAAAGGGGAGTTGGTTATGGGCGAGGAAATGGGTGTTTCGTGGGCGTTCCAAAATTTCTAAGCTTAGTTATAGACTGTGGCCAGTGCCAGTATTTACGCCACGCAGATTTAGGGGCTGAAATATCAACTAAGTGTATTCTATCATCTAGGTACCGATTATAGACTACACTTAGGGCCCCTTTTACTAAGGTGCATGGCTCATGTGCTAATTTCATTTTTGGCGCATGTCCAATACACGCATCTGACGCGCATAGGTCATTAGCGCCAAAATTCTTTACCGCTAGGTCTAAGGCTGGCGGTAAGGTCTCAGACCCAAAATGGATGCACGGTAATTTTGATTTTGCCGCACGTCCGTTTTCGGCAAAAAAAAAAGGCATTTTTTGTAGGTGCGCTGAAAAATAATTCTGCGCGCTCCCAAAACACGCGTCTACACTACCGCAGGCCATTTTTCAGCATACCTTAGTAAAAGAACCCCTCAGTCGGAACTGATTTCAGCGATGATTTTTTAGGCGCCATTTATCAAATCCCCCCCCCCCCCCCCTTAGTGTGTGAAAGAGAGGGTACTTTATTCTATTTTCAAGCGCTTTGAACGTAAGGGGTTTTTTTTTTTTTGCCTGTTTTTCACTCCTGCAGTTTGGAAGTGGCCTGGCATTCCCAGTTCCCACTGCTCCCAGTTCCAGCAGGTGAACAGGAGGGACTGGGGGAATATTTAACCCCCACTTCTAGCACCAGGGATTTGTTTAAAGACAAGGGCTCAGCCCTGGCTCCTCTGTATTGATTCCTTAATGTAAAGTCTAATTTGCTTCAGGGGCACCATAAATACACAGTTACTGGAGCCGTAGCCTATAAATATTCATCAGGCTGTATTGATTAGGTGTCGCTGGTAAATTCTGCCTTCTAAATTAACATGTTCTGGATAATCATTTAGATTTATGGAGCTAAAACTGATTGGGCAAAACTAATGAGCATTCACAGTCCTGTCAGGTTAGTTCTGCTATCAGTTTACAATGCTAAGGTTGCCTTTTCCCAGAAATTATTTGCTTTATTCATTATATTCTGACAATTTCTATTCCTGGCCATTTTATAGTAAGATTAAATCTCTCTGACTTTGGTTGTTTAACTCTAGTTAGTTCCTTGCCTAAAGCCCCGGCTTTCTTCTGTGGAGGTCTGGCAGCCATATTGTTAGAGCAGGAAGCTGAGAACTCAAGAAGCCCGGTTCAAATCCCACTGTGGCCCCTTGTGACTATGAGTAAGTCACTTAACCCTCCATTACTTCAGGTATAAACCTGGGGCCCTGTGATAGCATTTGGCATATGGATTTGCTCCCGCTGAGGCCTCCCTTTACCACAGCGGATAGAAGGCTTTTTTTTTTTAAGGGAAATGGTTGTGTGCTAAGTGAACCAGTTGTCGTATGGTCATTTTCCGGGGGAGTCCTTTCCACCAGCCATTTAGGAAACGGAAAGGACTCCCGCGCTAACCTGAGCATGGGGTTGCGCGATCACCGCCTAGTAAGTTCCTGGTGCTAAAAAAAGAAAAGTATTTTTTCCACACCTGATTGACGCGTGTTGATCCTGCAGTAGCCCAGTGGTAGTGCCAGATTGGCATGTAGCAAAACGGTGGTTCCTATGGTGGCTGACACCCGGGGCGAATCGCTGATGCGCCCCCCCACCCCCCGGCGAAAGGACACCTCCCCCGGCGAAACGATGGACACCTCCCCCCGGCGAAACGACCCCCCCAGGTGCATTTTTACCTGCTGGGGGGGGGGGGGGGGGTGCCGCGTGCCTGTCGGCTTCGCTTGTTCCTTGCTCCCTCTGCCCTGGAACAGGAAGTAACCCGTTCCGGGGCAGAAAGAGCAGGGAACGAGCGTTGCCGACAGACACGCGGCACCCCCCAGCGGCGTGCACCCGGGGCGGACCGCCCCCCCTTGGTACACCACTGGGTACCCCTACTTTGTAAAGGGGGCCCTTAGATTATAAGTCCTCAGGGGGCAGGGAAATATCTTCTGTCTTTGAACGTAACTCACCTAATTAATATAATTTGCTATAGTGAAATGTGAAGAAAGTCACGGGAACAGATGAGATACATGCTAAGATATTAAGAAATTTCAGAAAGGTTCCAACACATCCACTGAAGGACAGAATGAGACCATTGCACACAACAAGCTCTCATCAGAGGTCAGCCAGCACCATTATAAAAAGCTCTGGCACAGCCACACGGCAACGTTTGAGTGGGCCTATAGAAAAAAATGGGTGATATAAAATGTCTTTGCTACCCTCTGCCCCCCCTCCAGGTGCTCTCTCTCGCAACTCAACCTAAAATATGAATACCTGAGCTGGCTTCGAAGGAGCCCAGAACTCCCTGCTGCCTGACTGCCACGCTTGGTAGCAGGCAGTTCTAGGACCTTCAGAGGAGGTTTTCATCTGGTGAGGTTTGGGGATCCCGGCCAGTTACCTCAGAGGTCCACTGCTGCCACTGTTCACTCTAAGCTGACTGGGAGTCCTCCAAGTGCAATTCTGCCAGTGGGGGGCAGTGCTTTAATATTGTATTTTCAGTAGCTAAGGACAGGCAGGTTCCCTGCGGTCCTGCAGAGCTCGCCTTCCCCTCACTATTGAGAATGTGATAGTGAAACAGCACCCCCCCACTGGCAGCACTATGGGTGGATGACTCCCACTCTGCTTAGAGGGAACAGTGGCTGCTGCTTGGTGAGCCTGAGCCCAAAGTGGGTGGGTCCTGCCCCCCCAGGCCACCATTAGCTTTGCCATTGGAGTGTGGACAGTGGACATCTTCAAAGCCTTGCTAAAAGCCCACCTCTTCAATGTCGCCTTCAGCACCTAAGCACCATACCTCTATTCAGGAAATCTGGTCTGCCCCTACTTGACATTTCGCCCATTGGATTGTAAGCTCTTTGGAGCAGGGACTGTCCTTTTCTTAATCTGTACAGCGCTGCGTAACCCTTGTAGCGCTCTAGAAATGTTAAGTAGTAGTAGTAGTAGTGGACATCTTCTCATAAGGTAAGAGTAGGGCTATAGGGAAGAGAAAATAAGGATGTCAGGCCATGGAGGGCCCTTATGGTTTTTTGGATGTGGAAGGCTATTTCATCATCTTCTAAGTGTGGGGGTGGAGAGAGGGATAGAAGAAAGGGTTGCCTTGTTGTCTTCCACTGGGGTGTCAGTGCTTTCTGTTCCAGATGAGAGAATGGGCAGAATAGACCTTGAAAGGTCTTTGACATTGGCTACAGGGAGAGGATCAAGACATTGGAACCCCCTTTCACTTGCCTGTCAGGAGGCTGAGGGTATGAAAAGGGTCTATCAAGGTAACATGGTCCCTTCATCCTGTGTGTGGGGCTGAAGGGAAGAAATAAAATTCACTTTGCAAACCACTGCCTATTTGATAGTTGTCCTTCCTATCTTATGACAAATCCTCCCCCCCCCCCCCCTTCCCCAAATTATTGTGCCATGGCTTGCAACATTATTGAACAGCTTTTTGAAAATTGGTCATTTTCCTAAAGTCCTAAAGGTGGTTTTATTCTAAACCCTATTCTGAAGAAAACTAATTTAGATCCTGGCCAACCAGCCAATTTTTTTTTTGTACCCCGCGCTTTCCCACTCATGGCAGGCTCAATGCGGCTTACATGGGGCAATGGAGGGTTAAGTGACTTGCCCAGAGTCACAAGGAGCTGCCTATGATTAAATGGGAATCGAACTCAGTTCCTCAGGACCAAAGTCCACCACCCTAACCACTAGGCCACTCCACAATTTCAGACTGGTTGCAAATATTTCTCTTCTGGCCAAAATCACCGAGGCTCTTGTTGCCAAATTGTTATCTGAATATTTAATACATCGTGTCCCATCCCCTGTGTCTTATGGACTCCTTCTATTAGCTTTCCTTGTTCTCTGTCATGCTGTGCAAGTAGGCTATCCTCCCCCTCCCCCCCTCTCTCTCTTCCTTCGGGGCTGTAAGAAATTGCAGTTCATTGTTCTTGTTGTGCATGCTTTTAAGATCACTGTAATTCTGTCATGGAGGGAGTCAGGAGTAGTGAGTCCTTGGGCCACTGCCGGTGACCGGCAGCAGCAGGCGAACCACCCAAACAGGGAATGAGGCTGAAGACAGACAGGGCTGGTACAAGTAGGACCGGAACAACAGGACTGGAGCTGAGGCTGTAGGCAAACAGGACTGGAACAAGCAGGACTGGAACAACAGGACTGGAGCTGAAGCTGCAGGCAGGGCTGGAACAAGCAAGACTGGAACAACAGGACTGGAGCTGAAGCTGTAGGCAGGCAGGACTGGAACAACAGGACTGGAGCTGAAGCTGTAGGCAGGCAGGGCTGGAACAACAGGACTGGAGCTGAAGCCGTAGGCAGGCAAGGCTGGAACAACAGGACTGGAGCTGAAGCTGTAGGCAGGCAGGGCTGGAACAACAGGACTGGAGCTGAAGCTGTAGGCAGGCAGGGCTGGAACAACAGGACTGGAGCTGAAGCCGTAGGCAGGCAGGGCTGGAACAGCCAGGACAGGAACAGACGCTGAGGGCAGGCAGGACTTGGAGCAAGAAGGAAAGAAGTACAAGGGAATAAGATGGCCCTGCAACACCTGCTACACCGAAGGTCGGACTGATGGACCGCTTCACTGCACCTGGACGACTCCCGGGGCAGGATTTCTCGCTGCTGGAGGGAGCGGTGGGAGGTGACCTGCTACTCCAGCTTGAGGCTGACACCTCGTTAAGCCCCGATCTTCGGAGTCCGCCGCCTATGCTGGTGTTGGACCCATGGCATGCGCTCAAGGAGGACTCTGTTTTGCGGGGGCAGGTCGCAGTGAAGGAGCGCCAGCTCTTTCCATCCAGGAAGCGGAGATACGGGCAGGTGCCAGCGTTTTGCTGGACTCCAAATCGTCAGGAGAGGAACAGACCTTGAAGGGGAAGGAGTTGAAATTACAGCTCTCAGTAAGTCCTATTTGCCTCAAAAACCTCAGAAGATCACTCTTGATACTATACGGGAAGCCTTTTTGGGATTGGAAACTTCCTTCTCACAAAAACTGATTTCAGTGAGCCAATGTCCCAAGGCTCCTTTAGAAAAAATATCTGTGTTGGAAACAAAAGTTATAAGTGTTGAAAAAATATTGAATCCAATATGGGTAAAATAGAAAATCTTCAACAAGCTCATATGAATCTTATGAAAGAAAATAAACTTTTGCAATACAAAATTGGAAATCTGGAAAACAAACAGAGCTAATAATTTACGTTTGATAAATTTTCCCAAAATGCCAGCAATAGCTCCTCTTATCACCTTTAAAAAAATATCTACAGGAGATATTGAAGATTCCAGAACAGGAATATCCACCTGTCTCCAAGATATATTATTTGTTACCGTACAAAAAGAATCAACCTATTGTGGAAGGATGTTTCTTTTGATACCTTAAATCTCACACGATTGACGAGGATGAGCAGGGTGTTAAACCAGCAACGTTAATAGTAACATTGGTTCTACAACCCGACCGAGATTGGGTTCTAAAGCAATTCTTCCGACATAGAAAAGAACGTTTTATGAACTATAAGATTAGAATGTTTCCAGATGTTGCTAGAACAACCCAAAAGCGGCGTCAACTTTTTCTCAAGCTTCGCCCTAGGGTATTACAAATGGATGGTCTTTTTTGGTTAAATTTTCCTTGTAAATGTGTACTGAAAGTTAACTTGGTTAAATATGTATTCTTTGATGTCACACACGTGGAGGGGCATAATCGAACGAAAACGTCTATCTCCATGGGCGTTTATCTCCGAGAACGGGTCGGACCGAACCGTATTTTCAAAAAAAATAGACGTCCATGTTTTATTCGACAATTTGTGAGCTGGGCATTTTTGTTTTTCAGCGATAATGGAAAATGAAAGCGCCCAGCTCAAAAACGAATAAATCCAAGGCATTGGTTCGTGGGAGGGGCCAGAATTCGTAGTGCACTGGTCCCCCTCACATGCCAGGACACCAACCGGGCACCCTAGGGGGCACTTTTACAAAAAAAAAAAAAAAAAGGTAAAAGAGCTCCCAGGTGCATAGCACCCTTCCCTTGGGTGTTGAGCCCCCCAAATCCCCCTCAAAACCCACTGCCCACAAGTCTACACCATTACTATAGCCCTAAGGGGTGAAGGGGGGCACCTACATGTGGGTACAGTGGGTTTGGGGGGGTTGGACGACTAAGCATTAAGCAGCACAATTGTAACAGGTAGGGGGGGATGGGCCTGGGTCCACCTGCCTGAAGTCCACTGCACCCCCTAACAACTGCTCCAGGGACCTGCATACTGCTGCCAGGGAGGTGGGTATGACATTTGAGGGTGAAAATTAAAAGTTGTGAAACATCATTTTTTGTGGTGGTAGGGGGTTAGTGACCACTGGGGGGAGTCAGGGGAGGTCATCCCCGATTCCCTCTGGGGGTAATCTGGTCATTTAGGGCACTTTTTGGGGCTTTATTCGTGAAAAAACAGGGTCCAGGAAAAGTGCCCTAAATTCTAGCTACAAACACATACTTTTTTTCCATTATCGGCGAAAGGCGCCCATCTGTGTTCAGGTGATAACCATGCCCCAGTTCCACCTTCACCACGCCTCCGACACACCCCCGTCAACTTTGTACGCTTCCGCGATGGAGTGCAGTTGAAAACGTCCAAAATCGGCTTTCCAATATACAGATTTATTCGTTTTTGTGAGATAAACGTCTATCTCCTGATTTGGGTCGAAATCTAGGCGTTTTTCTCTTTCAATTATAAGGTGGTTAACCTCCTTTCTAGATTCAAGGACTGTGGTGTCTCCACCCTTGCAACCAGTAATAATAACATCATCTACTCCGTAATAAAATATAAATGGTCTAGTTTCTCTTCTATTTTCCTTACTTATTCAAGTGAACTGGTTTCATGGAATTGTGCCTTGTTCCTCTTTCTAATAGTGGACTAGAGATGAGAAAGAATTTTCTATAACTGTGTAATATGATGATAATATTGTTCATCTTTTCCCCCCTTTTTTTTACTGTTTCTTTATCAAGAGTATTCTTGATTATTATGTGAAAATATAAATTTTGTTGCAGCATCAAACGGTGCAAGTATCTTTATTACATCCCAAAGAATGTCCTCATTAACATCCGAGAGACATGTGGAGGGGCATTTTCGATATGACGTCTAAGTCTGATTTTGGATGTTTTGTACAAAACATCCAAAATCCAAATAAGAAAGAAGGTCATTTTCAAAAAAGAAAAATGTCTATCTTTTTTTTTTTTTTAAATACTGTTTCGAAAATGGTTTTGTGATTTGGACGTTTTCAATTAAAAAAACCGAATAAGTGCAAAACATAGAGATTCATGCCATTAGGATGTAGGAGGAGCCACTGTTTAGTAGATTGGTCCCCCAGACATCCCAGGAGAGCAATGGAGCTCCCTAGAGGGCATGTCTATGCACTTCATAAAAATGCTCCCAGGTACACATCTCACCTTAGCCCTCTCCTCAAGTCACTTCACTGGCTTCCTATCCGTTTCCGCATACAGTTCAAACTCCTCTTATTGACCTATAAGTGCATTCACTCTGCAGCTCCTCAGTACCTCTCCACTCTCATCTCTCCCTACACTCCTCCCCGGGAACTCCTTTCACTGGGTAAATCTCTCTTATCTGCACCCTTCTCCTCCACTGCTAACTCCAGACTCCGTTCCTTTTATCTTGCTGCACCATATGCCTGGAATAGACTTCCTGAGCCGGTACGTCAAGCTCCATCTCTGGCCGTCTTGAAATCTAAGCTAAAAGCCCACCTTTTTGATGCTGCTTTTAACTCCTAACCCTTATTCACTTGTTCAGATCCCTTATTTTATCATCCTCACCTTAATATTCCCTTATCTCTTGTTTGTCCTGTTTGTCTGTCCTAATTAGATTGTAAGCTCTGTGGAGCAGGGACTGTCTCTTCATGTTCAAGTGTACAGCGCTACGTACATCTAGTAGCGCTTTAGAAATGATAAGTAGTAGTAGTAGTAATGTGCACAACTTGCCAAGTGTATTTTGTAATGAAGTGTGCCAAACTTCTAACGTGCACAGGCAAAAAGCGGGGTGGTTATGGGTGGGCAAATGAGCATTTCGTGGGTGTTCTAAAATTTACACGTGTGGTTATAGAATATGGCCCAGTGCGCATAAATCTACGTGCTGGGATTTATGCCACATTTTCATTGTTGTAAATGGATGCAGATAGTATTTCTCACTGAGATATCAACTAAGGTTATACTATATATCGTGCCTAAATCTAGACGCCGCTTATAGAATACACTTAGTCGGCCCTGAATTACGCGCCGAGTTTTTAGGCAATGTATATAGAATCTCCCACTCAGTGCATAACTGCGAGGAGGGTGTCCACATGGACAGCAAATCTATTTTGGAGCATAAAGTATGCTCCTAATTTAGGAGGATAAATTTAGGAGCACAAATTTTAGGAGCGTAAATTTAGGAGCATAACCTTTATAGAATAAAGACCTTAGTGCATAACTATTAGGGGATGTACACATGGACAGCACATGGGTGTCTCATCCAGCAGTGCGCAGATCTTTAAGTAACTATCAGTACCGTGGTGATGGGTTATTGAACTGCTTCTATCAGCACTCCATTTGTGGGGCTGACATCGTGGCTTGAGGGTATTCAAGTGCCCCATTAGTCTTTGGGCTGTGCTGGGGACACACGTTTCTTTGAAACTGAAGCAGAAAGTCTTCTGGGGTTCTTATGTGGATATTTTTTTCTCTTTTAGTTAAGGAGAAAGAATTTGTAGAGGCTGGAAAAGGTGTAGAGAGGAAGATGAGGTGAAGAAGATAAAGCTGCCAGATGTATTCGTAACTGGGTTTTGAGTTTTAATATCTTTGCTTCTATCTTAGGTGAGGCCAGGGGCGTAGCCAGACCTCGGAGGGAGGGGGGTCCAGAGCCTGAGGTGAGGGGGCACATTTTAGCTTTCCCCCCCCCCCCCCCCCGCGCAGCCCCTCTCCCCCGCCACTTTTGACCCACCTTCGCCGCCAGGTACCTTTGCTAGCAGGGGTTCGCAACCCCTGCCAGCCAAAGTCCTGCAGGACGTCAGGAGTCAAGACTCACAGAAACAGATCAGTGAATGCACCAGAGACCAGCGCTGAAGAGGACTTTGGCTGGTAGGGGTTGGGGACCCCCGCCAGCAAAGATACCTGGTGGTGGCAGCGGGAGGGGAGGGGTCGACAGTGGTGGGGGAGGGTCGGCAGCAGGTGGGGGGTTGAGTGGTCGAGTAGAGGGGGCCAGGGCTAAATTTGTGGCGGACCCCAGCCAGCAAAGATACCTGGTGGCAGCAGTGGGGGGGGGGGGGGGGGGGGGTCAAAAGTGGTGGGGGAGGGTTGGCAGCGGGGGTGGGGGGTCGAGTAGAGGGGGCCTGGGCTAAATCTGTGGGGGCCCATGCCCCGTGGCCCCACCTACCTACATTCCGGGTGAGGCTAAACATGATTTTTAGTCTTCCTTTTTAAGAATATTCTGATATGGTTTTGTAGACTTATAGGATGCCGTACAATCCTTGTGTTTTATTACTGAGGGTCATTGGCCACATTTAAAGAGACAAGTTGCTGTTTCTTTTTTCCAGCAGTGAATTGACAGCATTCAAAGTCAGTTTGGGGTAATAACAATGGTGAAGTAACCCGTCTGCCAAGGGTTAAAGGTGCCCTCTGTCTTTGCATTTTTTTTCGTTTGTCTGTCTTTTTTTTCGGGGGGGGGGGGGGGGGGGGGAATAATAAAGTAACCACAGTACTGATTCTTTCAGCCAAGCCCAGTAGCTGGTGTATTTTCTTTGTTAAGGGTTAGCAGGAGGGTGATGTGATTGGAGACCAACTTGAACCTGGAGGAACCTCTTCTGTGAATGTTTCCTGTCCAAGTGTGACAATACTTTTTGATCCTAATACACAGCTTCCTAGTTTTTATATTTTTCTTCTAGTCTTAGCTTATTCGCTGAGGACGAATGTCAGTCAGCAAGCTGCAATCAGTAAATAAGAACACCGCAGCCAGACTTATATTCGGAAAAGCAAAATATGAAAGTGCTAAACCGCTACAAGAAACGTTACACTGGCTCCCACTCAAAGAACGCATCACGTTTAAGATTTGCACTCTAGTTCACAAAATCATCCATGGAGATGCCCCAGCCTATATGTCAGACCTGATAGACTTACCGACTATGTAACGATACATTGTAAGCCACTTTGAACCTGCAAAAAGGTGGGAAAAATGTGGGATACAAATGCAATAAATAAATAAAAAATTATCTGTCAGCCATTTGTGTCTCTGGATTAAAGCTAAATGAACCAGGGTAAGTTCCTTCTGGTGTGGAAGAGAAGTAGAGATACACAGGTAAATCAGACCCCATGTAAGCTCCAAAACTTGAGACATCAATTGACGTGTTTTAATGTTGCAGTGTCTTTAATTAACTGCCTAGATCAGGAATGGACGTCATCTGTTGGGTTTTGAGGGAGAAGGGGAAAGAGGAGTTACAGATTTGGGAGCATTTAGAAGCACAGGGAACATATGGCATGAAGGCTTGATATGTTGACGTATCTATTATCCTCCCGACAAATTACGCCTATTTCTGCAAGAACAATTAATCAAAGGTATGACAAGCAAAAACCTTTGAAAAATAATGTGAGTTACTGCTGCCAGATGGCAGAGAACAGTAACGATGCCTAATAAGACAGTTTGTCTAAGATCAGACATCTTACCAGATGTTTCAGCAACCAAGGAGCCATAAATTACTGCCATTGTAGGTGACCATGAGCAAAGTAAAGAGGAAATGCTTTCATCCTGAATAACGGGCTTGTGAGAAGATGAAAGGCTATAATAATGACCAGAACTTTCTATTTGTCCCTATTATTTCTCTCCTTTAAGTTATCGGGCAATACTGAGCCTGTGGCGACGAGCAGATTTTTAAACACCAGCCACCATTCAGTGATGTAGCTGTGTCTGAACAACCAGATATCCTGTCCACATACACTTTGGACTGAATTTTCTGTGTCCTACGTAATGCAGTCCATGGATGTCTGCGTGCTCCTGCTTACTGTACTTCCATCTTGGAAAATGGCAGCAGCCAGCCCCACCTGGTGCATCCTGGGATGCAATGGGGCAGGGTAAGCCTGCCTTATAAGGAAATATTTTCCCATATATGGCAAACTGACTCCACTCAGTGTATCCCAGGATGTACCAGGTGGGGCTAGGTGTCACCATTTTCCAAGATGGTGGTACCAGAGGCAGGAACGAGTAGGCATCGCTTCACCCTCCCTTAAGGTGCAACCTTGGGAGAAGACAGGTACATGAGGATGCCAATAGTCCCCAGGAAATGGCTTTTTGGTTTAGTTGGAGATGGAAGGTGGTTTCCTATATTTATTTATATATTTGTTGCATTTGTACTCCACATTTTCCCACCTCTTTGCAGGCTCAATGTGGCTTACAATACATCGTGAATAATAGAAGTATGTAGAAAATTGATAATTAGTATTACAGCAGGATTTTTGGTAACATGATAGTGATAGGAATATAACAAGCAGATATTGTGAAACATTTCTGAATATATGTGGTGGAGTAGTGTGTATTCACATTGGTTGATTTTTGTGGTATGCCATGTTAAACAGATGGGTCTTCAGTAGTTTGCAGAAGTCCGTTAGTTCGTAGATCGTTTTTAAATTGCGCGGCAATGCGTTCCATAACTGTGCGCTCAAGTAGGTAAAGTTTGACGCGTGCATTAGTTTGTATTTTAGACCTTTGCAGTTAGGAAAGTGCAGGTTAAGGAATGTGCGGGATGATCTTTTGGCATTCCTAAGTGGTAGGTCTATCAGGTCTGACATGTAGGCTGGTGCATCTCCGTGAATGATTTTGTGGGCTAAGAAGCATAATTTTGAACGTGATTCGCTCTTTAAGTGGGAGCCAGTGTAGCTTCTCTCGTAAGGGTTTAGCACTTTTGTATTTTGTTTTACCGAATATGAGTCTAGCTGCAGTGTTCTGGGCTGTTTGAAGTTTCTTGATTATTTGTTCTTTGCAGCCGGCATAGAGTGCGTTGCAGTAGTCTAGATGACTGAGCACCATAGATTGTATCAGGTTGTGAAAAACTGACCTTGGGAAGAAAGGTCTTACTCTTTTTAATTTCCACATACAGTGGAACATCTTCTTAGTTGTGTTTTTCACGTGATTCTCAAGTGTTAGGTGTCGATCGATGGTAACTCCAAGAATTTTTAGGGTGTCCGAAATTGGAAGATTCAAATTTGGTGTGTTAATGGCGGTGAATTTGTTCTTGTTATGTTGAGAAGTGAGTATTAGGCATTGGGTTTTATCTGCGTTAAGTTTCAGCCGAAATGCATCTGCCCATGAATGCATGATCTGGAGACTTTGGTTGATGTTATTGGAGATTTCCTTTAGATCGTGTTTGAATGGGATGTAAATCGTTACGTCGTCTGCGTATATGTATGGGTTGAGGTTTTGGTTTGATAGTAGTTTGGCTAAGGGTATCATCATTAAGTTGAATAAAGTCGGCGAGAGGGGGATCCCTGTGGGACTCCACATTCAGGTGTCCATGCGGCTGCAGTAGACGAGTTGGATGTCACTTGGTATGATCGTGTGGTTAGGAATCCCTTGAACCAATTGAGAACGTTTCCCCCTATTCCGAAGTATTCAAGGATATGTAGAAGTATTCCATGATCAACCATGTCGAAGGCGCTTGACATGTCGAATTGTAGAAGTAGTATATTCTCTCCAGTTGCAATTGTTTGTTTAAATTTAGTCATGAGAGTATGGTTAGACCGGAATCCTGACTGGGAATCGTGGAGTATTGAGACTTTGTTTAGATAGTCTGTGAGTTGTTTAGTCACCAACCCTTCCGTTAGTTTGGTTATTAAGGGGATGGATGCTACTGGCCTGTAGTTACATAGTAACATAGTAGATGACGGCAGAAAAAGACCTGCACGGTCCATCCAGTTTGCCTAACAAGATAACTCATATTTGCTGCTTTTTGTGTATACCCTACTTTGATTTGTACCTGTGCTCTTCAGGGCACAGACCATATAAGTCTGCCCAGCACTATCCCCGCCTCCAAACCAGCAGCCCCTCCTCCCAACCACCGGCTCTGGCACAGACCATATAAGTCTGCACAGCACTATCCTCACCTCCCAACCACCAGCTCTGCCTCCCAACCACCGGCTCTGGCACAGACCGTACAAGTCTGTCCAGCACTATCCCTGCCTCCCAACCACCAGCCCCGCCTCCCAATCTTGACTAAGCTCCTGAGGATCCATTCCTTCAGCACAGGATTCCTTTATGCTTATCCCACACATGTTTGAATTCCGTTACTGTTTTCATTTCCACCACCTCCCGCAGGAGGGCATTCCAAGCATCCACTACTCTCTCCGTGAAAAAATACTTCCTGACATTTTTCTTGAGTCTGCCCCCCTTCAATCTCATTTCATGTCCTCTCGTTCTACCATCTTCCCATCTCCAGAAAAGGTTCGTTTGCGGATTAATACCTTTCAAATATTTGAACGTCTGTATCATATCACCCCTGTTTCTCCTTTCCTCCAGAGTATACATGTTTAGTTCAGCAAGTCTCTCCTCATACGTCTTGTAACGCAAATCCCATACCATTCTCGTAGCTTTTCTTTGCACCGCTTCAATTCTTTTTACATCCTTAACAAGATACGGCCTCCAAAACTGAGCACAATACTCCAGGTGGGGCCTCACCAACGACTTATACAGGGGGATCAACACCCCCTTTCTTCTGCTGGTCACACCTCTCTCTATACAGCCTAACAACCTTCTAGCTACGACCACTGCCTTGTCACACTGTTTCGTTGCCTTCAAATCCTCAGATACTATCACCCCAAGATCCCTCTCTCCGCCCGTACCTATCAGACTCTCCCCGCCTAACACATACGTCTCCCGTGGATTTGTATTCCCTAAGTGCATCACTTTGCATTTCTTCGCATTGAATTTTTCATTGCCAAACCTTAGACCATTCTTCTAGCTTCCTCAGATCCTTTTTCATGTTTTTCACTCCCTCCCGGGTGTCCACTCTGTTACAGATCTTAGTATCATCCGCAAATAGGCAAACTTTACCTTCTAACCCTTCGGCAATGTCACTCACAAATATATTGAACAGAATCGGCCCCAGCACCGATCCCTGAGGCACTCCACTACTCACCTTTCCCTCCTCCGAGCGAATTCCATTCACCACCACCCTCTGGCATCTGTCTGTCAACCAGTTCCTACTCCAGTTCATCACTTCAGGTCCTATCTTCAGCCCCTCCAGTTTATTTAAGAGCCTCCTGTGGGGAACCGTGTCAAAAGGTTTGCTGAAATCTAAGTAGATTACGTCCATAGCTCGTCCCTGATTCAATTCTCCTGTCACCCAATCAAAGAACTCAATGAGATTCGTTTGTCACAATTTCCCTTTCATAAAACCATGTTGTCTCGGATCTTGCAACTTATTGGCTTCCAGGAAATTCACTATCGTTTCCTTCAGCATCGCTTCCATTACTTTTCCAATAACCAAAGTGAGGCTTACCGGCCTGTAGTTTCCAGCTTCTTCCCTATCACCACTTTTGTGAAGAGGGACCACCTCTGCCGTTCTCCAATCCCTCGGAACCTTTCCCGTCTGCAAGGATATATTAAACAAATCTTTAAGAGGACCCGCCAAAACTTCTCTGAGCTCCCTCAATATCCTGGGGTGGATCCCATCCAGTCCCATGGCTTTGTCCACCTTTAGCTTTTCAAGTTGTTGATACACACTTTCTTCCGTGAACGGTGCTCTATCCACTTCATTCTCAATTGTACTATTTCCAGTCCATCGCGGTCCTTCTCCAGGATTTTCCTCTGTGAAAACAGAACAAAAGTATCTATTTAGCAAATTTGCTTTTTCTTCATCATTTTCCACATAGCGGTTCGCAGTATCTTTTAGTCTCACAATTCCCTTTTTAGTCATTTTCCTTTCACTATTATACCTGAAGAAAATTTTGCCACCCCTCCTCACATTTCTAGCCATTTGTTCTTTCGTTTGCGCTTTCGCCAGTCGTATCTCTCTCTTGGCTTCTTTCAGTTTCATCCGGTATTCCTCCTCGTGTCCCTTTTCATGAGTTTTTTTGTATTTCTGGAACGCCAACTCTTTAGCCTTTATTTTCTCAGCCACTTGCTTGGAGAACCATATCGGTTTCCTTTTTCTCTTGCTTTTATTTACTTTCCTTACATAAAGGTTCGTGGCCCTATTTATAGCTTCTTTCAGCCTGGACCACTGTCCTTCCACTTCTCGTACTTCCTCCCAGCCCATCATCTCCTTCCTCAGGTATTCCCCCATTTTACTGAAGTCAGCACGCTTGAAATCCAGGACTTTGAGTTGGTTAGTTCACTGGCACTTTTCCTTGCGTCTTTGGATATTGGGGTGAGCAAAATGTTTCCTTTCTCCTTCGGGAAGAGTCCATTTTGTAGCATGTAATTCAAGTGTTTCATTATGTCTATTAAGACTTGTTGAGGAGCATATGTCACAAGGTTATTTGGGCATATGTCTAGTTTGCAGTGAGATTTGGCAAATCTTTTGAGAGTTTGGGAGATGATGTCCTCTGATATTGACTCAAAATTGGTCCAGGTTCTGTCTGCTGGGTGAATGCCAGGTTCTGGTTCTAGACAGTCGAGGAGTTCAGCATAGTCAATGGTACTGACAGGTATCTTGAGTCGCAGTTGTATGATTTTTTTCTTTGAAGTATTTTGCGAGATTGTCTATAGATCATGGATTTTTATTTAAGTAGTGGAGGAGGGGATTGGGTTAGTTGGGTCAGTTCAGGAGGTGGGAGGTATCCTAGACACCAGAGAATGTTTTAAAAAAATAAGCCAGGGGGTGGGGGATTGGGAGGGTAGTCAGATGGGGTGGGGGATTGGGAGGGTAGTCAGATTGGGATGTTGGTGCAGAAAGTTAACAGGGCAGAGGTAACCGTTCATCCGAGACCACTATCGCCTTCCCTGCATTGGTGCGGCATACTTAATGGCCTCATACCCAGTCATTTGCATGCGATGTGTGGCCGTGTATGCCATGGAAGTTAAACTCACGCTTGAGCATATTATTACATTGCTTGACCAGTAATGGGTGCATACCTTGCGGTAACCACTGCTGAGCTGGCGACAGTAGCTATCTGCATCAACCACCCAGTGCTGTAGATAGAATCCAGCCAATGAGAAGAAAGTAGGGGTGGAGCTCTAGTCTCAGAGACTGTAGGTAGGATCCAGCCAATGGGCAGACAGTGGGGGAGCAGCACTGGAAAGCAGCTCTAATCTCAGAGACTGTGGGTAGGATCCAGCCAATGGGAAGACAGTGGGGGTGGAGCACTGGAAGGCAGCTCTAGTCTCAGAGACTGTGGGTAGGATCCAGCCAATGGGAAGACAGTGGGGGAGGAGCACTGGAAGGCACCTCTAGTCACAGGAATTGTAGGTAGGATCCAGCCAATGGGGACATTGGGGGTGGAGCACTGGAAGGCAGCTCTAGTCTCAGAGACTGTGGGTAGGATCCAGCCAATGGGAAGACAGTGGGGGTGGAGCACTGGAAACCAGCTCTACTCTCAGACTGTAGGTAGGATCCAGCCAATGGGCAGACAGTGGGGGAGGAGCACTGGAAAGCAGCTCTAGTCACCGGAACTGTAGGTTGGATCCAGCCAATGGGAAGGCAGTGAGGGAGGAGCACTGGAAGGCAGCTCTAGTCACAGGAATTGTGGGTAGGATCCAGCCAATGAGAAGGCAGTGAGGGAGGAGCACTGGAGGGCATCTCTAGTCTCAGAGACTGTAGGTAGGATCCAGCCAATGGGCAGACAGTGGGGGAGGAGCACTGGAAAGCAGCTCTAGTCACCGGAACTGTAGGTTGGATCCAGCCAATGGGAAGGCAGTGAGGGAGGAGCACTGGAAGGCAGCTCTAGTCACAGGAATTGTAGGTAGGATCCAGCCAATGGGGACATTGGGGGTGGAGCACTGGAAGGCAGCTCTAGTCTCAGAGACTGTGGGTAGGATCCAGCCAATGGGAAGACAGTGGGGGTGGAGCACTGGAAACCAGCTCTAGTCTCAGAGACTGTAGGTAGGATCCAGCCAATGGGTAGACAGTGGGGGAGGAGCACTGGAAAGCAGCTCTAGTCACCGGAACTGTAGGTAGGATCCAGCCAATGGTAAAACAGTGTGGGAGGAGTACTGGAAGGCAGCTCTAGTCTCAGAGACTGTAGGTAGGATCCAGCCAATGAGAAGGCAGTGAGGGAGGAGCACTGGAAGGCATTTCTAGTCTCAGAGACTGTAGGTAGGATCCAGCCAATGGGAAGGCAGTGAGGGAGGAGCACTGGAAAGCAGCTCTAGTCACAGGAATTGTGGGTAGGATCCAGCCAATGAGAAGGCAGTGAGGGAGGAGCACTGGAAGGCATCTCTAGTCTCAGAGACTGTAGGTAGGATCCAGCCAATGGGCAGACAGTGGGGGAGGAGCACTGGAAAGCAGCTCTAGTCACCGGAACTGTAGGTTGGATCCAGCCAATGGGAAAACAGTGCGGGAGGAGCACTGGAAGGCAGCTCTAGTCACAGGAATTGTGGGTAGGATCCAGCCAATGAGAAGGCAGTGAGGGAGGAGCACTGGAAGGCATCTCTAGTCTCAGAGACTGTAGGTAGGATCCAGCCAATGGGAAGGCAGCAGGAGCAGAGCACTGGAAGACAGCTGTAGTGAGAGGAAGGGAGGAGGTGATCTGAAGGAAGTTTCTGTGCTGTGGAAATGAAGTTTCTCTATTTGGTGGGAGGCGGAAGAGAAATGAACCCCTTCTAAAAATTCCAGAATATATTTCTATGGGGCAGCAGCTTACCAAGGGTGGGGTGGTGGGGACGGTCCACCCCGGGTGCACGCCGCTGGAGGGGTGCAGAGAGCAGCTGCGCGCCTGTCGGCTCCGCTGGTTCCCTGCTCCCTCTGCCTATTCCCTACTATTCCGGGGCAGAGGGAGCAAGGAGCCAGCGGAGCCGAGAGCCTCGCAGCTGCTCCCAGCAGCTAAGAATGCACCTGGGGGGGGGGGGGTTGATGCGCTGGGGGGGGGGTCATTGCGCCAGGGGGGGAGGGGTTGTGCTGCACCCAGGGGAGGGGGTGCGCATCAGCGATCTGCCCCAGGTGGCAGCTGACCTAGGATCGTCACTGCTATGGAGCGAGCAGGAATTTCACCTTTCAAGCTGCCTTCCTCTCTCATCTGCTCTCCTGATCACAGAGACACAGAAAGCAAATGCATGCATGCACACATATAGACATGCAGACCTGCACAGACCCACACAAACACACATCCCCTGCACAGCCACATTTATTTACATGCAGATGGATTGGAAAGGATTCCATGAGCCATGCTCTGCATGCTTTCCCCACTTGTTTTATTTTTTTATTCCCATGATCCTCACAGAAGCTCTCTAAGAGCTCTGCCACTGGTCTAGGAGTAGAGCTATGTACCTCATGCAGATCAGAAAGAAATTTCCACACTAGTCTGCCTCTTGCCTGCATTTACTTTAGACTTTTCTCTGAAAAATCTTCAATAGAAGACACACATCCCTCTTCTTTATATGTTCTTCTATCAACTCAAGGAAGTGACCTGGAAATGGCTGCAACTGAAAGGCAAGTCAGGCCCGAAGATAGTGAGTGTCACCTTCCTTCAGCAGTTCCTTGAAGGGCTACCCCTGTCTATGAAACAGTGAGGTGGCATTGTAAAGTGACCCCAGACAGTGTTTTAGACGTGGCTGAAGCCTTCTACCAAGCACAACCAGAGTCAGAACTCTAAAAGGAGAAGAAGCTAGCTGGGAGTCCGAGAGGAAAAAGACTGGAACTGACAAGCCAAGGGACCAGAAACTACTTTCCAGCCTGGGGTCCCCAAGGAAGTGGTCAGAGTGATAGAAATATTCGTCCCCACAAACACAATCAATGTTACTGACCCGGTTGTGAGATCCTTACTTCTTCACCTGTTTCAGGGACTGCTAGAATTGATCTGAAGAAGCCATGGATGTGAATGTTGTAGCTACCTGTGATGGCAACCAGAGTCAGGACTCTAAAAGGAGAAGAAGCTAGCTGGGAGTCCGAGAGGAAAAAGACTGGAACTGACAAGCCAAGGGACCAGAAACTACTTTCCAGCCTGGGGTCCCCAAGGAAGTGGTCAGAGTGATAGAAACATTCGTCCCCACAAACACAATCAATGTTACTGACCCGGTTGTGAGATCCTTACTTCTTCACCTGTTTCAGGGACTGCTAGAATTGATCTGAAGAAGCCATGGATGTGAACGTTGTAGCTATCTGTGACGGCTTTTCATCCCAAGAGCAGAAACTGTGTGTTACAAGTTGAGTTAGAAGGACTTCCATACCAGGCACCAGTTGACTCTGGCAGTGTCAGGTCACTAGTTCAGAGTGAAATACTCAACCAAGTTGAACTACAAATGGACTGTGACATTAGCATGTGTACAAGGTGACCAGAATCAATATCCTACAGTTCAAGTATCCTTTAAAATACCCATAGGGCAACCTCAGCTGAAAGTAGCAGTCTTTCCATGGCTATCCTACCCAATAATTCTGGGTTGAGATTTTTCAAACTTTGGAACCATATGGGCCCAGCTGATCATTGGCCCACAGAAGGAGGAAGAGTCCTTCCCTGAGATCTTCCTGCTGGAGGACCCTGACTTGTTTACCAAGAGCCCAAAACTGCCTAAACCTCACCATCAGTGGCAAGTGGAGAAAATGCATTGCTCTCTGAATTTAGGAGCTGCAGTGGATGGAGATCCATAGCTGGGGGAAGATGGTGGTCCAGACATCCCAGACCCTTTAGGTATTCTACCTGAGTGGAGTAGTGAAGAAACCACAGAGAACTTTAAAAGAGCCCTGTCAGAGGATGAATCCTTTAGAGCAGCATGAGCTAGGGTTGTAGCTGCAGATGGGAAAACCATGGGCAAGCAGGACTCCTTTAAGGTAACATTTCTGTATTTCATAATAAAGAATGACTTGTCGTATAAGGTGGCCAAGGGAACCCTGGAGGGGGGAGATGTAGAGCAACTGTTAGTCCCTCATCCCTATCGTAGGCAGCTCATGCAGTTAGCCCATAGTCACCTGTTAGAAGGCCACTTGTGAGAGGAAGAATCTATCCCAGGAAGGAAGTTGGCCAAACACGAGCAGCACAAATGAAGAGGTTCTCCAGATCCACACCAAAGATAGATGCAACACAAAGTGGGTCCAAAAGTGATCTGAAAATCAGCACCTTTATTAAAATGTCACCCAATGTGGTCCATATTTCGCCCACTCATGGGCCACTTGTTTTTTTTTTTCTTTGTTTGCTGGTCTATCTATTTAAAGAGTTTTCTCTCCTGCTCATTCCTTCTGCTCATCAGAATACCTGTCCAAGTTTAATGATGGAACTGGATTCTGGACATTTATTTTCATACTTCAACACTTTATGTGGGTTTGGCTCTATTGATGCTGTTAAAGAAGCCTGGAAGCCTATGTTGATACAAAGAAGGTCAACCAAAGCGATTAAAGGGATGGAACAACTCTCATATGAGGAAAGGCTAAAGAGGTTAGGGCTCTTCAACTTAGAGAAAAGAAGGCTGAGGGGAGCTATGATTGAGGTCTGCAAAATCTTGAATGGAGTGGAACAGGTAAACATTAATTGACTTTTTACTTTATCAAAAAGTACAAAAACTAAGGGACACTCCATGAAGTTATGTAGTAGCACATTAAAACAAATAGGAAAAAATATTATTCACTCAATGAACAGTTGAACCCTGGAACTCATGGCTGAAACAATCAGTAGCAACATGCACTGTTATTTAGGTAGACCTGGGAAGCCTCTGCTTATCCCTGGGATTGGTAGCTTGAGGGGGTCAGGGGAGTCTGGGAATTTTTGAAGATGAGAGTAAGGTACAGGGGTCAGGGAGTT
The DNA here is from genome assembly GCF_901765095.1 of Microcaecilia unicolor. NCBI lineage: Eukaryota > Metazoa > Chordata > Amphibia > Gymnophiona > Siphonopidae > Microcaecilia > Microcaecilia unicolor. Next base: position 660,257,580 of record NC_044032.1, read on the forward strand.
CATCTATCTTTTTAATTTTTGCAAATATCTCCCTTCCTGTGAGTGCATGAACCAGTCCCCAGTCACGCATTGACAGGAAGGAAGACACTTGGCTTCCAATGCAGCAAACAGTTGCATATTACTTCGGGGGTGGGGGGGTATTTTATATCACTTCACACTTTTTAATGCTGCTGTAGTGTTCATGTGAATTGGAACTCAGGGGGTCTTTCACTAAAGATTAGCTTGAGTTATCTGCAGCAGGGCCCATAGGAATAAAATGGGACCTGGTGCAGATAACGTGAGCTAACCGGAGGAATAGCCTATTGGTTAGTGCAATGGACTCTGATTCTGGGGAACTGGGTTCAATTCCCACTGCAGCTCCTTCTGACTCTGGGCAAGTCACTTAACCCTCCATTGCCCCTGGTACAAAATAAGTACCTGAATATATGTAAACCGCTTTGAATGTAGTTGTATATCAAGTCCCTGTTCCCTTTCCCTTATGACATCACAATATCAGAAGTGAGCCAAGGCAATCAAGCCATTGTGACATCACTGATGAGGTTGGCTCTTATTGGTGGAATGAGTGGAGAAGTAGCCTATTGGTTAGTGCAGTGGACTCTGATTCTGGGGAACTGGGTTCAATTCCCACTGCAGCTCCTTGTGACTCTGGGCAAGTCACTTAACCCTCCATTCCCCCTGGTACAAAATAAGTACCTGAATATATGTAAACCGCTTTGAATGTAGTTGCAAAAACTTCAGAAAGGTGGTATATCAAGTCCCATTTCCCTTTCCCTTTAGTAAAAGATCCCCTCAATGCAGAAGTTTACTGTAGCACTTTAAAGTCCCAGATGAGTTCGTTTTCTAGAAAGCCATTTCCATTGCAAAAAACTGTTCGACCTATGGGGATGGCTTAGAAATTTACCCTTCTTGTGAAAAACTGGGATATAAATCTGTTTCATAAAAAACAAACAAAAACATTATTAGGAGGTAGAAAAAAGGGTAGGGGCACGTAGGATTCAGTGAGAGGGGCTTTCTGTAGAATGGAAGATGGGGAGAGGACAGAGTGAGCAGATCAGAACCGGAAATAGCACCGTGAGAAAAGGGACAGAAGAGGAAAGATGCTTTGGAGTTTTGCTGGTTTCAGCAAATACCTGTCTATAATATGTAAAGTTCTTTGGTTGTACTAGACACAGGAGGAGGTGTTATCCTGAGACAGGAGTAACAATGTCTTGGACCGGCCGAGGGATATTTTCCAGGTGACTGAGGGAAGAGTTTGGGATGGGTGAAGTAGGCGTCATTGATCTCACAGGACTTTCAGGGCATGGTGAATTGTGGTGTGGAACGGGAACCTTTCTAGGAAATATTGTGACAAGTATAATTAAACGTTGGCGCTTGTGTGGACAGGTAACACTACGCAGTAAGTACATAAATGCTGCTGCACTGTAGAAATCAATGTTTGCCTACACTGGCCAGTCATTTCTCTTAAGGATTGATCTAGTCACCATGTGAGCTGTGATTCTGCTTCTCTCTCTCTCTCTGTGTCTGGTGCCCACTGAGTTAACACATCACAGAATGCAGGCAGGGTGGGATCCACCGCTATCATGATACACGGATGAATCATAAAATTATAGCAGCTAGGCATGAACATTTTGCTACAGAGTGAGTCAAGGCGAATTGCCTTTAATCAGGCCTTCTTACTTTGAAGTTTATTAGTACATTGCTACATTCTCATTTTCTGTTCAGCTGATTTATCCACCTTTTTCCCCACAGGCAAAAAGACTGAGAGAAAATGTTAGATGAATCCGTCCCTAACTATGAACCAGAAAGACAATCAGCTCTGCACAATGTGCTGACGATGCCAGAGCAAGCCGAAAGTTTATAAAATGACAGAGCAGTTATGTTTAATAAGGGCTTATATTATAGCCATGACTGTAACAATGAGGCAAGCTGTTAATTGCTTTTGAATGTCAGGTTGCTTTCAAAGCCACTTGCTGATCCAACAAAATAAATAAAACTTTTCCTCTGAATGTCTCACCAGAACAATGCAGTCCAGCACCAGCCAGACCGCAAGGAAAAACAGCTTTGCATTGCTATGAAGGGGCAAATGGCAGGTCACTAATTGGATTAGGCCAAGAATAACCCAAACTCTTGCCTGATCCAGCTCAGTAAACTCAAGCTGTCTCATCCCACATAAGACTAAATAAAGCCTCACTTGATAGTAATAGCTTTGGCACAATACCCTCACTTTTATTAGTGATAATGAGTGGAGGAGTGGCCTAGTGGTTAGGGTGGTGGACTTTGGTCCTGAGGAACTGAGTTCAATTCCCAGCACAGGCAGCTCCTTGTGACTCTGGGCAAGTCACTTAACCCTCCATTGCCTGCCGCATTGAGCCTGCCATGAGTGGGAAAGCACGGGGTACAAATGTAACAAATAAAAAATAACTCCATCACATCTCTCTTTCTCTGTCCTTTTACCAAGCATCCCCTTCTTTCTCCTCCATTCTCTGCCTAACACCCAGGGGTGGCCCAACCATTAGGCCACCTGAGTCGGGGGCCTCAGGCAGCACTCTTTAGGAGCAGCATCCCAGAGATCAGGATCCCCCCCCTTTGTGGCGTTTTACCGCGTCATGTTCCAAACCCGGCAGTGGTAGTGATTCCCATACACTGTCCTGCCGCCGTCACCCGCCTCTTCCCTTTACTGCGGCCGCCTCTCTGATGTAACTTCCTGTTTCGTGACAAGCTCAGGCAGCTGCGGGTGCCGGCAGCAGGGCATCGTATGGAAATCGCTGCCGGGTTTGTAACGGGGGGGGGGGGGGGGGGGGACAGCATCTTGGCCCAGGGGGCGGTGGCATGTTAGCTCCGCGTCAGGTGGCATCTTGCCTAGGGTTGACCCTGCTAACACCATTACCCCCTCCCCTCTTTCCCTGGTCTACATGATGTGGAAAGATATGGGGTGCCACACCAATCGAGCAGTACCCCCTCATTCATGGTGCCCTGCACAGACACACAGCTCATACGCTCCAACAGTTAGCCTGTAGCAGAGCTGTGCTGGGAGTGAGAATGGAAAGCCAGAACCCCTTACCCCTTTCCAAACTCCACCCCTCTCTTCTGTAACCTCTTCCTGCTGCTGCCATGTTATTTCTTTGGGATGACACAGCATAATGAGAGCCATTTCGTCCAACACGTATGTCTCCTATATGATATAACAAGGAAATGACTTTCATTTCACATGCAGGCACACATAGCTCTACAAGCAAATGCATGCATGCACATACCCATGTATGCATGCTTATATAATACCTATACACATGTGCACAAATTCACACACATCTCTACACACACATGAATACACACACACCTATACATACAAATGTACACACACACACACACATACCTCTACAGAGATGCCCAACTTTCTACACACATGCATGCCCACCTCTATACATACATATATGCAAACATATATCTACTTGCACATACATATCTCTATACATACATGCACACACACACATACCTCTTCACACACACATATATATATATATATTTATTTATTTTTGTTACATTTGTTCCCCACGCTTTTCCACTCATGGCAGGCTCAATGCGGCTTACATGGGGCAATGGAGGGTTAAGTGACTTGCCCAGAGTCACTAGGAGCTGCCTGTGCCTGAAGTGGGAATTGAACTCAGTTCCTCAGTTCCCCCAGGACCAAAGTCCACCACCCTAACCACTAGGCCACTCCACATGTGTAAATGTACTTATAATTTACTGGATTTGCTAACCCGCTTTAGCTGCCAGGGCAGAGCAGAGTGGTGTACTTAACTAAAACATATATGTAACCCGGTGGGTTAGATTTTTCAGAACAATTTTTACGTGGGTTTTGGGTCCTTTCCCTGGATCGGGGGGGGGGGGGGGGGGCTCCTGGCCCAGGCACGGTCATTGGTGGCCAGTTCCAGGACTCTGGTGCCTGCAAGCTTGAGTTATTTATCCACAGGTAATAGGAGAGCTTGCAGGGCCTTCTGAGACTCGGGAGCTACATAAAGAAAAAGGAAAGGAACTGCAAATATTGATAGGAAAGTGATACAATCACACAGAAGAAAATCAGCCAGAGCCCAATCGAATAGGAAAGAGATACAGTCACAGAAAGGAAAGCATAAACCACACAGTCTAAAATGAGGGTTGGTTCATCTAACTAACTGGTAGCATCTTCCAACTAATTCTAATCACCAATGACTTGTCTGAAAAGCCAGGCATTCAGGTTCAGCTTAAAGCTTTTAAGGGACAGATCGCTAGGGAGGGAAAGAGGAGAGAGAAAAAAGAAAGCACAGTGTCTGGCTGTTTCAAGCTAGGCATTTGGGACCTGGTAATACACAGGTCACACACATGCCTAAACACATACACACATGTTCACATATATGCATGCATAAACATATAATTATACACACACTCACACATGCACATGTATGCATGCATACACGGATACCTCTGTACACACATGCATGGATACATGTATACCTATACACATACATGCACACACATACCTCTACATACACATACACAGCTCTGCACATACATTTACACACACACCTCTATAGATATGCACATCTCTACAAACATGCTCACGTCTATACACACATGCACACATCTTTACACTTATTGACACACCCATACTTCTACAAACAGATATGCAGAACTGTACACATACATGCACATATGCACACACACTCTGCATACCTCTGTACACATGTACACACATGCATCCTTTACATACTCAGGCACACAACCTCTGAACACATTTACAGATATGTACACTTTTACACGTATGCACACACTTCTAGACTCATCACACACATGTGTACATTTGCATGCGCAAACACATGCCTGTACACAAACATGCACACACACACCTTCTCATACATACACCTCTCTTCACACTCACATATATACACACACCTCTACAGTTACATGCACACACATGTGCACAGATATGTATGCACACATGCATCATTCTACATGCATGTGTACATACACATACAGATACCATATGCACACACAGACGTATCTACACCTAAACATAGACACAAGTGCACTTTGCAGAAATTTGGTTTGCATTGCCTAAGTTACACACGCTACATTAATATTGTCATTTTGATTTTACATTTAATTATTTTCTTTTCTTAAGTGAAGCTCAAGGCACATCACATTTCAGGTCCAGCTCCAGAGCTAGATTTACAAATCTGCATTAGTGCATTAATATGATTTATTTAATAGGCCTCATTAATGATGAAAATTGCATGAAATAATCTGCATTAATATACAGTATCAGATATTAGTTTGTACCTGGTACAATGAAGGGAGGCGTCTGCACTAATTCAATATAATGATTGTTATGCTATAAACCAGCAGAGCAATGGGACAAGCAAGGAGGTTCTCTGAGGGAGAGAAAGGGATTGGAGCACTTAGCTGCACAGAAATGACCAAAGAACAGGAAAATCCCCTTTTTTGGCAGACTGACCCCACACAGAGATGGCAGCATGGAGGCAGGAGCGAGTGGGCGTTGCTTGTGCCTTCTTGGACGGTTTCCTAAAGGACAAGTCCATAAACTGCTACTAAACGGACTTGGAAAAATCCCAAATCCCAGGAAGAACATGTATAGAATGTTTGTACGTTTGGGAAGCTCGCCAGGTGCCCTTGGCCTGGATTGGCCGCTGTCGTGGACAGGATGCTGGGCTCGATGGACCCTTGGTCTTTTCCAGTGTGGCATTACTTATGTACTTATGTCCTCTACTTGGCTCACTTTTATTACATAGAGCAGTGATTTAACCTATTGTGATGTCATAGTGGCTCATTCCACCAATAAGAGCCAACCTCATTAGTGATGTCACAATGGCTTGATTGTATAGAATGTTTGTACGTTTGGGAAGCTCGCCAGGTGCCCTTGGCCTGGATTGGCCGCTGTCGTGGACAGGATGCTGGGCTCGATGGACCCTTGGTCTTTTCCCAGTGTGGCATTACTTATGTACTTATGTCCTCTACTTGGCTCACTTTTATTACATAGAGCAGTGATTTAACCTATTGTGATGTCATAGTGGCTCATTCCACCAATAAGAGCCAACCTCATTAGTGATGTCACAATGGCTTGATTGTATAGAATGTTTGTACGTTTGGGAAGCTCGCCAGGTGCCCTTGGCCTGGATTGGCCGCTGTCGAGGACAGAATGCTGGGCTCGATGGACCCTTGGTCTTTTCCCAGTGTGGCATTACTTATGTACTTATGTCCTCTACTTGGCTCACTTTTATTACATAGAGCAGTGATTTAACCTATTGTGATGTCATAGTGGCTCATTCCACCAATAAGAGCCAACCTCATTAGTGATGTCACAATGGCTTGATTGTATAGAATGTTTGTACGTTTGGGAAGCTTGCCAGGTGCCCTTGGCCTGGATTGGCCGCTGTCGTGGACAGGATGCTGGGCTCGATGGACCCTTGGTCTTTTCCCAGTATGGCATTACTTATGTACTTATGTACTCTTCTTTAAGGAATGTAGAGAGGGTCGGGGGTCCGAAGGGGTCACGGGTATGGGAGGGGGTCCACTAGACAACCAAGCATTTACTTTTGGGGGGTCAGGGTGTGGGATCAGAGCATAAGGGGTCTCAGAGATGCTGGGGGGCTATTAGCTATTCTGAACCTTATGCAACTGCTCCACCAGAGTGAGCTAATCCTTCTACCCCTCTTCAGAGCTGGCATTCAGTTTTATATGATATACTCACATTAAATTCATCTGCAACAGTTCTCTCAATCAGGGCAGGATAGAGTCTGAAGGGTTGATTGGGAGAGAATGTGTTAGGTGTCAGAAGGAGGGAAACGTCTGAAACCCACTGACTGACATTTTTTACCATCTTCCTAGCACTATAACTCCTGAGGTGTTCACTGTCCCGGATTGCTGAGATTTGAACCTGCCCTGTCTCGCTGGCACCCCTTCTTTGTGAGGTATGATACCTGCAGTAGGTCTAGGGGGCATGCGATGAAGCTACAAAGTAGTAAATTTAATACAAGTCAGAGAAATGTTTTCTGCACGCAACGTGTAATTAAACTCTGGAATTTGTTTCCAGAGAATGTGGTAAAGGCGGTTAGCTTAGCGGGGTTTTAAAAAAGTTTGGACGGCTTCCTAAAGGAAAAGTCCATAGACCATTATTAAATGGACTTGGTGAAAATCCACTATTTCTGGGATAAGCAGTATAAAATGTTTTGTATTTTTTGGAGATCTTGCCAGGCATTTGTGACCTGGATTAGCCACTCACTGTTGGAAACAGGATGCTGGGCTTGATGGACGTTTGGTCTGTTCCAGTATGGCAATACTTATGTACGTTTGTAGTATGAAAAGAGCACCAATTGCCAGAACCTAGGAGAAGAGCAATAGAGTTGGACTGTGATTTGCAATGACATGGGAAAGGTCAATGTATTTCATGTCACTGAATGTCCACTCTTTTCCTGAGTGTGAGCTTGTATGTGGCATTATGCATGTGGGAACCATTGCGTGTACGAGTGTCTGAGTTTAATGAACAAATGCCTTGAAAAAAATCAACAAACTAAATGAACTTTCCTAGAAATGGCAGAGGAAGCGACGAGAAATGAATATTTTCCTAGTGACTGGCAACATAACCACTGTCTGGTGAACTGGAATAGACAAATTGGGAAATTAAGAGAAAAATGGAGGGGATAAGGTGGACAACCAGAGAATACTGTCGACCGTGTCAGAGTTTTAAAGAAATGATGGTACCGTATGGTTTGCACACTTACCTGTCCGCCTCACCTGTGCTCTGCTGACTCTCCACCTATGCACATCGCACCATCAAAGTAGGTACCATTAAGTCATAGCGCATACTTTCCTGCTGGTCGGTATTTTATAAGGGTTATTTATTTATTTATTTATTAGAATTTATTTACCTCCTTTTTGAAAGAATTCACTCAAGGTGGGTGTACAGTAAGAATAAATCAAACATGAGCAATAGACAATTACAGCAGTAAAAATACTCAAATAACAATACAAAGTATGGCATAGTAGACTACATTACAATGTCAACGCAATAAACCATTTTAAAAGACAGCATAGGGTGTAAGCAAAGATGGAACATAGATAAGATAAAGTAACAGGAGTGAGTAAATAAGGGACTAGTTGAAGAGAGCTGCAAATGAGATCAGAAAGGTGCTTGAACAGTATCTTTTTTTTTTTTTTAATTTATATTTATTTCAAGTTTACATTTATGCAATACAACATAAATCAATCAAGATAACATTAAAGGAACTTAAATCAAAACGGAAATTATCCTACTATATCGACCACAAATTATGATCCAAGATCTAGGAAAATAACTAAAATCAAAAAGCAATCAAATTAAGTGAACAGAGAGAGATGGCGAAGATTCGCAGCCGAATAGCGCTTAATACAGTGCCTATTACAACATTATTCTTTAGAGGTAATAAATTCTTGTAGTTTTCCTGGGTCAAAAAAAATATATGATATAGATTCAATAGTAATAAAACATTTACAAGGAAACCTCAATTGAAAAGTTCCACCTAAACGGAGAACTCTTTCTTTTAGTAACAGGAAAACTTTTCTTCTTCTCTGGGTGTCCTTGGAAAAGTCTGGGAAAATCTGTATTTTTGACCCAAGAAAAATGGAGTTCATATGGCGAAAATAAAGTCTCAAGATGTTATTACGGTCTGTTTGCAGTGCAAATGTAACAAGCAGTGTGGTTCTCTCAGTTATGACCTCCATAGAACTTTCCAGGAAGTCAGTTAAATTTAAAGCAGCTTGAGGATTTTGAGGAATATCACCCTTTCTTGCACCAGAAATATATTGTACTCTTATAATAGGAGGGAATCCCTCAGAGGGGACTCCCAATATTTCATGCACATATTTCCTCAACATTTCCAGTGCTGGGATGAGTGGAGATTTAGGAAAGTTAAGAAAACGTAGATTATTTATGCGAATTTGGTTTTCAAGGAAATCTATTTTACGCTGCTGAAAATTGAAACTTTTCATCAACATTTCTGTTGAAGATTTCACTGCCTTAAAGTCATTGTCCAAGACATTCATTTTAGATGTGTGCTCTGCAGCTTTAAGAGAAATATCTTTTTGAGTTTGCTTTACCTCTGCCAACTCTCCCGTTAGGATTCGGGCAATCTGTTGTACGTTGGAATTTAGGCCTTGTATCGCTTCCCATAAAACTTCTAGGGTAATAGCTGAAGGTTTTTTCAAATCTCCCAGCACGAGAGAGGACGCATTCAGATTCACTGCAGGCAGTACACTTGCCTGCATCGATGTTCCTTCTGGCGTTGAGGAAGCAGCGGGGTCTCCGCAAACAAGCGCAGGGGACCGACTTCCGGATACCACGCTCCGTTCCACCGCTGAATCCTGCCTCTCTCCTGGCCTTGGGGGTACAGCCATTGGGGGTGGGCTCAACGAGACTCCCTCAGCGCTCAGGTCTGTAAGATTTTCCGGACCGCCCGTAGCGAAACCGCCAGCTCCCGGCGTCAGCAATCCCATCTCTGCCAGAGTCATCTGCTGCAACGGGGCTGGATCCACCCTGCGCGCGGAGACAAGTGCACTGGGTTTACCCTTTCGCTTGCCCATAACGGCAAGCGAAACTCCGTGTGCAGGTTTCAATGGAGGGAGGAGAGAGCTCGGCGCACATCCGTTCAGCTAGACGCCATCTTGGATCTCTCGCTTGAACAGTATCTTGGCTAGGGTAGGAGTGGATAAACGTGTCCTGCTAGGTGTCATTTGGGCATGTGACAGGATCTGAATGACTGCAATTCCGCTGTCACTTGCCCATTGGGGGTAATCTGTGTAATTCTCTAAAGTTAGTAGGCTGAGGGCATTTCTATGACAGCAGTTGCTCTGAGTCGTCAGTATAGAAGACTAGGTGTAAGTCTGCAGTTTTGCGTCTAATTTAGACCCGAGTACTAACGTCAAGCAAATGGCTGTTGTAAATGTTCGTATCTAACCACAGACAGGTGTGTAACAGTCGTACGTGAAACTGCCAGATGCACCCTGACCCGCCCACTCAATTTATAGAACGCCAACTAGGAGCAGTTATGCAAATAGCCCCTGATTCTAGAAAGTTCAACGAAAATTGCATGTAGGTGCGGCTCTGATTTGCAGACACAATTGAATATCCAGTCAATTAGTCCAGTAATTGCCATTAATGAGATTTAATTGGGTGTTATGTGTGTAAAGTTAAGCCCAAAAAGGGGGATGTAAAGGGGATGGTCATGGGAATTTTGGGGCAGAACAGGGTGTAGTTACAGAATAAGGGTGCTCCGTGTGTACATTTAGGTCCACACATTGTCGTTGGTGGAAATGGTCATTCCTAAATTTAACAATTTAATCACACCTCTCTACTAAATTTAACAAAAAAAGCCCCAAACGGCCTCCAAGGCTGGAACAATGGTACAATGTCTAATGGAATGGGCCCGGCACGAGCCGTGTTTCAGTGCAAAGGGGCACTTGCCTCAGGAGCCAACCCAATCATTGATTCTTAATGCCAATTAGCATCTAATTAAGCTATTCACAACTGCTCTAGTTGTAAAATTGAGCACAGGGCTTCATGGAATTAGGGGAAAGTAATAAATATCGCCAATCTATAATGGTTATCGCTTTTTCTCTGCCCTCCACTAAGCAGATGGTATCACAGCTTTTAGATGTATTTTCTGCCTGATACCATCCAAACAGTGGCTCAGATAACTCGGGATAGAAACCTTTTTAAATAAATGAGTGTAACCTGCAGAGTGGCGGGTGCGGCTCCAGGCCACCTCGATGGGCAGACTGGATGGATCGTGCAGGTCTTTATCTGCCGTCATTTACTGGGGTGATGGGTGATGGAAACTCATTAAAGGACCCGTCTTAAATCCATAACTCCTGGAATACAACTAATTTATGGACCTCATGGACTCTATTACCCTTCCCCTCTTTTCCCTCGTCCCTTGTAATTACTATCCTTCCCATTCACCTTATTATACTTTGGTTGTTTGTTTACCGGATTGGCGATTGCCTTTACGGTCTGATGTCAGCCACATTGAGCCTGCCAGTGGGTGGGAAAATGTGGGGTATAAATGTTATAAATAAAATTAATTAATATGCTTTTAGATTGAGAGTCATTGGCTGGTGCAGTGACTTTGCTGGGATTTTAACTCATGAATATGAGGAGATAGATTTTCAGCTGGATGGTGGGAGTAATATTTTATATAGATAACTTATCAGCACAGCGTTACATATACTTACATCCAGTCACTGTCCATATCTTTAAAGGCATAAATTATCCATATAAAGTTATGTGTTTAAGTGACAACATCCAAACAGCAACCATGCGAAAAGTGATTAAACGTCACTGCTTTTCTCATAACTGTAAAGGTCATTCCTGGAGTGACCCTAAGCTCACCTCAATACAGAGCCATAAATTCAGGCTACGTAGCTGGCTGAAAGTTTGAAATAAACAGTTTGAAATATCAGGCCCCAATTCATAGAGATTTTCCGGATGAATAATTAAATTAGCACAGTTGTTCTCTTAAAATGCCCACTGTGAGTTATCTGTGAGCTTCATACAGGTGTTTCCTAAAAGCTATGAGTGTGGTCCAAAACTTATATTGACCAGATTTTAGTCATGTTTCCCATGAGATGGTCAATTTTACGTGAAGAAATTAGAATTTAATCTTAAGACTTAATAAAAAAGGGTCCACTACAGGTCCGATATTCAGACCATGTGACTTTGCCCGGCTTAGATATTTCTGGTGACCGGCATTGAATATCCAGTTTATTTTTGGCCAGTTCAAACTTAAGTGGCCAAAGATATTCCAGGCATTGACATGACCAAATATGGCTGCCACACTCAGGGTGAAAATCGGTGGATATCCGGTTATATCTGGTGATATCACTGGCTATCTGCTAACTGCAAAATTTCAGCAGTCATGGCTGACCATGTCCTGCTGAAAATTCATGGATAGCCGATTATGTGGCATTTCAGGGCCGGTCTTAGGCCGAGGCGGCCGTATAGGGCCTCACGCTTAAGGGGGCCCTGCACGGCGCGCCTCAACTCTGCCTCCTCTGCTCCATCCCGCTCCCGCACCGGCGCTCACAGTCACCTGCCAACCACCCACAACCCAGACCCAGCCAGACTGCTCTGCTGCGCGTGAGCCGGCTGCCTTCCAGAGACTTGCAGCAGCTGGGCTGCAGCGCTCCCTGGCCCTGCTCGCCCAGTCACCGCTCTGGACCATACCTCTCCTCCTGAGTGAGTCCGCACCTCTGACCCCCCAGGCCGTGTGGCGTGATGGCCGCGACGCATGCTGTGTGCATGAGCACTGCAAACTGTCTGCAGCAGAGCAGTAGATCTGTCCTGCTCGGCCCTCCTGAGTGACAGACAGTCCTAGTCTGCCACTGATGATGCGGGCCCACCCCCGCGACAACTTCCTTCTTCAAGGGCAGGCCGCGCGTGATGGGCAGAGAGAGTTGAGAGAGTTCCAGTTCCAGCTTGAGCTTCCAGCCACAGCCAGTCAGAGACAGAGTAACAGACAGAGTCGGAGTCTTCTTGAGTCAGAGAGTTGTGGTATATATTTTGAAACAATTTTAATACCTTGGTGGTCTATATGTTTTTATATTGTACATTACATTTTACACATCACTTTATTTTATTGTATATCTTTTCATTTTCTTTTTATTTTATTGCATATATCTATATTATTTTTGCTTATCAATGGGGTGGGGCTAGGGTGGGGGTGGGGCTAGGGTGGGGCCCCACCAAATTGGTCTGCACAGGGCCCCTGCACTTGCTAAGACTGGCCCTGGGGCATTTAACCAGCCAGATGTTGATCCTGGCAGCTTTTGAATATCCGGGGGGGGGGGGGGGGGGGGGAGGGGGATATTTATACAGCTTTATAATAAAAGAGGTAAGTTTTTATTTTGTTAAAAAAAAAAACTTAATACCTGCCAATCCAGGAAAAAAGCCTTCTCTTGGCAACAGAAAACTGAAGACAAAACACATCTTAGCCACATTATGTAAAATGGGATAATTTTTAGTTTCATAACATTTCAGATCAAAGACAATGGGGGAAACTCATGCATGAATCTGTTGGAATTGGAATGTATGGTTCAAGTTTCAAGGCACCCAACAAACAGGACTTAATAAGGATCTGGGTTTTCTAACCCATTATAAACCATAAAGCTGTATTTCTCTGTTTATTACCCTCCTCTCACCTACCAACACCCATCCTGTTAGAATATCAATGAAATGCTTTGATGTCCCCATGCATACCCCCACCCTCCCACTCTGTCAGACTGTCAAAGTAATGCTTTGATGTTTCTCTTATATATACTATCTGCTACCTCATTTGCTTATTTCTGATCTGACGAAGGGCAACCTTCGAAAGCTAATCAAGAAATGTATTATGTTATGTCCAATAAAAAAAGGTGGGGACGAAGTACAAACTAAAGTCCAAACAAAAAAAAACAGCACCACGGGCCTTTAAAAATGGAACACAGAATGGATAGAGAAAGTGAAAGTGCCTTGGTGCTTTGTTGCTTTTACTATATGAGACATGGGGACCCCTGACGCAGGTGCTAGTCACCGAAACACAGCCCGTGTCGGGTCTTTTTATCAAGGCTCATTCATTAAAGAACTGTGTTCCATTTTTAAAGGCCCGTGGTGCTGTTTTTTTTGTTTGGTCAATAAAAAAAGGTATCATCTTATTTTCTTTTCCATGTTTTATTTTGTTTGATTTCTATTGATAAAGTTTCAAGGTTGAAATTTATAAAGAAAATCTAAGCAGTTTACAAAAAAAACCAGTAAAATCATTGAAAATATGTCGTAGACAAGACAAAACATAAGTGTTATTTGGAGAAGACAGGCCGACTGCTAGAATAAGGGATGCAGGGACCTGTGGGCTTTCCCTCCTGATCAGAGACTTCACAGACTGGCAAATGAAAGCGGAAAGAGCTGGATACAGTTCTCTCCAAAAATAAAAAGAGATTGTGTGAAGCAACCTCTCATGCGCTTCCTCATTAGCTGAGGTAACTTGTGAGAAGGTCCATCTGTTCTGCTACTGTAAAAGGCTGAATCTCTCACTGTATTCCAATTAAATGAGTCAAAAGCAAGAAGAGGAAACCTGCAAATTCTGACACCAAAGATTGTGAAATCATCGGCTGTCTGTTTGGGGGAGGAGGTGGCTTGATGGAGAAGTTTGCAGGTAGGAAGCGTTTGAAAGATAAATAACCCAATTTCATCCTCACTCCTGCTCCCCTACATTTGGTCATTTTCTTCCTGCTAAAATGTTATAACATCTCAAAGTCCTTATTAGCAGCTTCCGTTTTACAACTGAAATTGAAAGTTGGATAATGTATGTTTGTGCCAGATCTGCTACTTTATATTCCTGTAAAACTTTGTACAGCTTCTGTTGTTTTGTTTCATGATTTTTCTGCTTAATTTGCAATAAAAAAAACCCCAGCTCTTAGCAGTTCCATATGCTTTGCTGAGAAGGAATATCTCGCTTCAGATCATGCACAGATCAGGACAGGAATGAACCTGATGGAAGATGTTTCTCTGCATGTTCTGGGTCTGTTTACGCCCTCCTGTCTCTGTACAGCAGTGTATTTTTATCCGTGAAAGATTATCTGTACTTCAGGAAGCAGGTGAAAGCCTGGCTCTTCTCGCAAGCCCTTAATACACCTGGTACCTGACTATCCACTCACTCCACACCTGGACATATAGGGGTCCTTTTACTAAGGCATGCCGATAAATGGCCTGCGCTGGTGTAGGTGCATGCATTAGATGCATGCAGGTCCATTTTTCAGCAAAGTCCTTTTTTTCTGGCCGAAAATTGATGTGTGGCAAAATTAAAACGAACACGCATCCATTTTGGGAATGAGACCTTACCGCCACCTACTGACAGCAGTAAGGTCTCGTGTGTTAACCAGGCAATAACCATCAGCGCATGTAGACTTCCAATTACTGCCCGTTTAGCACCACGCAGTAGAAAGTAGAAAATATTTTTTGCCAGACATTTTGGACGCAGGTCAAAAATAGAATTACGCCTGGGGCACACGGTAGCTGGGCAGTAGTTTCCCCATTTCCACCCTCTCACACTTCCTTTAAAGACCTTTCTTGGTCTCTCCCCTCTCTTTGTGGCTCTGTCTCTTTGTCCTTTTACCCTGTTATCCATTCTCCTGTCTTTTCCCTCTTCTTAGTATCCACTCCTCTACCCCTTCATCCCCCCCACCATAGTTTCTGTCCTCTTCTTCCTTTTTACTCTACAAGCATCTGCCTCTTCTCCCAATCCTTGCATCAGCCCCACCATCAGACCCTTCTCCCAAATTCACTACCTTATCTAAAGTCAACCACCAGCCCCAGCATCCAACCCCCTTCTCCCATCTCCAAAATCTACCAGTCAGTACCCAGTCCCCTACCAGCCTGAGGATCAGATTCGTCTTTGAACATACTACCCCCCATGTCACACCCTACTATCTGACAGAATCAGCCTCCTTGTCTCTCTCACTCCCTTCCCTTCAGTCTAGCATCTTGCCTCTCTCCCCCCCCCCCCACCCCCGTAGTTCAGCATCTCTCCTCTCGTCCCTCCCCCTGTGATCCAATATCCTTCTTTTCTGAGGATGCAATGAGGACATCTCTCTAGCTACTGTAAGTGAACATTGTATTGTTATGTACTTTGGGATAGAAGATAATTTTTATTTATTTTTAGGTCAATATTCCATCCTCATTCTTCTTGATCTTTCCGCTGCTTTTGACACTGTCGATCACAGCATACTTCTCGATACCCTGTCCTCACTTGGATTCCAGGGCTCTGTCCTTTCCTGGTTCTCTTCCTACCTCTCCCTCCGCACCTTTAGTGTTCACTCTGGTGGATCCTCTTCTACTTCTATCCCTCTGCCTGTCGGCGTACCTCAGGGTTCTGTTCTTGGTCCCCTCCTCTTTTCTATCTACACTTCTTCCCTTGGTTCATTAATCTCATCCCATGGCTTTTCCTACCATCTCTATGCTGATGACTCCCAAATCTACCTTTCTACCCCTGATATCTCACCTTGCATCCAAACCAAAGTTTCAGCGTGCTTGTCTGACATTGCTGTCTGGATGTCTCAACGCCACCTGAAATTAAACATGACCAAAACCGAGCTTCTCATTTTCCCCCCCAAACCCACCTCCCCACTCCCCCCGTTTTCTATTTCTGTTGATGGCTCTTTCATTCTCCCTGTCTCCTCAGCTCGAAACCTTGGGGTCATCTTTGACTCTTCTCTCTCCTTCTCTGCTCATATCCAGCAGATCGCCAAGACCTGTCATTTCTTTCTTTACAACATCCATAAAATCCGCCCCTTTCTTTCTGAGCACTCTACCAAAACCCTCATCCACACCCTTGTCACCTCTCGTTTAGACTACTGCAATCTGCTTCTTGCTGGCCTCCCACTTAGTCACCTCTCCCCTCTCCAATCGGTTCAAAACTCTGCTGCCCGTCTCGTCTTCCGCCAGGGTCGCTTTACTCATACTACCCCTCTCCTCAAATCGCTTCACTGGCTCCCTATCTGTTTTCGCATCCTGTTCAAACTTCTTCTACTAACCTATAAATGTACTCACTCTGCTGCTCCCCAGTATCTCCACACTCGTCCTTCCCTACACCCCTTCCCGTGCACTCTGTTCCATGGATAAATCCTTCTTATCTGTTCCCTTTTCCACTACTGCCAACTCCAGACTTCGCGCCTTCTGTCTCGCTGCACCCTACGCCTGGAATAAACTTCCTGAGCCCCCTACGTCTTGCCCCATCCTTGGCCACCTTTAAATCTAGACTAAAAGCCCACCTCTTTAACATTGCTTTTGACTCGTAACCACTCGTCTCCACCTACTCTCCTTCCTGTACACATTAATTGATTTGATTTGCTTACTTTATTTTTTGTCTATTAGATTGTAAGCTCTTTGAGCAGGGACTGTCTTTCTTCTATGTTTGTGCAGCGCTGCGTACGCCTTGTAGCGCTATAGAAATGCTAAATAGTAGTAGTAGTAGTACATTTGTATACCACATTTCCCCACCTATTTGCAGGCTCAATGTGCCTTACATAGTACCGTAAAGGCATTCGCCAATTCCGGTATGAACAAATACAGTAATGTTGTGGTAGAATAAGGTTCGTGTGTACAGACAAATTAGGGAATCGTAGAGAGGAAGAGAATCTGTAGGCTTATTGATAAAAACAGTTTGAATTTCATAAGACAGCAAACTTTATTTAAAATTAAACTTTCTGACAGAGTTTTAAGTTTAATTGTTACAGTCTAGAGCATTAACAGCCAGTAGAAAGCAGAGCAGGGCTCAAACTTTCAGTTAAAAAGAAAAAGGTATTTTCTGTTCTGTGCCAGGAGGTGAGGAAACAGTGCTACTGACCTGAAATATGTGTTAATTAAGGTACTGTTAGGAAGGCAGAATAGCTGCAAAGGTCACTGGAGCAGTCTGATTACTGTGTTAATGATCAAACTCCAGAAAGCTTCAGATTTGCCTTCTATGCCACCCACAGAAATGTGATCATGTATCCTTGTCTTCTGAAGCAACACCATCGGCTGCCAAAGCGTAAACTTTTATGGCTGCCATTCAAGGCAGTGTGGATGGATTTTCCAGGTACCATTCCTTAGCTCCCTGTTCGGATTCTCTGTAGCCCTGAATTTCTCACCTAGGGGTCTACAAGGCACTGTGTATTTGTCTTTGTAACTCCAGCTATTCAGAATAGTTTTCCTCTACATTTCTGCTCCAAACTCTCCAAATGTTTTAAGTCTTCCTTGAAGATGTGTGTGTGTGTGTGTGGGGGGGGGGGGGGGGGGGGGGTAGCAGACTTTTGGGAATTCTAGTGACTGATTCTTGAGCATAATCCCTGAAGTTGTTAGATTACTTCTTCTATATGTACATTTTGATCATTACATTATGCTTAACTTCTGCAGGTTCATTGCGAATAACAATGAAAACAACCAGTTGATTTAAACTGGGAAATTACAGAGACAGGCTTAATTTACAATTTAAACTGGGAAATTACAGAGACAGGCTTAATGTTATGATTGGGGTCTGAACCCCTCTCAAACTTACCTCTTTCCTGGGGGTCAGCTTCTTAGCTGGCTTCTGTTTCTTTTCTCTGTCCTTTCTGAGCTGGCTCTGTCTCTCTGTGCTGGCAGCTTCCAGCAGCATGGCTCTAATTGTTTCACTACACTGCACCTGTGGGTATGTTGCCTGAGTTGCTCTACCTCTCTTTGGGTGTACTGGCTTCAAGTGTTTCACAGTTTTGCATTGGTGTGGGTTGGGCCTCTCTGGGTCAGTGTGCTTTTGCCTAGGTCTAGGGAGTGTGACATCATCAGGGAGGGCCTTGATAAGGAAGTGGTGTTGTTTCCTTCAGGGCCTTTGCAACTACTACTACTACTACTATTTAGCATTTCTATAGCGCTACAAAGCGTACGCAGCGCTTCACAAACATAGAAGAAAGACAGTCCCTGCTCAAAGAGCTTACAATCTAATAGACAAAAATAAAGAAAGCAAATCAATTAATGTGGGGGAGTGGTTACAAGTCAAAAGCAATGTTAAAGAGGTGGGCTTTCAATCTAGATTTAAAGATGGTCAAGGATGGGGCAGTAATATTCCAGTAAGATGTGTAAATAAAAAACTTAAAGCAAGACGGTCAATATATTGTATATGGATTTTCAGAAGGCACTTGGCAACATGAAAGACTCCTTATGATGAAGCCACAACTTAAGTACTGCAAGCAGTTCTGGGTAGCTGCACCTCAAAACAGCAGAATGAGGAGAAAAATGATTATAGGGCTGATCAGTCCTCTTATAAAAAGAAAGGCTCAACTGGTGGTGTTTGCTTTAGGTAGGGTGGTGCAGTGTGCACTTCTGACTTTGTGTCTAGGGTCCCTGCTTGCTTTTGCTAAGGTCCAGGTTAGTGTTAGTGCAGTGTGCACTGGTGACTGTGTGTTTAGCTTTCCTGCTTTTCCCTTTTGGTTCCCCTGCTTTTCCCTCTTGGTTTTGGAAGCATTGCTGTGTGTAGGGCTTTGGAAGCTCTGTTGCTGATAGAAGTACTTCAGGGTTTGGTGTTAGGAACACTGCAGAGTTTGCTGTTAGAAGTACTTCTGGTGTTTGTGCTATTGGGAGCATTGCTATGTGTAGGGCTTTGGAAGCTCTGTTGCTGATAGAAGTACTTCAGGGTTTGGTGTTGTTAGAAACACTGCAGAGTTTGCTGTTAGAAGTACTTCTGGTGTTTGTGCTATTAGGAGCATTGCAGTCTTTGCTGTTGGTGTTTGGTGATTTAGAATCACTTTTGGCTTATGTGTTAGCTTCCCTGCTTTTTCCTTGTGGCTCCCCTGTCTTCCCTTTTAGTGCTAGGAGCTCTTCTGGTTGCTTGCCAGAGTAGTGCTTGGGAAGCACCTTGTTAGTTGTATCTAGCTTGCTAGAGCAGTGCTTAAGTAGCTTGTTAGTTTTGTGTTTAGCTTATTAGTGTAGAGCTCTGCTTGTAGCTTGGTGCTTAGTAGCACCTGTGTTAGCTTTGTGTTTAGTTCCCTGCTCTGTTAGTCTAGGGCTGAGGAAGTCCCTTTCTTGAGCAGGGATTAGGAGCTCCTGTTTAGTATAGGGCTTAGGAAGTCCTTTTGTCAGTTTACGGTTAGGAACACTCCTGCTGGTTTAGGGCTTGGGAGCACGTAGATCAGTTTAGGGTTAGGAGCAATTCTGTTTCCAGTCCTGGTCCCTATGTCATCCGGTATCCAGTAAGTCCTGTCGGCTACTCGAACCCAGGAGCTCAACTCTTGGGGGGCTTAGTAGCTAAGTACAGGTGAAGCTGTTGGACCAGTCCAGTGTGCTCCAGTCCCGTGTTCCGGTCCTGTGTCCTCCAGTCCAGGGGACCAGTCCAGGGTGTTTCAGTCTGGTGTGCTCCAGTCCAGTGTGTTCCGGTCCGGTGTGTGTTCCAGTCCTGTGTCCTCCAGTCCGGGGGATTCCAGTCCATGTGTTCCGGTTCGCTGGGCAGTGCCTGCAGTCCCTGCCGGTGTGCTTACCCAGTGTTGGTTGGTGGGTTTTGCCTGCTGCTGTCGCTCCTCGTCAGCAGCCCAAGGGCTCACGTTTGCTCCAGAGCCCGGCCCCGCGGGCTCTGAACCTGAGAACCTGACACTTAACTTACAATTTAACTGTTCAGATATCGGGCAAATAGAAATGCTTTCAACTTTTTCCTGAATCTCAAATAGTCCATTTCTAACTTCACCCCGTTTGGCAAAGAATTCCATATCCTAGCTGACTGATAAGAGAATAATAAATTGTTTATTTAACCTGAGATACTGGTAGGAAGTTAAGCCCAGGTTGACTTTCAGCACAAAGAAGCATAAATGGAGCAGGAGCTGAACCATGAATAATATTAAATACCATCAGGGAGCCAATGCAACTGCTTAAGCAAAGGGGTTACATGTTCCCACTTTGAAACCTGACAAGTCAACCTGGCTGATGTATTTTGAAGTGTCTACACAGTAATTTAGAGCAGCCCTCATGTAGTATATTACAATAATCAAGTTGACTTATTGCTAAGGCCTGAACAATCAAACTAAACTGATCAAATGAAAAATACTTCCATATCCTTCTTAATTATCTCAGTTTCCAGAAAATAGAGTTAACCTGATTTTCAAATGATAATAATGGGTCAACTGCCTTTAACCCCAATTCATTCTTCAAATCAATATTTCCCATGCCTATTTTCATGGTCCTTTATCATTTTTGGATTTCTTTTCTTGTCTCTTATTTTAGCCTGTGCACCACTTTGAGCTGTCTGTTTAGATAACATAACATACATAGTAGATGACGGCAGAAAAAGACCTGCACGGTCCATCCAGTCTGCCCAACAAGATAAACTCATAAGTCAGTAGAGAATGTATAAACTATAAAGACACCATCAGAAGCACTTCTCTTAGCACCAAATGTGTATATATATAGAGAGAAAAACTCTCAAGTATCCTTCTTTTCTGAGGGAGATCTGGGAGGACGTCTCTCTGGATAAATGAACATTATTTTGCTCTGTGCTTGGGTGACTTGAAGACTGGAATAGAAGAGAATCTTTAGGTTCATTGATAAAAATAGTTTACATTTCATTTAAAAAAGCAAACATGTTATGCTGCTTATCCCAGAAATATTTTCCCCAAGTCCATTTTAATAATGGACTATGGACTTTTCCTTTAGGAAGCCAGCCAAACCTTTTTTAAACCCTGCTAAGCTAACTGCCTTTACCACATTCTCTGGCAATGAATTCCAGAGTTTAATTACACGTTGTGGAAAAAAATATTTTCTCTGATTCGTTTTAAATGTACTACTTTGTAGCTTCATTGCGTGCCCCCTAGTCCTAGTTTTTTTGGAAAGAGTAAACATACGCTTCACATCTACCCGTTCAACTCCACTCATTATTTTATAGACCTCTATCATATCTCCCCTCAGCTGCTTTTTCTCCAAGCTGAAGAGCCCTAGCCACTTTAGCCTTTCCTCATAGGGAAGTCGTCCCATCCTCTTTATCATTTTTGTCGTCCTTCTCTGCACCTTTTCTAATTCCAATATATCTTTTTTGAGATGTGGCGACCAGAATTGAACACAATATTCGAGGGGCGGTTGCACCATGGAGCGATGCAAAGGCATTATAACAACCTCATTTTTGTTTTCCATTCCGTTCCTAATAATACCTAACATTCTGTTTGCTTTCTTAGCCACAGCAGCACACTGAGCAGAAGGTTTCAACGTATCATCAATGATGACACCTAGATCCCTTGCTTGGTCCATGACTCCTAACGTGGAACCTTGCATGACGTAGCTATAATTTGGGTTCCTCTTTCCTACATGCATCACTTTGCACTTGCTGGATATGACATCAGACTTAGATGTCATATCGAAAATGCCCCTCTTTATTAAGTCATTTGAACAGAACAAAATGTTTTCCTCATGGTTTTGAAAGTAAACTTTCTGCCAGTTTTAAACTTAACTGTTAAAGCCTAGAACATTAAAAAACAGAGCCAGTGAATAGCAGATCAGCTCAGTCTTCTTTCCCACCCTTCCTCCCGAACTCCCCACTCACCCCTGGCGATTCTTAATTTATATTAGCTAAAGGAAACCCCCCTCCCCCAAGAAATAACATACTGACAAAAATGGAAGGAAAGAGCATATATATACATGTATGAATAGTGTCTATAATTAGATAATTAACTGGAATAACTAATTTAAAAAAAACTACATATGAACACAAGCAGAGATGGAGCTTGACGTACCGGCTCAGGAAGTCTATTCCAGGCATATGGTGCAGCAAGATAAAAGGAACGGAGTCTGGAGTTAGCAGTGGAGGAGAAGGGTGCAGATAAGAGAGATTTACCCAGTGAATGGAGTTCCCAGGGAGGAATGTAGGGAGAGATGAGAGTGGAGAGATACTGAGGAGCTGAAGAGTGAATGCACTTATAGGTCAATAAGAGGAGTTTGAACTGTATGCGGAAACGGATAGGAAGCCAGTGAAGTGACTTGAGGAGAGGGCTAATATGAGCATAATGACACTGGCGGAATATTAGTCATGCAGCAGAATTTTGAACAGATTGAAGAGGAGAGAGATGGCTTAGTAGGAGACCTGTGAGAAGCAAGTTGCAATAGTCTAAGCAAAAGGTGATAAGAGTGTGGATAAGGGTTCTGGTAGTGTGCTCAGAAGGGAAAAGACACATTTTGGTGATATTATAGAGAAAGAAACAACAGGTTTTAGCAATCTGTTGAATATGTACAGAGAAGGAGAGGGAGGAGTCAAAGATGACCCCAAGGTTATGAGCTGATGAGACAGGGGGGATGAGAGTGTTAGCCACAGAGATAGAGAATGGGGGAAGAGGAGAGATTGGTTTAGGGGAAAAGATAAGAAGCTAAGTCATGTTTAGTTTCAGATTGTGGTGAGACATCCAGGAAGCAGCGTCAGACAGGTAGGCTGAGACTTGGGCCTGGATTCCTGCTGAAAGTTTTGGTGTGAAGAGGTAGATCTGGGAGTTATCAGCATAAAGGTGATACTGAAAACCACGCGATGAGATCAAAGCACCAAGGGAAGAAGTATAGATGGAGAAAAGAAGAGGTCCCAAGACAGAGCCCTACTACTACTTGACATTTCTAAAGCGCTACTAGGGTTACGCAGCGCTGTACAATTTAACATAGAAGGACAGTCCCTGCTCAAAGGAGCTTACAATCTAAAGGACAAATGTACAGTCAGTCAAATAGGGGCAGTCTAGATTTCCTGAAAGGTATAAAGGTTAGGTGCCGAAAGCAACATTGAAGAGGTGGGCTTTGAGTAAGGATTTGAAGCTGGGTAGGGAGGGGGTTTGGCGTAAGGGCTCAGGAAGTTTATTCCAAGCATAGGGTGAGGCGAGGCAGAATGAGCGGAGCCTGGAGTTGGCGGTGGTGGAGAAGGTTACTGAGAGGAGGGATTTGTCCTGTGAGCGGAGGTTGCGGGCGGTACACCAACTGATAGTGGGATAGAAGTGGAGGAGGATCCATCAGAGCATACACTAAAAGTACAATGGGAGAGATAAGAAGAAAACCAGGAAAGAACAGAGCCCTCAAATCCAAGTGAGGATAGCGTATCAAGGAGTAGACAGTGATCAACAGTGTCAAAAGCAGCAGATAGATTGAGAAGGATGAGGATAGAATAGAGGCCTTTGGATCTGGCCAGGAACAGGTCATTGGAAACTTTAGCAATCACTGTTTCAAGTTGAATGAAGAGGGCAAAAGCCAGATTGAGTGGATCAAGAATAGCTTGAGATGAAAGGAAGTCAAGACAACAGCAGTGAACAGCATGTTCAAGTATCTTGGACAGGAAAGGGAGGAGGGAGATGGGGTGATAGTTGGAAGGACAAGTAGGGTCCAATGAAGGTTTTTTTGAAGAGTGGTGTGACTATGGCATGTTTGAAGGCATCAGGAACAGTCGCAGTGGAAAATGAAAGATTGAGGATATGACAGATAAAAGGGATGACAGTAGGAGAGAGAGTTCTCATTAGATGGGTGGGAATAGGATCAGAGGAACAGGTAGTTAGTTTCATGGAGGAAAGAAAATGTACAGACCACTGACCATTTTGGTAGTCACCATCTGGACTGACTCCTTCCTGTTTATATATTTTGGAAGGTGCAGTCTCCAGAATTGTACAGAATACTCTAAGGAGGTCCCACCAGAGAACATAAGAATAGCCATACTGGGTCAGACCTATGATCCATCTAGCCCGGTATCCTGCTTCCAACAGTATTCATTCCAGGTCACAAGTACCTGGCAGAAACCCAAATAGTAGCAACATTCTATGCTACCAGTCCCAAGACATGCAGTGGCTTCCCCGTGTCTACCTCATGCATTATCACCTCTTTTTCATACTGGCCATTCCTCTCCCTAAGCACGTAATCATCCTTCTAACTTTCGCCTTCGCCTTTTCTACTTGTTTGGCCACCTTAAGATCATCACATATGTTGACACTTGAGCCCCGCTACTCTTTCATGCACAAAATGTTTTCACCTCCTAAAATGTACCATTCCCTTGAATTTTGGAGACCAAGTTGCACAAATGTACTACCTTGCATTTTTTTTTAGCATTAAATCTTAGCTGCCAAATTCTGGACCATTCTTCAAGCTTTGCTAGGTTCCTGCTCATGTTGGATTTTGGTATCATCCGCAAAGAGGTAAACCTTACCAGACAGCCCTTGTTTTTCTTTGGGAATGCAACTGGAAAATCAATACTACAGGTCCCTACATACAACAGAGCTAACTCGGAACTAGATGAAATCTGTTGGGCAACCTCTAGCCAGTTTGTGTGTAGCCTCCTCTAGGGTGGATAACAAGGAAACACTGGAATGTGCAGCTGAAGATTGTTGACACTAATCCTCCTGTTTACTAATTTGTACTAGTAGCTGCCATGAGCTAATGCCAATCACTTTGAACGGGCTGCGTCGGCCTTGCCGCACAGCTTAGTAAACAGGGGGATAAAAGTGGTAAAGTCCGTAATAAACGGTATTCATTGACTGTTTCTGGTGTCCCCTCATCCTCTCCAACAAAAGACCGATTAAAACTTACTTCTAATTCTAAAATTTGACCAAGTGAAACATTTGAAAATTGCTTTTTTTTTTCTTCCCAATTCATTCTGCTGTACCAAGAGATAATCAAATCTAGGATCTAAAATGTTAGTGATGAGTTTTCTGTAAAGAATCTACGTGCCTGGATTAACTGCTAGCACAGGAGAAGGACCTTGCTTATGACAGAGATGAATTTTCTTTGGCTTCCTCCAGTAATTCTGTTGGTTTATGTGCTTAAAATGTTCCCTGGCTGTTGGATATTGCACAAGGTGCATTTTTGATCAAGTTGTGCGTGTCGTGGTTCACCCTTTAGTGTCACCAGCCATTTTTAAATAGTTCTGTGGCTGGGTTCGAAGTTCCAATAATTGTCATGTAGACCAGGAAGCGATAATGATAAAGCAAGTCTCACATTCAGGAAAGCATTGCCAACCTGTCTCATCTCTCACAGTGAAATATCATCTTATGGAGTTAATGGCAGAACCATGATCAACCCTGTGCATACCAAGTATGACATACTTCACCATGATAAATGGAAAGAAAATCTCTTTCTATGCTATCCCAGATGTACACGTTAGCAGTCATAAAGCTCTTTCAGTATGATCACTTTTGAACTGACCACTAATTTAGGAAGTATTTTCTCTTGAAAACAGATATAGGATGTTTTGCCTTGAAAACTTAGTAACAGCCTGAGCTGAAGGTCTAGATAACCAGGGAACCTGTAATAATTACCTATTATTACATTGTGTTACTGCATGGAAATTATTATGGGATTTACTTGTAGTGAGCCATGCACTGATTTTTATATGTTCCTCTGACCCAGAATAATGTGCTTTCTTGACATACACTGAGTCAGTGACATTTAAAGAACTGCCGGGGTCATTCGTAGCTCTCTGATCTCAATGAGGCAAATTTACTGTGATCTGTGGGTGCAGCATGTGATTCTCCCCACTCCTGGCTGAGCCATACAGCTAAAATAAAAAGGATTTAACTGATTTACAATACAACATCTTAGTCTCATATCCCATATAACCAAGATCATATTATATATTGCAGTTTTCCCTACCAGAGAAAGTGGATAGGTTTTCCAGGCTTTCAATTTGCCCTTGGTATCAAACAAAGGGGGTGAGGGTGGGGCGCATAGAGGGGGATAATTGAACGGGGGCGCCCATCTTTAAGGGCGCCCATCTCCGAGGACGGGGGCGCAAAGGGGCGGGACAGACCGTATTATCGAGAAAGATGGGCGGCCATCTTTTGTTTCGATAATACGATTGGTGCTGGCCAAATGCCTAGGATTTGGGTGGATTTGAGATGGTCGGCATTGGTTTTCAGTGATAATGGAAACTGAAGCCGGCCATCTCAAAAACAAACAAATCCAAGGCATTTGGTCATGGGAGGGGCCAGGATTCGTAGTGCACTGGTCCCCCTCACATGCCAGGACATCAACCGGGCACCCTAGGGGGCACTTTTAAAAATTAAAAAAAAAACCATTAAAATACCTCCCAGGTGCATAGCTCCCTTACCTTGGGTGCTGAGCCCCCCATATCCCCCCTAAAACCCACTCCCCACAACTCTACACCATTACCATAGCACTTATGGGTGAAGGGGGGCACCTAGATGTGGGTGCAGTGGGTTTTGGGGGGGGGGGGTTGGAGGGCTCCCATTTACGACCACAAGTGTAACAGGTAGGGGGGATGGGCCTGGGTCCACCTGCCTGAAGTGCACTGCACCCACTAAAAACTGCTCCAGGGACCTGCATACTGATGTGATGGAGCTGGGTATGACAGTTCTTTTTTTTTTTGGTGGGAGGGGTTTAGTGACCACTGTGGGAGTCAGGGGAGGTCATCCCTGATTCCCTCCGGTGGTCATCTGGGCAGTTTGGGCACTTTTTTGGGACTTGGACCTAAAAAAATAGGGTCCAAAAATGGATCAAATTCTCGCTAGGGCCGCCCTTCTTTTTTCCATTATCTGCCAAGGGCGCCCATCTCTTAAGCACGCCCCGGCACGCCCCTCTCCCGCCTTCGCTACCCTTCCGACACGCCCCCTGGAACTTTGTTCGTCCGCGCGACAGACCGCAGTTGGGGGCGCCCAAAATCGGCTTTTGATTATACCGATTTGGGCGCCCGCGAGAGAAGGGCGCCCATCTCCTGATTTGGGTCGGAAGATGGCCGCCCTTGTCTTTCAAAAATGAGCTAGAAAGTGCAGTAAGATCCCGCGGTAGAATAACAGGCAAGTATTTGATAGATTGGTTAGTCCAAGTTAACTGGAACAGCCCCTCCCAGTCTGCACAGAATCTTGCAACAGCAAGATTTAATTTGAAAGCAGAATAAAAGTAGAACTGATCTAGTGGAGGAGTGGCCTAGTGGTTAGGGTGGTGGACTTTTGTCCTGTGGAACTGAGGAACTGAATTCGATTCCCACTTCAGGCACAGGCAGCTCCTTGTGACTCTGGGCAAGTCACTTTAACCCTCCATTGCCCCATGTAAGCCGCATTGAGCCTGCCATGAGTGGGAAAGCGCGGGGTACAAATGTAATAAAAATCTAGACTGGAGTCTCTTTATGATAGTTGGGGCTGGGATAATCTAAGGAGGAGATCTGCAAAAACTGATACACATACTTCATGTGCACCCAATTTAATGCCACAAATATCCGTCTCCGTAAGAATCATGTGTAGAAAGGGCTTCAGATACAATAAAAACAAGAGAGGGGACAAGGGAAAACCCTGATGGGTGCCTCAGAAAATGGAGCCGGTCCGACTTCTATTAACTGTGGGAGACTGGTACAGTGTACAAATGGTTTACCCTCTATGCCCACATTTCGCAAGGTTTGAAACTACTTGATCAAACACTTTTTCAGCGTTCAGACTCGCTAACATACTAGGAGTCTGAGTGGATTGTGTATGTGCCGTCAACACCAACACCTTATGTACATTAAGCACTGGCTGGTGACCCTTTACAAAGCCCTTAGATAACGCTGGAAACTATACCCGTCGATAACTGAGTCTTTTTCAACAAAAGGTCTTTCTAAAGACCAACCTTTTTGAAACCATTCCATATTCTACAACATTTGCAGATCAGATGTTCTCCATCTACTGAGAATCCATCTCTCTAGTCTTTGGCTTCCGTGGTCAAACATCCCACTTTTTCTTCTACTCCGTGGCTCTCCATGGGACGTTCGAGTTCTCCGTCTGAGGCGGATTATCCTGGACCCTTTACAAAGCCCACCTGAACATTACAGATCAAAGAAGCAGTAGTGTAGCTGGGGGGGGGGGGGGGCGCAGGGGGAGCGGTCGCTCCCCCAAATAGATTTGTGAAAAAAATGGTGCCTATGCTCATGTGCCACCACCTTCCCTCTTGCACACGGTGGCAGAACTATCGGATCTTCGCCGTCACCTGCCATGCTTGCCCTAACAGCGCATGAAGAAGTGAACAGACTACTGCTGCTGGCCAGCGCCCGTACACTCCCGTCTCCCACCCCCGCAGCGCTGCCTGCACTGCTTGAAATCGGGGGGGGGGGGGAGAGAGTCGTCGAGAGAGCTGAGCTACAGCGGCCGTTGTGGTAACTTACAGCAATGGTGGCTGAGGCTGAGGTCTCTCGTGACGCTCTTTTTCTCCTGGCTTCGAGCAGTGCAGGCAGCATTGTGGGGGCTGAAGCCCAGGATCCTCCTCAGCTCAGGCGTGGTGTGTGGTGCAGGATGTTCAGCGCTTGGCCTCGGCTGTGTGAGTTGTTTTTCTTCTGTGACTGCTGGCTGTAGTGGGGTAAGGGACCGTCTCTTCTGGCTGGCTCGTTGTGTGTGTGTGTGGGGGGGGGGGGGGGGATGGAGTTGGATTGGAACGGGTAGCGGGTTCCGCCTCTGCGACACTGGTTTCCCCCCCCCCCCCCCCCACATTGCTTGCAGATCTGCAGGCAGGAGAAAGACAGGGAGAAGGGAAGCAGATAGGAAGCACAGAACCACCACCCACTGCTGAGTGAACAACCCAACAGTTCCACTGGCTTTCTGATTGCTGACATGGGGGTTTGGTTTATGCTTTTTTTTGTTTTTGTTTCTGTAAATATTTTTGGTTCCTTTTAAATGGCCACCTGGGCGGATTTCAGAGACGGAGGGGTCCCCCCCTGGTTCTCTCCAGCAAGCAGAGAGCTAATCATGTATGCAGAAATGTTTTCAGGTACTTGACAATCAGACTTACTATTTAAAAGTATATTTAAAAAAGAAAAACATTAATTAGGTTGAAACCTGGGAGCATTTAATCTTTTTCCTGTGCCTACATTAAAAGAAAAAGAGGGCATGTGGGAATCTGCTATTTTGTTTTGTGGGTTGCAGTGGGATATTATAAAAATGCACTTGCCTTTTCTTTATTACTATCAGAGAGAGGTATGGAATAATGAGGGGAGGGTGTCCTTTATGCAGAGGTTCTGTCCAGTCAGTCTAAATGTGCCACAACATTGTCCAGTTCAGCACAGTATTAGTCACCAAGTTTATACAAAGTTAATTCTGCTGAGTGGCAATAAATCTGTTGGCTCAGGGTGCTTACTACTGAAAATCCATCATCGTTTCATTATTGCTACTAAGTATTACATATTAAGGGCATTTGCTTTAAACTATGTGGTAAATTGTTTATTCAATCCTTACATGCACATGGTTTTGCTTCTTAAACCCAAAGGTGACTCCTAAGGGCAGTTGAACAATTAGGTATAAACTGTTGTTTCTGAGTTTACTTGTTTTGGACTGCTTTGGGTTCTGCTGATCTGTACATCTGTTGTCTAAAATTTTGGAAGATGGAAATGAGAAAATAAAAAATAAGTTTTGGATGTACTCTGTAGAAGTTGTTGTTGTGCACTGTGTGTATGTTTTTGTTTTTTTGTTACATTTGTACCCTGCGCTTTCCCACTCATGGCAGGCTCAATGCGGTTTACATGGGGCAACGGAGGGTTAAGTGACTTGCCCAGAGTCACAAGGGGCTGCCTGTGCTGGGAATTGAACTCAGTTCTTCAGTTCCCCAGGACCAAAGTCCACCACTCTAACCACTAGGCCACTCCTCCACTGGATGCCTGTTCTGGTGTGTGCATGTGATAATATTTGAATAACTGTCTATACTTATGGCTATGATTTCTGAACATGTGACATCACTAAAGGACAGGCTTTTAAATCCCAGTTGGTATATATGTTAATCTCAACTTTGTCAAATGTTTCAGACATGTCTATGTACTTGCTCCAATTATATAACTGAATTCTATGGTGATGGCACAAGGAAAGCAAGTTTGATCTAGTGAAGACTAACTCAAAATAACCTGCTCTTTAGATGGGCCCTAGTATTACCCTATTAGAAATGCGACCATACTATGCCTCTGTGGTTACGTTTCACTACTACTACTACTACTTAACATTTCTAAAGCGCTACCAGGGTTACGCAGCGCTGTACAATTTTAAATGAGGAAGGACAGTCCCTGCTCAAAAGAGCTTACAATCTAAAGGACAAGTATGCAGTCAATCAAATGGGGCAGTGTAGGTTACCTGAATAGAGGTAAGTGGTTATGTGCCGAAAGCTACAGTGAAGAGGTGGGCTTTGAGTAAGGATTTGAAGATGGGCAGGGAGGGCGCATGGCGTATGGGCTCGGGAAGTTTATTCACCCTATGCTTGGAATAAACGATTAACTGACTTTCTTGAAAGAATTATATAAACTTTGAATGCATAACTAGGGATACAAACACACACTTATTTATTCAGCATTACAATTCCTCATGTACAGCCACAAAACAACCTTTTAGGGTGGATAGTGTTCCTTTTATTATTGACCAGATAGAGAGAAG
This sequence comes from Microcaecilia unicolor, assembly GCF_901765095.1. Lineage (NCBI taxonomy): Eukaryota > Metazoa > Chordata > Amphibia > Gymnophiona > Siphonopidae > Microcaecilia > Microcaecilia unicolor. The sequence continues at coordinate 660,288,471 of NC_044032.1, forward strand.
AGTTTTCAGTTTTGGCAAAGTATAAGTCACCATAAGAACAAAATATTTGAAAACCAATGGACTGCATTAGGGGCTTATAGCCTGTTTAGTTATGTTCAAATCTGCATGAAACAAAATATTTCTTTTTATTTTGACTTATAAAACCACTTGTCTCTGAAACATGTCTCAAAACAGAATAATCCATTTGTGTGGAAGGAACTGCTTGTCCTGGGATTTGTAGCATGGAGTGTTGCCATGATTTGGGTTTCTGCCAGGTACTTGTGACCTGGTTTTGGCCACTGTTGGAAACAGGATACTGGGTTTGATGGTACCATTGGTTTGACCCAGTCTGGCTACTCTTATGTTCTTATCGAACACCAGAAACCTCAAGATGGTTTACAATAATTATTTTAACTGATTGCCATACAGCTGAAAAGGATTCAGATGAAGAAACAAGGAAGCATCCCAAGCACTGACAAGTTAGATACAAACAGAGAAAACAATGGCAGATAAAGGCTATATGGCTTATCCAGGCCATCTACTCTCCCTTCTTCTGTCTTAGAGATCCTATGTACCGTATGTATTTGAATATAAACCTATTTGAGTATAAACCGAGATAGCAGTTTTCCCCCTCCAAAAAGGGGGAAAACTGTTATCTGAAATATAAACCTGGGGGGGGGGGGGGGGGGAAGGTTACATTCAAGTGTAGAGTAAGTCCCCCCCACCCGATGATGGACATTTCTTCCTCCACACATCCCCTCCCCGTGGTTACCAGCTTTAAATTGCACATACAGTGGAAAATATAAAGTGTTACTCCAATAATCATACATTCCTCTTCCATATTTCTGCATAGAATATTACCCGGAGGGTTTCCAGTCCCGTTGGTGTCTTGATGTTTGCTAGATTTGTCACCAATGAATTTAAGTATTTAGATCATCTCTTTGTGCTGTTTTCCAGTCACAGAAAGGGAGACCAAGCATCTAAGGCTAGGGTGGCCAGGTGACTTTGAGAGGCTCTCTCTTCTGTGCATCTTCTTGCAAGGAAGTCACCTCTGTAGGTGCTGAAGGCACATTCCACCAGGGCACAGGCTCCTTCATTTTTGGAATCCCAGGTTATTTTGATTTGTCAATTGGCCACACGGTCTTCTGTACACACTTTTACCATCTGGATGTATTGAGCAGGGGGGATTCCATGTTTGGGACAGTAGTGCTTGTGGCAGGGATTGCTGGGACCCACCCAACTAGAGGACTGCTTTGTTACATCCCACAAGTCTCTGGATTTATCTGTGGAACAACATAGGAGGAAAAATTAGCTCTTACCTGGTAATTTTCTTTCCATTAGTCTCAACAAATCAATCCAACGGCCCACTCTGTTTCAGGATAATGCACGCTAGTGGTTCAGTCTGGTGTTTCGGAGGATGCTGTTGGCAGATAATGAGTAAAAGAGAAAACAAAGGAAAACAAAAGTGGTCATGGGCACGGGATGTGACAGTCCTGTCGTCTTGTTGCTGCCATAGATGATGTGTTCCTTTACGTTGGAGGCACTGTTAGTCTTCCTTTCTGCTTGTTAGGCCTTCTGGTTTCTTGAAGGTTTGTTCCTAGGAGTTTGGGCTGTTTGTTTGTTTGTTTGTTAGTTTGTTTGCTTGCTTGCAGAGACAGGAGATTTCTTTCTTTTTATGGTCTATATACAGTTATGTCTTTGAGAATACCAGACATGAGGCAATTACACAGGAGACTATCCTGCTTATAATCGAAAGAGAAAAACGCTTATATTGCGACCCAAATCGAGAGATGGGCGTCTTTCTCCCATGGGCGCCCAAATCGGTATAATTGAAAGCCGATTTTGGGTGTTTCCAACTGCAATCCATCGCGGAAACGGGTAAAGTTGATGGGGGCATGTCGGAGGCGTGGTGAAGGTGGAACTGGGGCGTGGTTATCGGCCGAGGAGAGATGAGCGTCTTTAGCTGATAATCGAAAAAAGGCGGATTTTGGGCACTTTTTTTGGAACCTTTTTTTTTTCATGAACAGGTCCCAAAAAAGTGCCCCAACTGCCCAGATGACCACTGGAGGGAATTGGGGATGACCTCCCCGGACTCCCCCAGTGGTCACTAACCCCCTCCCACTAAAAACCCCACTTTACAAACTTTTTTTCCAGCCTGTATGCCAGCCTCAAATTCCGTACCCACCTCCATGACAGCAGAATGTGTTCTATCCTGTGACAGCCTTTCCCTGGTTCTGATGTGACTCTCGGGTGAGTCTGACACCATTTCTGTTATGCGCACTGCAGAGTCACATCAGCAATGCATTGTGGTGGGTGTAGGGTATTGGGCTCCGTGATTCCACTAGCTTGTGTTAAATGCTCATGATGTTGGTAGTTGGTAGGCTCTACTCCCATGGTGCTTTCCCCCCTGCTTACTGGGTCAGAGTGTGCCCTGTTTTGTTTCCGGTAGTCCATGAGGTAGTGGCCATTTTTGTAAGCCAGTTTTAGATCCCTTTCACGTGTTAGCCATGTTACAGAACATAGTTCTTACCTTGAATGTGGCTGAAAGAGGGCATTGTACAGCATTCTGCCAGCTCTGACCTACTGCTCATCTCAGTACCAGGGAGACTCGTCCCCAGTGGGGCACAACCTCTGATCTGCAGTTAACTGTGAGTAAGCGTGCTTATTCCAATAAAGGATGTTTTCGGAGAGATTAGTCTTCAGGTGTCAACTGGTGTGCCAATGTTATATAGCAGCAACCAGTCCTAGAGGCCTGCATGTATGCAGGTCCCTGGAGCACTTTTAGTGGGTACCGCAGTGCACTTCAGCCAGGTGGCCCCAGGCCCATCCCCCCCTACCTGTAACACTTGTGCTGGTAAATGGGAGGTCTCCAAAACCCACTGCACCCACATGTAGGTGCCCCCTTCACCCCTAAGAGCTATGGTAGTGTTGTACATTTGTGGGTAGTGGGTTTTGGGGGGGTTGGGTGCTCAGCACCCATGGTAAGGGAGCTATGCATGTGGGAGCTTTTTCTGAAGTCCACCGCACTGACCTCTAGGGTGCCCAGTTGGTGTCCTGGCATATCAGGGGGGCCAGTGTACTACTAATCCTGGCCCCTCCCATGACCAAATGGCTTGGATTAGGACGTTTTTGAGCTGGGCGTTTTTAGTTTCCATTATCGCTAAAAAAAAACAAACGCCCAGCTGAAAAACGTCCATTTTTTCAAAAATACGGTCTGTCCCGCCTCTTCACGTACCTGTTTTCGGACATAGACGCCCATGGAGATAGGCGTTTGCGTTCGATTATGCCCCTCCACATGACAGAGCTCTGGTGTTCTCTCTGTCTCCACCTGCTGGAAGATGGGCATAACCCACGTTTCTGGATTGATCTGTTGGGTCTAATGGAAATAAAATTACCAGGTAAGAACTAATTTTTCCTTAAACACTGCAGCTGGTGTTTCAAACAAAAGCTGATTATGGCATTGGGCTATTGACCTATCAGTGTTTATTTATTATTTTTATTAAAAACATTTATTCTGCTTGATCCATAGTTCTTAGTGGATTACATGATTACATACATAATATAAAAACAAACTAGACATTAGCAAATGACATCACAAAACAACTGTTAAAAACAGTTAAGGAGCGAGTTCTGATTTGTCTCTGAGATTCAACTATGATTATTCTCTTCAGCCTCAGTTATGGACTCATTTGCTAAAGGTTAGTTTCTGCTAATGTTGTTAATGTGCTATTTACTGTAGGTGATAAGACCTTGTTGACATTATTTTGATGTTTGTCATTTTGCCCAGTGAATGCAAATGAACATAAGACTGTTTGTGTCCATCAATATTATGAAAGATTACATTACATTATAAGGCTTATATTCAGCAATTACCTGTAAAGTTCAATGAGGATAACAAGATAAGTTGACTAGAACAAAATCTAGGAATTACATTTTGTATCTTCCAAAATCAGTTTAACTTTAATGAACCATTGTCCCTATCCATTAGAATTAGGAATTGGTTATTGGACAGAAGCAGAGGGTAAGGTTAAATGGCCATTTTTCTTAATGGAGGAGGTGCTGTTTAAAATATGTATAAATGATCTGGAAATCGGGATGACAAGTAAGGTGATTAAATTTGTGCATGACATGAAACTATTCAAACTTGTCAAAACACATGCAGAGTGTGAAGAATTGCAAGAAGACGTTAAGAAACTGGAAGACCAGGCGTCCAAATGGCAGATGAAATTTAAACTCAAGTTAAATGCAAAGTACTGATAAGGAAGGTAAAGAAGGACTTTGAGAAAAAGAGAGAGGGAACTGGGACTTCATACACCGCCTTTCTGAGGTTTTTGCAACTACATTGAAAGCGGTTTACATATATTCAGGTACTTATTTTGTACTAGGGGCAATGGAGGGTTAAGTGAGTTGCCCAGAGTCACAAGGAGCTGCAGTGGGAACTGAACTAACCACTAAGCTACTCCTCCACTAGCAACATTCCAGGTAGAATCTCCAATAGGGAAAGGGAAATGAGACTTGATATAGTGGTTTATATAGTATATGCAGGTACTTATTTGTACCTGGGGCAATAGAGGGTTAAGTGACTTGCCCAGAGTCACAAGGAGCTGCAGTGGGAATCGAACTCAGTTCCCCAGGATCAAAGTCATCTGCACTAACCACTAGGCTACTCCTCCACTCATTGGGGGCAAAAACACGTGGAGGGGCATAATTGAAAGGGACGCCCAAGTTTTTCTAAGGACGTCCTTGCAGGACGTCCCCATGAAGGGGTGGGGAAATCCATATTATCGAAACAAGATGGATGTCCAAATCTGGTCCAAATCTGGTCGGGGGCGCCCAAATCTGGAAATTTAGGTCGTCCTTAGACTTGGTAGTTTCTGATTTTCAGCAATAATGGAAACTGAGGACACTCATCTCAGAAACGACCAAATCCAAGCCCTTTGGTTGTGGGAGGAGCCAGCATTCGTAGACCACTGGTCCCCCTCACGTGCCACAACATCAACCGGGCACCCTAGGGGGCACTGTAGTGGACTTCAGAAATTGCTCCCAGGTGCATAGCTCCCATACCTTGTGTGCTGAGCCCCTCAAAACCTACTACCCACAAATGTACACTACTACCATAGCCCTTATTGGTGAAGGAGGGCACCTAGATGTGGGTACAGTGGGTTTCTGGTGGGTTTTGGAGGGCTCACATTTACCACCACAAGTGTAATAGGTGGGGGGGGGGGGGGGGGGTACGGGCCTGGGTTCGTCTGTCTGAACTACATAAGTACATAAGTATTGCCATACTGGGAAAGATCAAGGGTCCATCAAGCCCAGCATCCTGTTTCAAACAGTGGCCAATCCAGGTCACAAATACCTGGCAAGATCCCAAAAAAGTACAAAACATTTTATACTGCTTACCCCAGAAATAGTGGATTTTCCCCAAGTCCATTTAATAACGGTCTATGGACTTTTCCTTTAGGAAGCCATCCAAACCTTTTTATAACTCTGCTAAGCTAACCACCTTTACCACTTCTCTGGCAACAAATTTCAGAGTTTAATTACACGTTGAGTGAAGAAACATTTTCTCCGATTCGTTTTAAATTTACTGCATTGTAGCTTCATCGCATGCCCCCTAGTCCTAGTATTTTTGGAAAGAGTAAACACACACTTCACATCTACCCGTTCAACTCCACTCATTATTTTATAGACCTCTATCATATCTCCCCTCAGCCGCCTTTTCTCCAAGCTGAAGTGCCCTAGCAGCTTTAGCCTTTCCTCATGGGGAAGTTATCCCATCCCCTTTATCATTTTCGTCGCCCTTCTTTGCACCTTTTCTAATTCCACTATATGTTTTTTGAGATGCGGCGACCAGAATTGATCACAATGTTTGAGGTGCAGTCACACCATGGAGCGATACAAAGGCATTATAACATCCTCATTTTTTGTTTTCCATTCCTTTCCTAATAATACCTAACATTCTATTTGCTTTCTTAGCCGCAGCAGCACACTGAGCAGAAGGTTTCAACGTATCATCAACGACGACACCTAGATCTCTTTCTTGGGCAGTGATTTCTAGCGTGGAGCGTTGCATGACGTAGCTATAATTCATGTTCCTCTTTCCCACATGCATCACTTTGCACTTGCTCACGTTAAACGTCATCTGCCATTTAGACTCCCAGTCTCGTAAGGACCTCTTGTAATTTTTCCTCCCGCGATTTAACGACTTTGAATAACTTTGTCTCATCAGCAAATTTAATACCTCACTAGTTACTCCCATCTCTAGATCATTTATAAATATGCTAAAAAGCAGCGGACCCAGCACAGAGCCGTGGCTTATTTAGACCAGTATAATATCGTTTCATCTTCTCAATCAGGATTTAGAAAGTATTTTAGTACCGAGACAGCTTAATGTGCCCTGGTAACAGAAATGAAACGTTGGCTTTGTAGGGGTGTTCAGATGCTGCTGATTCAGTTCGATCTTTGCAGGTGATGATACCAAAATGAGCAACAGGTTAGACACACCTGATAGTGTGGATAATAGGAGGAGGGATTTTGCAAAACTTTAAATCTAAGAGATTTATATTATACTCTCTAAATCCTAACTTAGGAGTAGGTTCATTACTGTTATGGTAGTTGCAAAATGAACTAACAACTACAGGAGAATACAAACTCTATAGAAAATATTCCAACCTGGTAAAAGGAGTTTGATTTATATGTATAAAGTTAGTTTGGAGGTGTCCCTTTAAACTGATGGAAAAAAATTTTTCCAACCCATATAAAGAATATGTATCTCACAAATGGAACCTCAAACCTCCTAACAAGGAACAATACTGAAGTATTCACAATGCCTTGTATAAACAGGAGTAGGTTAATATCATGAGTTCCTATTAAGAAGGAAAAAGAGAGAAAAAACCCAGACGCAAAAAATGAATGGGATGAAAAACTCTCTTTTCCTCTTATGAATAACAAACGGACACCAAAAACCAAAAATGGTGTCCATTTAATTGTTATTCATAAGAGGGAAAGAGGGTTTTTCATCCCATTCGTTTTTCTCATGTAGCATGAGTTTTTGCGTCTGGGTTTTTTTTCTCTTTTTCCTTCTTAATAGAGAAGCAAAGTCTTGTCTCACCAATCTACTTCATTTTTTTGAGGGGGTGAACAAACATGTGGTCAATGGGGAGCCCGTGGATATTGTGTATCTGGATTTTCAAAAGGCGCTTGACAAAGTGCCTCATGAAAGACTCCAGAAGAAACTGGAGAGTCATGGGATCGGAGGTAGGGTATTACTATGGATTAAGAACTGGTTGAAAGATAGGAAGCAGAGAGTAGGACTGAATGGTCAGTATTCTCAGTGGAGAAGGGTAGTTAGTAGGGTCCCGCAGGGGTCTGTGCTGGGACCGTTGCTTTTTAACATATTCATAAATGACCTAGAGATGGGAGTAACTAGTGAGGTAATTAAATTCACAGATCACACAAAATTATTCAGGGTCGTCAAGTTGCAGGAGGAGTGTGAAAGATTACAGGAGGACCTTGCGAGACTGGGAGACTGGGCGTGCAAGTGGCAGATGAAGTTCAATGTTGACAAGTGCAAAGTGATGCATGTGGGTAAAAGGAACCCGAATTACAGCTATGTCATGCAAGGTTCCGCGTTAGGAGTCACAGACCTAGAAAAGAATCTGGGAGTCATCGTTGATAAGACGTTAAAAACTTCTGCTCAGTGTGCTGCAGCGGCTAAGAAAGCGCACAGAATGTTGAGTATTATTAGGAAAGGGATGGAAACAAACACAAGGATGTTATAATGCCATTGCATCGCTCCATGGTGCGACCGCACCTAGAATATTGTGTCCAATTCTGGTCGCCACAGCTCAAAAAAAATATAAAGGAATTAGAGAAGGGCGACGAAAATGATAAAGGGAATGGAACGACTTCCCTATGAGGAAAGGCTGAGAAGGTTATGGCTCTTCAGCTTGGAGAAAAGGTGGCTGAGGGGTGATATGATAGAAGTCTACATGATAATGAGTGGAGTAGAACGGATGTGATGCGTTTGTTTACACTTTCAAACAACAATAGAACCAGGGGACACAAGATGAAGCTAGAATATGGTAATTTAAAACAAATAGGAGAAAGTTTTTCTTTACTCAGCGTGTAGTTAGACTCTGGAACTCGTTGCTGGAAAATGTAGTGACAGCAGCTGGCTTTACGGAATTTAAAGGGGGTTTGGACAGATTCCTGAGGGAAAAATCCATTGAACATTATTAAAAATTAAGTTTTGGGTTTTTTTTTTTGGGGGGGGGGGGGGGGGGGGGTTGCCGGGTTCTTGAAGCCTGGATTGTGCTCTGTCGGAGACAGGATGCTGGGCTTGATGAACCCTTGGTCTTTTCCCGGTATGGCGGTGCTTATGTACATATGTACTTATGATAAGCAAGGAAACAAGCCAATTATCACCCAGTGACTGCCCATCCATGCCATAACTCCCTTAGAGATCCTATGGACTTGTCCCAAGCTCTCTTGAATTCAGATACTGTTTTTGCCTCTTCCATCTCTATCGAGAGGCCATTCCACAAATTCACCACCCTTTCTGTGAAGACGTATTTCCTCAGGTTACTTCTGAGTCTGTCCTCTTTCACCTTCATCCTATGCTTCCTCCCCTCCTGTCCATTTATGCTACATACATAGTAACATAGTAGATGACGGTAGAAAAAGACCTGCATGGTCCATCCAGTCTGCCCAAGACAAACTCATATGTGTATACCATACCTTGAATTTGTACCTGTCCTTTTCAGGGCACAGACCGTATAAGTCTGCCCAGCAGTATTTCCCGCCTCCCAACCACCAGACCCGCCTCCCATCACCGGCTCTGGTACAGACCGTATAAGTCTGCCTTCCCCTATCCTCGCCTCCCAACCACCACCCCCCTTCCCCCCACCTGCTCCGCCACCCAATTTCAGCTAAGCTTCTGAGGATCCATTCCTTCTGCACAGGATTCCTCTATGCATATCCCACACATGTTTGAACTCCGTTACCGTTTTCATCTCCACCGCCTCCCGCGGGAGGGCATTCCAAGCGTCCACCACCCTCTCCGTGAAAAAATACTTCCTGACATCTTTCCTGAGTCTGCCCCCCCTTCAATCTCATTTCATGTCCTCTCGTTCTACCGCCTTCCCATCTCCTGAAAGGTTTGTTTGCAAATTAATACCTTTCAAATATTTGAACATCTGTATCATATCACCCCTGTTCCTCCTTTCCTCCAGGGTATACATGTTCAGGTCAGCAAGTCTCTCTTCATACGTCTTGGAACGTAAATCCCATACCATCCTCGTAGCTTTTCTTTGCACCGCTTCCATTTTTTTAACATCCTTCGCAAGATACGGCCTCCAAAACTGAACACAATACTCCAGGTGGGGCCTCACCAACGTCTTATACAGGGGCATTAAAACCTCCTTTCTTCTGCTGGTCACTCCTCTATCTATACAGCCTAGCAATCTTCTAGCTACGGCCACTGCCTTGTCGCACTGTTTCGTCGCCTTCGGGTCCTCAGATACTATCACCCCAAGATCCCTCTCCCCGTCCGTGCCTATCAGACTCTCCCCGCCTAACACATACGTCTCCCTTGGATTTCTACTCCCTAAGTGCATCACTTTGCATTTCTTCGCATTGAATTTTAATTGCCAAACCTTAGACCATTCTTCAGATCTTTTTTCATGTTTTCCACTCCCTCCGGGGTGTCCACTCTGTTGCAAATCTTGGTGTCATCTGCAAAAAGGCAAACTTTACCTTGTAACCCTTCGGCAATGTCACTCACAAATATATTGAACAGAATCGGCCCCAGTACCGATCCCTGAGGCACTCCACTACCCACCTTTCCCTCCTCCGAGCGAACTCCATTCACCACCACCCTCTGGCGTCTGCACGTCAACCAGTTCCTAATCCAGTTTACCACTTCGGGTCCTATCTTCAGCCCCTCCAGTTTATTTAAGAGCCTCCTGTGGGGAACCGTGTCAAAAGCTTTGCTGAAATCTAAGTAGATTACGTCCATAGCTCGTCCCTGATTCAATTCTCCTGTCACCCAATCAAAGAACTCAATGAGATTCGTTTGGCACGATTTCCCTTTGGTAAAACCATGTTGTCTCGGATCTTGCAACTTATTGGCTTCCAGGAAATTCACTATCCTTTCCTTCAGCATGGCTTCCATTACTTTTCCAATAACCGAAGTGAGGCTTACCGGCCTGTAGTTTCCAGCTTCTTCCCTATCACCACTTTTGTGAAGTCTCTATGATATCTCCCCTCTCCCGCCTTTCTTCCAAAGTATACATATTGAGATCTTAAGTCTGTCCCCATATGCTTTATGACGAAGACCACAGTCCATTTTAGTAGCCATCCTCTGGACCGACTCCATCCTGTTTATATCTTTTTGAAGGTGCATCTCCAGAATTGTACACAGTACTCTAAATGAGGTCACATCTATCCTGCATTTTTTCCAAAGTACATATATTTGGATTTAAAGTCTGTCCCAATATGTTTTATGATGATGAACTTTTACCCCAGATTGCTCTTTTCTTTATACACAGAAAAACTGTACTACTCCCCTGGAATTTTGCAGCCCACATGCATAATCTTTCATATATTTTAGTATTAAAGCATAGTTTCCATGCTTCAGACCCTTCTTCCTGCTTTGTTAGTTTTCTCCTGATGTTTTCCACACCCTCCAGAGCATCTATTGCAGTTTTGGTCTCAGCCACAAAAATGCAATCTTTTTTCTTGAAATTGCAGAAAAAAAAAGCTGAAAAGAACTGGACTGAGTACATAAGTAATGCCATACTGGGAAAAGACCAAGGGTCCATCGAGCCCAGCATTCTGTCCAGGAAAGCAACCAATCCAGGCCAAGGGCACCTGGCAAGCTTCCCAAACGTACAAACATTCTATACATGTTAATCCTGGAATTGAGGATTTTTCCCAAGTCCATTTAGTAGCGGTTTATGGACTTCTCCTTTAGGAAACTGTCTAACCCCTTTTTAAACTTTGCTAAGCTAACCACCTTCACCACGCTCTCCTTGGATGTGCTCTGTAATTTTGTTCTTGATAATAGCCTTTACCATTTTCCCCAGCACCAACGTCAGACTCACCGGTCTATAATTTCCTGGATCTCCCCTTGAACCTTTTTTAAAAATTGGTGTTACATTGGCCACCCTCCAATCTTCCGGTACCACGCTCGATTTTAAGGATAAATTGAGGACCAGTATCTGCAAAGTAACAGGGGTGGGGAAACCTGTATTTTCGAAAAAAGATGGACGTCCATCTTTCATTTTGAAAATACCGCCAGAGACGTCCATAGCCTTAAATTTGGCCGTCCCTAGATTTGGACGTCCCTAGACATGGACTTTCGGCAATTTTCGAAACCAAAGAGGTTTATGTCAAAAATAGCCAAATGCAAGCCATTTGGGTGTGGGAGGAGCCAGCATTTGTAGTGCACTGGTCCCCCTGACATGCCAGGACACCAACCGGGCACCCTTGGGGGCACTGCAGTGGACTTCATAAAATACTCCAAAGTACTTAGCTCCCTTACCTTGTGTGCTGAGCCCCCCAAAAACCCACTACCCCCAACTGTACACCACTACCATAGCCCTTACGGGTGAAGGGGGCACCTAGATGTGGGTACAGTGGGTTTCTGGAAGGTTTTGGAGGGCTCGCTGTTTCTTCCACAAAAGTAACAGGTGGGGGTGGGGGCTGGGTCCACCTGCCTGAAGTGCACTGCACCCACTAAAACTGCTCCAGGGACCTGCATGCGCTGTCATGGACCTGAGTATGACATCTGAGGCTGGCATGACATATTTTTAAAGATTTTTTTGAGGGTGGGAAGGGGTTAGTGACCACTGAGGGAGTAACGAGAGGTCATCCGGTCATTTGAGGCACCTTTTTGTGCCTTAATCCTCATAAAAACATGTCTGGGTGAAAACGTCCAAAGTGTTTGTCAGGGACATCCTTGTTTTTTTTTATTATGGGTCAAAGATGTCCAAGTGTTAGGAACGCCTTCGCTACGCCTCCAACACGCCCCCTTGAACTTTGGCCGTCCTTGCGACGGACTGCAGTTGTAGACGTCCAAAATCGGGTTTCGATTATACCGATTTGGACGTCCCTGGGAGAAGGACGTCCATCTTCCGATTTATGTCAAAAGATGGACGTCCTTCTCTTTCGAAAGTGAATCCATTAATCTCCTCTTTTTCAAGTAGTTTCTATCCCAATCAGTCACTTTAGGACTTATAGCAAGGGTTAACACTTAGAAGTCGTGAAACATTGTCAAAAGCCTTGTCTAAGATTTAAATACATAGAGATAAACCAAAATAATACCAGGGAACAAGTTTCTACTGTAGACAGTTATTCTTAAAGTAAATAAAGGAAACAAGTCATAAAGTAAGCAAGTCTGAAAAGTTTTTCAGGAGGAAAAAGCCTCAAGAAGCACCTTGTCCACTAGTGAAGCAGGTAACTTTCTTCGAAGCTTCTCGGTGTTTCCATGGTCAGAAACACCGAGAAGCTTTGAAGAAAGTTACCTGCTTCACTAGTGGACAAGGTGCTTCTTGAGGCTTTTTCCTCCTGAAAAACTTTTCAGACTTGCTTACTTTATGACTTGTTTCCTTTATTTACTTTAAGATTTAAATACCACGTTTAGCACTGTTCCCCATCCCCCCTCCCCCTTCCAATTCTGTGATCAATCACTCATGGAAATTGAGCAGATTTGTCTAACAAGACCTGTTTCTAGTTGGAGGACTAAGAAAGTTGGATATCGTCCCATTGGTCTGACCCAGTATGGCTATTCTTATGCTCTCTCGATAAAGGCTGGATGACTTACTACTACTACTTATCATTTCTATAGCGCTACTAGATGTACGCAGCACTGTACACTTGCAAGTCTTTTAATGAGGATCGTGGCAGAAACTGTTGCAGATTTCAATGTGGTGGCTGATGTGAGAATACTGAGTCATTAGCATGATTTGGTCTACCTTTGGGACATGTAAACAGAGTGAGTGTGAGTAGAGGTCAGGTATTGAGGGATTAGAAGTGTTTTAAGTCAAGGTTCTGTTTAACAATACAGTGCTGGACCTCATTCTAGCATATCCCATCTTTATGTGAATTATTCAGACACGGGGAAGTGGAAGACTTAGATGAGACAATTGAAAGACGCAGTCTGAAGTTCCCTTAACCATAAAAGTGATATAGAGAACAGGGCACATGGGCTTTATCTGTTTGTGATGTCACCCTGATAGCTTGCATTTTCATTGATGTGGTGCACGACCCCCTTTGTATTATCCCTTGGGTCTCTCAGTTATGTACTGGGGACACGTACAAGACAGGGAAAAAAGATTGCAGCTGACTGACTGCTCTAGAGAACGCTCTCTTTAACCTTCAGAACCCTGCATTTTCATATTAAAGTGATGTTCCTTTCTAAGTAATAGCTGTTTTGGACCAGTTACCATAGTTGTTCTGCTAGGGAAGCAGGCTGTTTCAAATCAGGTTGGGGAAATGAGCGAGACAAGCAGTGGCATTGTTTAGTAAGCTAATGTGCAGCTTCCCGGTGCAAGGACAGTACATGAGAAATGTCTTCCCTTGAATAAACCAGTCACGTAGCGATGCAGCTCTTGTCAGTGGGAAATCGGGGGTGAGGAGGACAACAGGAACTGAAAAATGAAGTGAAAACTTTCGATAAACAAAGGACCTTCCTCAAACCTTTCTGTCATTACTACTGTTAGCCATTCTGTACACAGCACTGTACATATAGTTCCTTTTCCATGGAGCTTACAATTTTATTAATTGAAATCTTTATTTTTTTGATATTTCTATACCACATTCTATACATTTACAATACACACAAGCACATAGCAGCAACAGTGAGAAAGTTGTTACTTTCCAAATGTCTTTAATAACTTAAAAACAACCTTATAATCCGTGGAAATACTGAATCCAAATGACTTTTCGTTAGTCCATTAGCCCAATGTGTTTCGGCTACTCCCCTCTTCAGGGGCAAATTTAAAAGGTAAAAATGGATCAACACTCCACCTAGGGATAAACAAAAAAATGAGATAAAAGTTCTTACAACATCCAAGAAACAAACAGCATCCCACAAAAAGATCCTCTAAAAGATTATATAATTTATTTTTTTACTTTGCCAGCCGTCTATTATACCTCATCGGTTGTGTTCAGCAATGGTCTTCAGCTCACAAAGTAAAAGCTAAAACTTGACTTGGATAATATTTCAGCTTTATTAGAACAATCCTTGGACAACACCGCAGAAAGAACTACTCTCACTGTTTCTTTTGTATTTGAGCAAGATCTAAATGCCATTATGAGACTTTAAGAACATTAACACCCTCTTTGGAGGGGGAAAATATGGCTATATCCTGATGTTAGAAAGCAAACCCAACAGAAAAGGACATTTTTTCTAGCAATGGACATTGGAATTAGGAGGGGGGGGGTCCTTTTTTTTTTTAGCATATCCATCTTTTCTCTTCATCTCCCCTACACCATACCCCCCCCCCATCTCTTTTGCTCATCCTATCTTTGCTTAACTTCCCATGTTCAACTCATATATTCTTAAATCCTTACTATTATTATGTTTATTACAATTTGTAATATTCTCCTTACAAGACTTTGTATTTCTATTTATTGTGATGTAAGCCGCATTGAACCTGCTGTGTGTGGGAAAGCGTGGGGTATACATGTAATAAATAAATAAATAAATGCATTGTAAAACTGGGTATGACAAAATATGTGTTTTATTCACCAGATCAGCTAAAGTCATTTCTAGATATGAGACAATTTTTTTTGTTACATTTGTACCCCGCGCTTTCCCACTCATGGCAGGCTCAATGCGACTTACATATTATATACAGGTACTTATTTTGTACTAGGGGCAATGGAGGGTTAAGTGACTTGCCCAGAGTGACAAGGAGCTGCAGTGGGAATTGAACCCAGTTCCCCAGGATCAGAGTCCGCTGCACTGACCACTAGGCCACTCCTCCACAATTGAAATAACATCTGTATTTCTAATGGGAGGAATGCAGCTTGTTTTGTTTAAAGTAATAATTATATGTATTTAATCTTCTCTATTCATTTCACAGCCCCCCCCCCCCCCCCCCCCCCCAATTTTGTGATCTGAGAAAGCGTAATGTTTTTTCCTATCTGTTGATGCAATTTTCATTTAGTAATTTGCAGGCTGTATTTCTCTAACAAAATTATTCTTGTTAATAATTTGAAATAAAGAAATATATATTCATAAACACTACTACTGTCAAATGAATTCTTATGCCATGGTAGCCAAAACACAGAGAAAATCAGAAAAGAAAACCTCACAGAGGCTTCTTTAAGACAGACTGAAATGAATCTTCTACCCAGTGTGTAGCAGTGGCCAAAAAAAGCAAACCGGATGCTAGGAATTAGTAGGAAAGGGATGCAAAATAAGACCAGGAATATTATAATGCCTCTGTATCACTCCATGGTGCAACCTCAGCATGAGTATTGTATTAAATTATGGTCGTCATATCTCAAAAAAGGTGTAGCAGAATTAGAAAAGGTTCAAAGTGGAGGAGTGGCCTAGTGGTTAGGGTGGTGGACTTTGGTCCTGAGGAACTGAGTTTGATTCCCGGCACAGGCAGCTCCTTGTGACTCTGGGCAAGTCACTTAACCCTCCATTGCCCCATGTAAGCCGCATTGAGCCTGCCATGAGTGGGAAAGCGCAGGGTACAAATGTAACAAACAAACAAACACCACATTCTGGTGCCAAACAGTAGAGTGTCTGGGAAGAAATTAGCTATAGATCTGAATTCATAACACCCAAATAATAACAGAACTAACTCCATACCCAAAGGTATTGTAAGAATAGATTGCTTATTTATTTACAATAGCAGCAAGAACAAAATGCAGGAGTAATGAAATGGTTTTATCATGAAAACAGCACAGAGTAAGCACACGTGGAGGGGCATAATCGAACAGGGCACCCAAGTTTTCATGAGGGCATCCTCGCAGGACGGCCCCATAAAGGGGTGGGGCAATGCGTATTATCAAAACAAGATGGGCGTCCATCTTTCATTTCGATAATATGGTCGGGGACGCCCAAATCATGAAATTTAGGTTGACCTTAGATATGGTCATCCTTAGGTCATTTTTCAGATGATCGTCCTCGGTTTTCGGCAATAATGGAAACCAAAGACGTCCATCTCAAAAACGTCCAAATCCAAGGCATTTGGTCACAGGAGGAGCCAGCTTTCATAGTGCACTGGTCCCCCTCACATGCCAGGACACCAACCGGGCACCTAGGGGGCACTGCACTGGACTTCAGAAATTGCTCTCAGGTGCATAGCTCCCTTACCTTGGGTGCTGAGCCCCCCAACCCCCCCCCCCCAAAAAAAAAAACCCACTACCCCCAACTGTACACCACTACCATAGCCCTTAGGGATGAAGGGGGGCATCTAGATGTGGGTACAGTGGGTTTCTGGTGGGTTTTGGAGGGCTCCCATTTACCAGCACAAGTGCAACAGGTTGGGGGGGATGGGCCTGGGTCTGCCTGTCTGAAGTACACTGCACCCACTACAACTACTCCAGGGACCTGTATACTGCTGCGATGGACCTGAATATGGCATGTGAGGCTGGGAAAAAAGTATTTTTAACCTTTTTTATGGTTGGAGGGGGTTGGTGACCACTGGGGGAGTAAGGGGAGGTGATCCCTGATTCACTCCGATGGTCATCTGGTCAGTTCAGGCACCTTTTTGAGGCTTGGTCGTGAACAAAAAAGGATCAAGTAAAGTCGTCCAAATGCTCGTCAGGGACGCCCTTCTTTTTTCCATTATCGGCCGAGGATGCCCATCTCCTAATCACACCCCAGTCCCGCTTTCGCTACCCTGCCGACACACCCCTGTGAACTTTGGTCGTCCCCGTGACGGAAAGCAGTTGAGGGTGCCCAAAAATCAGCTTTCGATTATGCCGATTTGGACGACCTTGCAAGAAGGATGCTCATCTCCCGATTTGTGTCAAAAGATGGGAGTCCTTCTCTTTCGAAAATACCCCTGATAGATACCTAACACCCCTGTTTACTGAGCTGCGCTGCAATGTTGACACAGCCCATTCAAACTGAATAGACTGTGTCAGCATTAGCGCATAGCTTAGTAAACAGTTGCGTAAGGTAAGCTCCTAATTCAGCCAGTGCTCTAAACTCACAGCACTTAAAAAAACAACTATACAACCTGAATAGAGATGGTAACAGGCATCCAGCAGGTAGCAGCATTCTTCAGACAGGTCAATCAGATGCAGATAAGGGGTTGCACTTCAGACAGAATGCAAACAGCAGCCCTTTTGGCTCAGATATGAACCTCTTTAATACAGAAATCACAAGCTGCAGCTGGGTTAGTGACTTGCATTCTGCCCTTGTTGTTCATGCACAAATAATTTGTTTGTCTTGGATGTTGAGGGCCCACAACGTTGTCTCACTGGGGTCACCTTGACAATGAGGTAGGTTTTCATAAACAATGTGCAAAGTTTTTCCAGCCACAGCGCCTCTCTGTCTGCAAGGGAAATTCTGATAATCCTTAGCTGGTCTGGCCATGACATCAGTGGTATATTGGCACAGTTGGCAGCATTCTCTTGCCTGTATGCCAGGCCGAAGATTATTAGACAACATTCCTCTGTATGAAAGATGAGATCAATTAGAGTCTGCATTTAGTGTCAGGCTGGTAATGCTGGATAGTACAATGTATTATAATCCCATATACCTTTGTCATGTAGGAGCAAACAGTTGTATATTGTGCTTTATGCAGGGGGCCTTTCCCTCATATGATCACTTTATTATTTTTTTTATTTAATAATTTCAAAAATAAAGTACAATAATCACTTATAATAAACCAAAATAGTCTACATCAAAGGAGAAGGAGAGAAAAGGAAGCTACAGCGCTGCGTAACCTTGGCAGCGCTATAGAAATGCTAAGTAGTAGTAGTATAACAATAAACTTAAATCACCAATTATGGAATATTCTACAAGGTGATCTAACAAACATGATTCACCTAAGGTAACATCATTTTGCTTCCTTATCTATCAAGAGCCTTTCTAGCTGCTCTGGTTCATAAAAAAACATAACTAATATTTGAAAAGGTAATTAGACACTTTGAAGGATATTTATAAAAAAAAACGTAGCTCCTATGGCCAAGACCCTACCATTCAATTGCAAAAACTGCCTACGCCTCAGTTGTGTAGCCCTAGAAACATCTGGAAATATTTGCAACTTCTCTCCACAAAATAAGTAATCTTCTTCTTGAAGTAATTTTTCAAAACTAAAACTTTATCAAGCGCAGAGGTTGTACGCTCCTGTTTCACTTACCTTGGCTCTATTCGTGCTCTCTGTTCTTTTCTTGATAACGATGCTTGTGCCATACTCTTCCATGCTCTGGCTATTTCTAAACTCGATTATTGTAACGTCATTTACGCAGGTCTCCCCTCTGTATTGATCAGAAAACTGCAGACAGTTCAGAACACAGCTATTCGCATTCTATCAGATCTCCGGCATTTTGATCAAATTTCCCCTATAATCAGACAATTTCATTGGCTCCCCTATCAATACAAAATCCTAGATATATTGCAGAAAGTACTGTATTCACAGATTCCATCTCATTTGTCATCCTTGATCATTCCTTATAAACACACTCGTTCTTTGCATTCTATTAATCTTAGTTAGTTGACCATTCCCGCCCACTGTAGCTCATTCTAGGTTGCAAACTACACTCCATTCCACCGTTTTCTTCCTTGGTCCATCTTTATGGAACTCTTTGCCTTGTTCCCTCCATGTCGAGAAACCCTACCCAGACTTCAAAGCTGCATTAAAGACTTATCTTTTTTCCAATGCCTTTTCTTCTGACTCTTGAGCGCTGTGGTTGATTGAATGTTGGGCAGTTACTAGTTTCTCTTTTTCTTTTGTGTTTGGCATTTTTTTTCCCTTGTTTTTTTTTTTTTTATTTTATTTTATTCATTTTATGTTTATTCGTAAATCATCTTGATTTTACAAAAGGCAGTAGATCAAGACATAATAAACTAAAGTAGAGTTGAGTGCTCAGGAAAGTTGTCTTGAGTTGTTTCTAAAAAGGCTGTTAAATCTGAAATCTCATTCCCTTAATAGATACCCCCTGCATCCCCTCAACCTGATTTACCTTAAGAACCTTCTTTGGTAAATAACAGCATTTTATAATACCAATAGTATCCGCATTGGTCAGGACCAGAACTTCCCTGAAATATTTTCTTAGTAAAATCTCAGCAGATAACAAGGAACAAATGTGAAAATTCAAAAATCTCAGATTAGAATAGCTAATCTGATTTTCCAACACCTCTAAGTGTCTATACAACAAAAGATTATCTTTAATCCTGGATGTTCCAACCTGTTATAGAGACCCAGTTTGGGTTTCAAGTTTTTTTAATAGCATTGTCCATTTGCTGAGTTTGCTGTTTAAATAATTCCAGTTTGGAAAAATGTCAGAGTTGATGTACCTGGCCCTGCAGCTATGCACAAAGTACAAAGACTAGGGGACACTCAAGGAAGTTACATGGAAACACTTTTAAAACAAATGGGAGGAAATATTTTTTCACTCAAAGAATAGTTAAGCTCTGGAACTGTTTGTTGGAGGATGTGGTAACAGTGCTTAGCGTATCTGGGTTTCAAAAAGGTTTGGAGAGGTTCCTGGAGGAAAAGTCCATAGTCTGCTATTTTGAGACAGAGATGAGGAAGCAACTGCTTGGCCTGGGATTTGTAGCATTGAACGTTCCCATGATTTGGGTTTCTGCCAGGTACTTGTGACCTGGATTGGAAGCAGGATGCTGGGTTGGATGAACCATTGGTCTGACCCAGTATGGCCTTCTCTTTTATGTTTTTATTTAAGTTCCAACACTCTCCAAATATCTAACATAGATATTTGAGAAGGCTCTACTCCACCAGTAGGTGGGGTGTTTTCCTCCCAGTCTGCTGGATGAGACTTCTCCATCGCTAAAGACAAGCCAGAAGAAAAAGGTTAGGGTACCCTTTGCTGTGCTGTTCCTTTTTTGGGGGGAGGGGATGTGGATTGTGAGTCTTCTGGTACAGCAGCATGATAGGAGAGATGGGAAAGGGTATGGGGTTTGCTAAAGCTGCTTTTCTGTGGTTACAGAAAAGGAACTAATATGATTCAGTGAATTAATATCCCTTTCCGTATTTATTGGCTGAATTTCATGATTTTGTACCTGAGGCGATGGAGGGTTAAGTGATTTGCCCAGAGTCCCAAGGAGCTGCAGTGGGAATCAAACCTAGTTCCCCTACTTCTCAAGCTGCCTTGCTAACCGTTAAGCTACTCCTCCACTGAATTTTCCTAGAATACTGACTTTGTGTGATCCCAAAAGCCATAAAGCAGATACATAAATCAATGAAATGGTTTTGTTTTCTAAAATTATTTTATCGCATGTTATTATATCTGGCATTTTCCCTAGTTGGAGACACTGTTCTCTGACATTCTTTGCATCCTAATTCATGCTTCATGTACTTACGAGAAGAGCCTTGCTTTTTTGTTGTTGTTGTTGTTACATTTGTACTCAGTGCTTTCCCACTCATGGCAGGCTCAATGCGGCTTACATATACAGTTACTTATTTGTACCTGGGGCAATGGAGGGTTAAGTGACTTGCCCAGAGTCACAAGGAGCTGCCCATGCCTGAAGTGGTAATCGAATTCAGTTCCCCAGTTCCCCAGGACCAGAGTCCACCACCCTAACCACTAGGCCACTCCTCCACTGTTCTAAGCCGGTCCATTTTTCATCATGTAGTGCAAAGAAACCATTTCCCTTTCTTTTCTTTCAGCGAGGATCGAGTTCTAGAGCACTACAAGAAGCTGAATGGTCAAACCAGAGGACAAGCCATTGTGTAGTAAGTGGACTGCAGAGTGACAGGTTTATCTCCTCAGCAGGTAACGTCTGATGTTTCTGCACATTTTAGTGATTCTCATCATCAAATGATTAAATTAGCATAAGCTTGAAAGTAGAGGCCAACTGAATTTCAGTTTTGGATTCAGCATTTTCACTTGAAACGGAAACTCCCCCTCCCCCACCCCCCACGATCACACTCTGCTGCCCCTACCCTGCCTGACCACTCTCTGCTGACCCCCCCAACCCACGATCACTCTTCAACTCTCCCCCTCAGGCCACCTGGACCTACCTTAAGTAACCCTGATGGTTTTGTGTCCTGTTCATGAGAAAGAGCGAAGTCTGCTCATTCCTGTCTGGTGCTGCTGCTCCTGTGGGATGGCTTTCGGGACTTCCGGCAGTGGTCTTGTGAGACTGCCACGGGAGGTTCTGGCAGCCATGTTGAGATTGCTCCTGCTTTTGCTGGTTCCAATCTCCAGTCACTTCTGCTTATGCCGACTCCAGTCTCAGTGTAGCTGCCAGGACCTCCTGCGGTGTCTCGTGGGGCTGCTGGTGGAGGTCCTGGGAGCCACTTTGAAGGGGGAACCAGCCATGCGCAGGAGCAAGTGGGGATTGTTCCTGTTTCCGCTACCCACTAACAACAGAGTAAGCCCAGGAAGTGGCTACCGCAGGGGAGGCGTGGGTTGTGAGGTGGGCTGCCGCTAAGGATTGAGTTTGGAAGGGGGCTGCTGCTGGTGGGTGGGTCTGGGAGGGGGGGGGGGTACTTTTTGGTCGAGTGGGGAGCAGGACCAGTTTCATTTTTGTCTTTGGTTTTGGCTGAAACCAAGTGTCCAATTGTGGTCACAGATTTGGTTTCAGCAGAAACTGAAGGTCCTGGTTTCAGTTGGGCTCTACTTGAAAGTTATGAGCAGTAACACCATTAGCAGAACTTCAGTATGAGTGTGGGAATGTGTATGTTTAGGAGGTAATTTACAAATAGTGCATACTGACTTATGTGCATAAAGAGGGTAGGTTCTATAACATTGTGCTGGTAGGAGCCTATTCGATAAAGGAAGGTAGGCCCCTGCTTTCCTATATACAATACAAGCCTAAGTGGCTATTTATACACTTAACATTTAGGCATGAGCTCTTCTGACTGCCATAGAGCAGGTTAGTTTGCAATTTCCTGTGATTGACTCCTTGTTAGCTTTCCCTATTGGCTGTTACCTCTGAGCTAGGGCCAGCCCTCCCTCTCTCCTCCTGCAGACTGTGTGAGAGAGCCCAGTCTTCTTAGCATGCTTTGTGATCAGCAACTGTTCTAGGGGCTGATCCCTCCTTAATCTACTGTAATTCCATCATTCACCATTTCCCACATTTTCCCCTTTCAAAATTAAAGCTTTACCTCTAAGTTGGGCTGAGGTTCTGACTGTCTCCTTGCCTCTGAGGTGACTAGATATGGACTCTATGTGCAGAAGGCAACAATTCTTCCAAGCAACTGAACTGTAAGTTGATTTTCTTTGTTTGCTGTGGTTGCTACTTTAAAGTAGAGTTGGATTAAGAATTGAGAGTCTGCTGGTAAAGGTTTTACTTGGGAATGGCTTAGATGGCTGTCGAAACTTTGTGACCATCACCTTGCCTAGATCTGCACAGCTCCCGTGTACTGCTTCTCTGCCAAAAAATCATTGAAAGGTGTGAACAAAACTGCACTAGCTAGAGCAGTGAGACACATCCTGCACGATATTCAAAGCAATTTCATTGGGCAACAGCAGCTCCTGCCAGTGGCATTCCTAGCCTGAATGACACCTGGGGCGGATCGCCGATGCACCCCCCCCCCCCGGGTGCAGCGCGCCCCCCCTGCGAGATGACACCTCCCCCCCCCTGGCGAAATGACACCCCCGGGTGCACACCACTGGGGGGGGGGGGGTGCCGCGGCACGCGCCAGTTGGCTCCGAGTTTGCTAACTTCGCTCGTTCGCTGCAGCTCCCTCTGCCCCGGAACAGGAAGTAACCTGTTCCGGGGCAGAGGGAGCTGCAGCGAACGAGCGAAGTTAGCGAACTCGGAGCTGACAGGCGCGCACTGCGGCACCCCCCAGCAGCGTGCACCTTTGGCGGACAGCCCCCACCGCCCCCCCCTTGGTACGCCACTGGCTCCTGCTGGTTAAATCACTTTTGACCTGCTAAGTGGTGATATTCAGCATCAGTTAACCAGTTTCTGTGTTGAATATCACCACAGACCCCTCCTCCCCCACTCTTAGTTAGTGCCGGTCCATGGGAGGAGCTGGAACCTAACCGGTTAGGTAAGCAGCTACAGTTAAGACAGCAAAATGTCTGGTTTGAATATTGGCCAGTGCCAGTTGGCTTCCTGGTTGCAGCACCATTTTTCCTACTGCCCCCTCCCTCCGTCCGTCGTGACCCCAATCTCCCTTTCTCTCATCCTGCAGGTAAGAGTCAGGGCACTTCTTTCTGACTTAGTGGTGACTGAAACAGTTCTAGATAAAAACATACTTCTTTTCTGTCCTGGACCTTTTTTTCTGTTCCATTATCGCCCAAAACATACCTCCAACATGCCTCCTTGCTCTTTGGACGCACAATTCTGCCTTTTTGAAAATCACGATTTTGATGTTTTGGAGGGAAAAGCGTCCATTTACCGCTTTAGAGAGGTGATTCTCTTCTGAAATTTTATTTATTTATTGAGAACATTTATATCCCACATATGTCCCAAATTGACTGCCCCCATCGTATCGTCTACTCACTTGTCCTTTAGATTGTAAGCTCTTTGAGCAGGGCCTGTCCTTTTATGTTAAATTGTACAGCGCTGCGTAACCCTAGTAGCGCTTTAGAAATGTTAAGTACTAGTAGTAGTAACATAGCAGGCTCTATGTGGCTAACAACAGTTAGAGAATTTGCATCATACCAATGCAAAGATGGGACAGAGAATGAACACCATTCTGCTTTTGCGCTCATGCTTTCTAGCAGAGTATTAAAGTACCGTCTAAGTTCTCTCTTCTTTTTCCTCGTATTTGTGTCCGCAAGTGACAGTTGCCTTCTGCAGCCTGTGGCTACCTCATTCTTTCTCCCTTTTTCATTTTCCTAATAAAATGCTTTATTCTGTGCTCTCTTGTTTAGTCCAGCTGGGTACAGATCTATTTTGACTTTTCTCTTTCTGCGGTGTTCTAATGAACCCCCTGAGTAAGAACTGTGGCTTGATAGACATATACATTTGGTTCAGTCTCTTTGTTAAGCCTCTTTAGATAATTATGGACTTTTACTACTCCAGTTTTGTATGTAGACGATTTGGTATTTAATTAGGTAATTAACATTCTTGTTCTTAGCAAGAGATGTGCTGTTGTCCAGGCTAACTCTGTCTTTTATTACCATTATCTACTATTTGCCAGTGGTATCCTAATGTTTCTGCAGTACAGTGAGGCTTCTGCTGCTGCAAGAGGTCGTGGCAGCCATTTTGAGGAAGCTGCCACTAGGGACAGGAGCAACGGGAGTTTGCTCCTGCTCCCGACACCCCACTGGACCACAGGGGAGGTCAGGAAGGCTGTAGGGGGGTCCTATCCTGTTTAGGAGGTAGGGGGTGGGGATGGGAGGGGATGCTAACTGGGGGACCCTTGTTAGGGGGGTTCTGTCGCATATCAGGGGGCTGGGAGGGGGCCTACAGACTTCATTGGGGGGTGGGAGAGTGTCCTGACACAATATAAGCTCCGGCAGCCAGACCACCCTTATTTAGTTTCCGAAATTCAGTGCTAGTGCTTAGACATGGCCCATCACAGAATACTGGGGGCTAAAGTAGCCAGCAACAGTGTTTAAAACAATGCTGACCACCCACCTCTGGCTGAATTTCGGGGGATAAGTTGTTTACTGATGTTACAATATTGCAGCTACTTTGACCTAGAGTAGTCTCATTGTGGAATTAGCACTGGAAGCTCTGTGTCCTTGTGACCATCATCTGGCATCTGTGTATTATACATTTTCTTTAGTTGATGTAATTTCTGTACGTGAAAGTTTTTTCTCACGTTTGGGTACATTTTTGTTTTATTTCACTATACATAGATCCCTGACGCAGGCACCATGCTGAAACACAGGCTGTGTTGGGTTCTTCATTAAAATTGGCTTCCTCCAATCCTGGGCTCCACCTGTTTAGAAGGAATGGATCTACGGAATCTTAGTGGAGATTGGGTGGCGATGCCAGTATTTGGAGAGTAAAACCAATGCAGGGCGGATTTCTACAGTCTGTGCTCTGATCGTGACTGAATAGATATGGAGGGGCTGGAGTGTAAATTTTAAGTGGCTTCGACGTTAGCTTCAGAACTTTTAGTACAAGAACAGTGCTGGGCAGATGTCTACGGTCTACACCCTGAGAATGGCAAGGACAAATCAAACTCTGGTATAAAGTATCACATACCATGTAAAATGAGTTTATCTTGTTGGGCAGACTAGATGGACCGTAAGGTCTTTATCTGCCGTCATTTACTATGTTACTCTTTGGGGTTCTAAATGGAATGTTGCTATTAACTGGGATTCCAGAATCTTCAGAACTTTTAGGACAAGAACAGTGCTGGGCAGATTTCTACGGTCTACACCCTGAGAATGGCAAGGACAAATGAAACTCGGGTATAAAGTATCAGGTACCGCATACAGTTCAAGCTTCTCCTACTAACCTACAAATGCACTCGATCTACAGCCCCTCCTTACCTCTTTACCCTCATCTCCCCTTACATTCCTACCCGTAACCTCCGCTCTCAAGACAAATCCCTCCTTTCAGTACCCTTCTCCACCACCAACTCCAGGCTCCGCCCTTTCTGCCTCGCCTCACCCCATGCTTGGAACAAACTCCCTGAGCCCATACGCCAGGCCCCCTCCCTGCCCATCTTCAAATCCTTGCTCAAAGCCCACCTCTTCAATGTCGCCTTCAGCACCTAACCACCACACCTCTATTCAGGAAATCTAGACTGCCCCAACTTGACATTTCGTCCTTTAGGTTGTAAGCTCCTTCGAGCAGGGACTGTCCTTCTTTGTTAAACTGTACAGCGCTGCGTAACCCTAGTAGCGCTCTAGAAATGTTAAGTAGTAGTAGTAGTACATACTGTATCGTGTAAAATGAGTTTATCTTATTGGGCAGACTGGATGGACCATAAGGTCTTTATCTGCCGTCATTTACTATGTTCAGGATTTCCAGCTGCCTGGCATATTCAATAACTTGTTGAGGTTGGGTTTTGGATTACACACATAGTTTGAAAAGTATTTGCTTATTTTTACTCTGGAAAAGTATCTGTACAAATTGCCAGTCTAAGGTTCTTTCCTACAGATAATGTTCATAGTGGAAATACATGTAGCCTCCTTCCCCAAGGTTTTGGGGAAATAAAAACATGACTGCTAGAATTTGTTTTATTGTTGTTTGTTTGTTTTACGAGGCCATAAAAGAAGGGGTTATTTTGTTGAGATATAAGTGATATTCTTCAGACATAAAGGAGCGCTGAAGCCTCAGAACAGGAGTTACAATCCCCTGCAGTGTAATACGAATCCTCAGTAGACAAGTGAGCAACAGGCTATGCTCAGGATAGAGGAAACTGCAGGGGGCAGGCCAGACGATTCGCGGACTATCACTGCAAGCTAAAATATCTCACACTGACTATTATTAATATCCATCGATGCTGCAGGGGAAGAATACATAGGGAAAGCTACATGAAATGAGAAATCTGCAGGAATGTATTTCACCGTGAAGGCAGACTCTCCACTCTAACCAAAAAGGGTGGCAGGAAATAGGATCCTGCCTCTTGGCTGAAGGGGTCTCCAAGTGGAGGACCATAGACTCTGATTGCTCGAACTTAACTCCCAAAGAGCTAGAAGGGAAGTAGCCCCTGGCCATGAAAATTCTTTCAAGGAGGGAAGGCCCTACAAATTGAGAGGCAGTGTACAAAGAAGGATGGAGGAAAGCTTCCATTTTGAAACATTCTATGCCTGACAGGTGAGAGTGCGTAAGTGGGCAGAATGGAAGGGCTGGATAGTCTCTCTTTGCTGTCATCTGCTCTGTCACTTTGGCCCGGTGCATTGAATCCTATCATCATGCTTCGGAAAAGGAAGACGAGGCAGTGGAGAGGTTAAGGGATAGGCTCAATTAGGACTACACTGTCTCAAATGAATGCAAATACATCTTTCCAGGATCATGTGCCTCTGTTTTGGGGCCTAAAATTACATAACAAGTGGATAAACAAGACTGAAATCAATTTATAATCCCGATGTTACTGTTCTAGTCCAGGGCTCCATATTGTACAATGAATATTTTCTCAAAACTAGCGTTGTGAAAAAAATGTTAAAATCTCCAGCTGGTTTTCACTGGTTTAGGGCTGCCCTGTGCACACACGTCCCCGTTTGACCTTCACCGAGATCCGAGGTTTGTAGGGAGAATGAAACTACTGAAGAACTACTGTTTCGAGTTTAAGAAAATGAAATGGCAGCAGAGCCTGGTGCCTTGGCAAATGACTAGAATGGACAGATGGGTTTTCATTATCTGCTACACAGAAATACAAGGCGTTGGACTGGGGCTTATTCATCTGTGAGAGACTAATTTTCAAGCTGCTTGCCCAGAACGCATTCTAAATCTTTCTGTGCATCTGCACAGCAGCTGCTTAAAGTAGGATTGTCAATGTCAATATTTTATTACTGGGAGCTGTATTGTGACTTAATGCTTTTCTAAAGCCAAGGAAATGACGGGAAAGAGAGATGTGCCCTCACATCTAAATATGTTCTTCACTTTGTCTGCAATTTAAAATCTTTTTCATTAGACTTTCCGTTCCCTGATAACATATGTTCTCGACAATTAGTACGGAAAAAAAAAGCAATCTCTCTTAGTCGCAAGATAGAAATGGTGGAAAAGGTACCATTCTCAGACTGGTAGTGCAGCTCTCTGTACCCTGCCAGGAAATTGTAAATAATGCATGGGTTATGTGTATCTCAGTTAATTATTCGAAGCATTGATGGTTGGGAAGAATGTTGAGTGATGAGTAAATGGACGGTGTCTCAGTGGAGTCTTGTTGCAAACACAGGGTTTTTCCTCCAATAGTATTTTCTCTTTCTTCTGTACTGTGTCCACCCAGAGTAATCTCTTCTGCCAGCAGGGAGCCACTGTGTGAGATTCTTACCCTGTGTATCAATAATACACCCTGGTTTTCAGACAATGATGAGAGTCAGCTGCATTTTACACTCGTTTTGGCAACTCTCCTTTGCCTCCAGTATCAGCTACTCCAAGTGCTGTTTTCTGGATGAGTTCCTGTGATCTGAAACCTGCGAGTCTTCACCACATGTCAGTCATCACACTACACAGACACAAACGAGAGGGTAAAATGGTGGGCATGAAATGTCCTCGCCACCCTCTCCCTGTCTCTCTCCTGGTGTCCCCCAACTCAACTTAAAATAGAAATATCAGAGCTGGCTCCTTCAAAGGCACCCAGAATGGTGGCAGCATTCCTGAGTCACCCACACCGTCACCTTGCTCTCGTACATGAATCAAAACTGAGCATACACATACTACCATCAGTGGCTCAGAAATGCTACCACCAACTGCCAACCTTAGACCATAAGAACATAAGAGTAGCCATTCTGGGTCAGTCCAATGGTCCATCTACCCAGTATCCTGTTCCCAACAATGGCCAAGCCAGGTCACAAGAACCTGGCAGAAACCCAAATCATGGCAACATTCCATGCTACAGATCCCAGGGCAAATGTTGGCTTCCCCATGTCTGTCTCACTCTTCTTTGAACCTTTTCTAATTCCATTGTATCTTTGATGGTATGGTGTGGTATGTTAGACCTCAATCATATCCCCCCTCAACCATCTCTTTTCCAAGCTGAAGTGTCCTAACCTCTTTAGCCTTTCCTCATATGAGTTCATTTCTATCCCCCTATATCATCAGAACATAAGAGTAGCCATACTGGGTCAGACCAATGGTCCATCCAGCCCAGTATCCTGTTTCCAACAGTGGCCAAGCCAGGTCACAAGTACCTGGCAGAAACCCAAATCGTGGCAACATTCCATGCTACAGATCCCAGGCCAAATGTTGGCTTCCCCATGCCTGTCTCAATAGCAGGGAATCCTGTGTGCCTTTTGAAAGATGTCTTCAGCTGGGAGGTCTTGGGGGACCCTGCCAACTATGACAGGGTGCACTGCCACTGGATGAGCCTGAGCCCAAAGTGGATGATGGACTCCTGCCCACCTGGGCCCCCCTCCTGTGGTTACTCCACTGCATCTCTATATACTCCTGGCCAGTAAACTGTTCTAAAATGTGGCTTTTAGTACTTTCAGACCCATTATGACTGGATAGGTGGTGTTTGTATGTACTGCTCAGAACCAGTGGCCTATAGACTTGGGGAACCACATGCTTGGTTTTGGAACTCTCCTCCATTTTATCCATGGCTTCCATGTATAACACATCCCCATCCATCTGAAACTGAAGAAAACTCAAGGGTTGCTCTCCCTAGTCTTTTTCAAAGGCCCACTTTATGGTGGAATCTGAAATTAACACTTGGGGGGGAAGGGTGAAAATTTTCCAGTACTCTTCATGAACCTAGGGCATCTGTCCTATTCTCCAAGCTTTCTCTAACAGCCTTGCCCACAGCCACTTTACCTAGCTTTCCTTTCCCCTCTCCCTTTTCTTGATGTCTCTTCTTCAAATTGTGTTGCTGTCTGTGAGTGGATGTTGAAACTTCCTACCAAGGAAATGTAAAGAAGATTGGAGACCCTCCAATTCCTCTCTAGCACCAGGTCAAAGGGGGGGGGGGGGTCGAGCTAGACTGGCCAAACTCACTTTGATTGTTTACTTTCCACAAGGGATGTGGGGTGGCAGCTCCATGTATCTTTCCTTTGAGGTCTGCTTACCCACTCCTCTCTTTTTTGGAAGATGTTATTTATTTATTTATTTATTTATTCTATTTACACAGACTTAATATACCGCTAGGGCTTGGGGCATAGCCATAAAAGCACTTTACAAAACATGTGGATAAAGGTGAGCCAGTCGATATTGTGTATCTGGATTTTGAGAAGGCGTTTGACAAAGTACCTCATGAAAGACTCCAGAGGAAATTGGAGAGTCATGGGATAGGAGGTAGTGTCCTATTGTGGATTAAAAACTGGTTAAAGGATAGGAAACAGAGAGTGGGGTTAAATGGTCAGTATTCTCAATGGAGAAGGGTAGTCTGTGCTGGGACCGCTGCTTTTTAACATATTTATAAATGACTTAGAGATGGGAGTAACTAGTGAGGTAATTAAATTTGCTGATGACACAAAGTTATTCAAAGTCGTTAAATCACGGGAGGACTGTGAAAAATTACAAGAGGACCTTACGAGACTGGGAGACTGGGTGTCTGAATGGCAGATGACGTTTAATGTGAGCAAGTACAAAGTGATGCATGTGGGAAAGAGGAACCTGAATTATAGCTACGTCATGCAAGGTTCCATGTTAGGAGTCACGGACCAAGAAAGGGATCTAGGTGTCGTCGTTGATGATACATTGAAACGTTCTGCTCAGTGTGCTGCTGCGGCTAAGAAAGCAAATAGAATGTTAGGTATTATTAGGAAAGGAATGGAAAACAAAAATGAGGACATTATAATGCCTTTGTATTGCTCCATGGTACGACTGTACCTCAAATAATTCAAATATATCTCAAAAAAGATATATTGGAATTAGAAAAGGTACAGAGAAGGGCAACGAAAATGATAAAGGGGATGGGATGACTTCCCTATGAGGAAAGGCTAAAGTGGCTCTTCAGCTTGGAGAAAAGGCGGCTGAGGGGAGATATGATAGAGGTCTATAAAATAATGAATGGCGCTGTAGCATTTTTTAACGCGTGTTAAACGCTAACATGCCTATAGGAATGTATTGGCATGTTAGCGTTTAACGCACCTTAAATTTAAAGGCACGTTAAAAACGCTAGTAAACAAACGTCTTACTGTTGTAAAAGTTAACTGCCCAATATTAGAAAACCGTGATTGGTGTTTTAAGAACATGCTATTTTTTGCAGGTACAATTACCAAAGAGCTTCTGCTCTTTACATTAGAAGGCTGATACCTGCCCTCTGCCAAGGCACAACTCTTGGAGCAGATCAAGATTCATAATCCCTCCTTCCCAGGGGACAGAGTCAGTGCGAGAGAGTGATTGAGTCTGATGCAGGACTGGCTGACTTACAACATGGTAATGGTAACGGAATTCAAACATGCGTGGGATAGGCCTAAAGGAATCCTGTGCAGAAGGAATGGATCCACAGAAGCTTAGCTGAAATTGGGTGGCGGGGGGAAGAGGGGTTGGTGGTTGAGAGGCTAGGATGGGGGAGGGCAGACCTATACGGGGTCTGTACCAGAGCCGGTGATGGGAGGCGGGACTGGTGGTTGGGAGGCGGGAAATACTGCTGCACAGACTTATACGGTCTGTGCCCTGAAAAAGACAGGTACAAATCAAGGTAAGGTATACACATATGAGTTTATCGTGGGCAGACTAGATGGACCGTGCAGGTCTTTTTCTGCCGTCATCTACTATATTACTATGTTACTATGTAACACATCTACCACCTGATTTAACTTTCAGAGAAAAGGAAGCCAGTGAAGCACAAAAAAAAAAGCATCTTTAGTCCAAGGACTTTATTTGCTTCTAATTGATGAAGGGAATTAAAGGCAGCAGTAAATCAAGTAGCTGAACTTGCCAAGGTGAGGAGCCTGAGCAAAGGTCCGTCATGCATGTCACCACTTGGAGGAGTAGCCTAGTGGTTAGTGCAGTGGACTTTGATCCTGGGAAACTGAGTTTGATTCCCACTGCAGCTCCTTGTGACTCTGGGCAAGTCACTTAACCCTCCATTGCCCCTGGTACAAAATAAGTACCTGAATATGTGACTCTGGGCAAGTCACTTAACCCTCCATTCCCCCTGGTACAAAATAAGTACCTGAATATATGTAAACTGCTTTGAATGTAGTTGCAAAAACCTCAGAAAGGCGGTATATCAAGTCCCATTTCCCTTTCTCTAAAGAAAGGGCCAATGAAGACACAAGATAAGGTCATGTATATTTCTTTGGGGAGTTAGTGTCCCTTTATCATGGGCTTTGGTCTGTCTGATCTGCGAGGAGCGACACACATGGGATTTCGCCGTTTCATGATACTTCAACATGGTGCTTCCTGAGTGGAATTGCCACAGGAAAGTCTTGATGCTGAAATGGGAAGCAAAAAATCAAATGAAAGTACATTCTATAGACAGAACATTTGTACTTCAATATTAAACATTTACAAGATTATTAGAAGAGCAGACCACATATTTCGCCTCTCCTGCTGCCTATTCACTGTTGATAATGTTTTACATTAGTCACATTTTAGCCAGCGCTGGCATTTCATTTCAGCAATCAGGTACCTGAAAGCTGCTGGGTTTTTTGCATCTGAAACAGCCTGTGTATGATCAGGTCTGACGTGTGGATGT
The DNA here is from genome assembly GCF_901765095.1 of Microcaecilia unicolor. Taxonomy (NCBI): domain Eukaryota; kingdom Metazoa; phylum Chordata; class Amphibia; order Gymnophiona; family Siphonopidae; genus Microcaecilia; species Microcaecilia unicolor. The sequence continues at coordinate 660,320,777 of NC_044032.1, forward strand.
GTTCGTGCCTGTGTGGGAGCCTCTGTCCTGGCAGGCTCTTTTCCTGTGACTGCTGATCTTCCTGCTGTTCAGCTTGGACATCCGTGGGTCATTCCCTCTCTGTCTTTTGATAATCCTACTAGATTCCTCTTCTTTTGCACTTTTTAGGTCTTCATGTCAGTAACAGGGAGCACCATTTTCAAAAAACAATGCTGGTAAAAAATAGTGGAGGAGTGGCCTAGTGGTTAGGGTGGTGGACTTTGGTCCTGAGGAACTGAGTTCAATTCCCGGCACAGGCAGCTCCTTGTGACTCTGGGCAAGTCACTTAACCCTCCATTGCCCCATGTAAGCAGCATTGAGCCTGCCATGAGTGGGAAAGCGCGGGGTACAAATGTAACAAAAAAAAAATATTGATCTATCTGAAAACTGCCCTCCTACATTGAACTAGGGGAAAGAGGAGTACGTATCTTCAATTTAAACCAAGAATTGACCTTCAAAATTGGCATCCACCAGCCTTGAAATAAACTTCACATTCTGCCATTGAAAACATGCAATTTAAAAATCATTAAAGTACATTTATTTCACTCATTTACATGGCAAACTCCTCACTTTCAACATGAAAGAACAATTATAACAATATTCAAAACATAATTAACAATAAGAAACCATAATTTTGATTGGATAAGTCTTCACACCCTTTGCCTAGCTCACTCAAATTAGCTCTATTTTTAAAAATTGCCTTAAGGTGCTCATAGTAACTAAAACAGAGCCCACCTGTATCCAGTCAAGGTAGGTGGGCTGATCTGAATATACCCAGATGAACAACCAAGTGATATCTGTTGTATGATATGAATTTGAAGCAAAGGTCTAAAATATCAAACACAGAGCTGATGAAATAACTAAATTATGATATGTTTTAATATACATCAGTCAGAATTTTATGATGGGTGGTATAAAAACATAAGCATGTCACTTTGAAGAGTCTGCACTGACCACCTGCCTTGACCACTGCCTGGTACTGACCACTGCTGGATCGCCACCTGCCTTGACCACTACCTGGTACTGACTTCTGCTCTGCTCTGTCTTCACCTCCTTCTGTTGGAGCCGAATCCTCTTCCTCACCCAACTTCCTAGGTCCTGTTGGCCACCTGAACCCAGGGGCTCAACCGCTGGGGAACAGTGGTCGCCGCAGGTGAAGCATTGGGTTTCTGACTGCTGGTCCCTGGATCAGCACAAGGGCTGACTTCTACTCCTGACATTGTGACACGAACTCTGTTGCTCAAGGTCAAAGTCCGCTGCACTAACCACTAGGCTACTCCTCCACTCCAATTAATTAATTCCAATTAGTGCCAATAATGGTTTTTTAAAAAGCCAATTGTTGGTGTTCATTAGCTCAATTAAATCTCGTACACAATTCTTTCCGAGATTTATAGAATTCAGGGGTATGTGGCCAACGGTGCTTCTTTTGATTTCTGACTATGCTTCAGTGCTGCCGTTTCCCTCTGACTCAATAAGATACTAGACAAAATAATACATGAAAATCAAGTCAGATTTATGAAGGATCACCTCATTGAGGATAATATTAGATTTTATAGCAAAGAATGAAGCTGATCCAATATTACCTCTCTCGTCTGATACACTGGAATGGCTCTACTTATTGAAAATATTAAATTGGTTTCAACTTCGCGATCAATTCAGTAATTGGATTGAAATTCTCTATCAACAGCCAGTTTCTTAAGCAGTAATAAATAATAATATTATGAATGAAGTATCTTGTCCACGATCATCTGTACTTTTCAGTTTGGCGCTGGAATATTGCTGATATTATTATATCTATTTTACTAAGCTACATGAGACACTAACCCTCGTCTAACACAGCTTTAACACGGAATTGGCGAGGAACACACTCAGCCATCCTGCAGTACCTGCGAAATTACCATCTGCCGATGTGTAGAATTAAAAAAAATTGTTCTTTTTGTGGAGGGGGTGAATCATGGGATGTAGGGGTGTAGTCAGACAACAGATTTTGCGTGGGCCTAGGTAAGAAGTGGGTGGGCACCAAATGTTTCCCCCCCCCCCTCCCACCACCACCACCAAAACAATATCTCAGCTGGCAGGAAAATGCTTCTTTCCACCTTGGCGGTCTGCAGCAGGAATGCGCTGAAACTGAGCATGCGCAGGTGCCAGTATTGTGGAGAGTAGAATTTTCTTACTATCAGGGGAAAGTCTTCAGCTGACAGAGCTTGAGATCTCCAACAGCTACTGCTAAACGTGTGCTACTGTTGGGTGGGCCTGAGCCCTAAGTGGGTGGGCCCTGGCCCACCCAGGCCCACCTGTGGCTACGCCACTGGGGAGTGGGCGTTTCTGCACTACACAGTTAGTGAATCTACATTTGCGCAACTGGCTAGTGCAGGAATTTTACCATCAGCGCATGGCCATTTTCCCTCTACTTCTATGCAAGTCACCAAAAATTGCTCATGCAAATTAAATGCAACTGTAGCAGGAACGAGATTTTAAATGTACATTAATCTTACGCCTTAAACACAGTTATTTTACAAACATGCCTATACATTATATTAAAATGAAAAATGGGCCAGGATTGTGCAAAGGTCATTAAAGTGGGAAGCGTCCGAAGGGCTCTGCTCCTGTCCTGGTGCTGAAATGAGCATGTGGCCCCGAGACTCATCAGTGCTGTATCTAGAAGGAGCACCGAATAACATTGTGCTGCTGAATGAAACGGTTTTTTTTAGGGGGAAGCTCTCTAGCTCTCCTGGTCACCAGAGGTTTCCTAGAAGCAAGGTTCCTCTGCTCGTATTACAGCTGCTTACGGATCCAATCTTGACCATGCTCAGAGAACCTCTCAGCTGCTGTGAACACAACCCTGCCCTAGCCTGCTCGGGAAACTTACAGTCTGTCTGCCTCATTGCCTTTGTGAGGCCCAGAGACCCAGGGGCTGAACCGCCAATAAAAAGTCTCTACCTCTGAGATATCAGCAGGTTCTCTGCCATTTTTTCTGGTGTCTACCAGGTGACTGTACTCTGGAGGCATTGGGCTTCGGGCTCCTTCATCTGCCCAGGGGTCTATGGGCTGCCTCTGTGCCACCGCTACGTGCATTTTCCTGTTGGAAGGGAGCAGCCGCGGCCTTTTCCTGTGAGGGCCCACCAGAAGCAAATCCCAGACACAAATCCAGAGAAATGCTTCTTGCACAGAGCTTCCTTGGGGAAAGACACTGGCCATCTGGTCTCTGACTCTGCCAGGTTCCTTCCAGCAGAAACCACTGTCTGCACCAGCTGCTGCACAAGGGCACTTGCAAGCTTCATGTGATGAATTTCCAGGTCTCTGCCCACACTCGAAGAAGCCTTAGATGTAGAGGGATATCGTGCCTTCAACTGAGAACTGGGCTGCAGTGGAATCACCTTGATGGAGAACGAGGCAGCGGCATGACCTCGCCCCTCATCTCAACGACCCTGACAAGGGGCATGGATTCCGCTGGGCTGACAATAATTGGCTTTTTAACAAGCAATTATTGGCACTAATTAGATGTAATTGGCATTTACATATGTAAATTTACACACGATCTGAAAAAGGGGATGCAGAAATGTAAGGTCATAGGCATAACGGAGAAGTTCCTACAATTAACATGCGTTGTTATAGAAGAATGAGGAGACATGACTAATAGGCATTTCAGTTGGGTCAAATGGCTGCTACTAAAGCTAGGCCCGATTCCTGGGCATAAATGCTATTGTATAAATAGACCCGATAGTCTGCATCAGGGTTAGCCACAACATACAGTGACCGAGCGGCACCCCACCTCACACGATGGCATACGTGTGAGTGAATAGCACGAAAGTGAAGGACTCTAGAGTCCCGATTGAGCCAGTCAAAATATACACCCTGGGAGAGTCCTGTAAAAATAGAGCCGAACTGGCAATGAGAGGATCCCAGGCCTGAGAGGAGGCAGGATGACCGGAATGAAAAGAAACAAAATAGAGAGACAACCCCACAGAAGAGCCGATATGGCCACATGGCCTGAGCCCTTGGTGGCCGAACCACAGCCTCCTGGTAACTGGACCCCACTGACCACCAGGCTAGTCATGGCAAGCCAGGGAAAGCGCAAAGAATGCCTTAAGTACATAAGTATTGCCATATTGGGAAAGACTAAAGGTCCATCAAGCCCAGCATCCTGTTTCCAACAGTGGCCAATCCAGGTCACAAATACTTGGCAAGATCCCAAAAAAGTACAAAACATTTTATACTGCTTATCCCAGAAATATTGGATTTTCCCCAAGTCCATTTAATAATGGTCTATGGACTTTTCCTTTAGGAAGCCGTCCAAACCTTTTTTAAACTCTACTAAGCTAACTGCCTTTACCACATTCTCTGGCAACGAATTCCAGAGTTTAATTACACGTTGAATGAAGAAAAATTTCTCCGATTCGTTTTAAATTAACTACATTGTAGCTTCATTGCTTGCCCCCTAGTCCTAGTATTTTTTGAAAGAGTAAACAGACGCTTCACATCTACCCGTTCAACTCCACTCATTATTTTATAGACCTCTATCATATCTCCCCTCAGCCGCCTTTTCTCCAAGCTGAAGAGCCCTAGCCGCTTTAGCCTTTCCTCATAGGGAAGTCGTCCCATCCCCTTTATCATTTTCGTCGCCCTTCTCTGCACCTTTTCTAATTCCACTATATCTTTTTTGAGATGCGGCAACCAGAATTGAACACAATATTCGAGGTGCGGTCACACCATGGAGAGATACAAAGGCATTATAACATCCTCATTTTTGTTTTCCATTCCTTTCCTAATAATACCTAACATTCTATTTGCTTCCTTGGCCGCAGCAGCACACTGAGCAGAAGGTTTCAACGTATCATCAACGACGACACCTAGATCCCTTTCTTGGTCCGTGACTCCTAACGTGGAACCTTGCATGACGTAGCTATAATTCGGGTTCCTCTTTTTGAGAGAAGAAGACATTTCTCTTGAGAACTTAAAGGTTGGGATTTAAAGGAAGAATTGTAGGTTAGTGATAGGCAGAATAAAAATATAAAAAAGAAAACTTTATCAACTAATCTCCATACTCTTTCCCCCTAGTTTTAAAACTTGAACTTTGTACTACAGCATTAACAGATAGCCTCTAGCAGGCACTGCAGGACCTAGTTTAGTCTTCGTCCTGCCCACCCTCCCCACCACCCACCCACCCCTTGCACAACTCTTCGTTTATTGTAATTAGGATAACAGTGATACAAATGACTCTAATGACTTGACAGGGCACCGCAATTCGGCACAATTGTGCCTGGTTGAGGAGTCTGGTGAAAATGAGTCCTTCTGAATAGAAATAGGCAGCAACAATGAAAAGAGTCTGCAGGTCTTGAAAAAATCTTCCAAAATGATCTTCTCAAGAACCCAATGAGGTAATATTATAGGCCTGCGACGTGCAGTATGGCATGCCTCATTGGGTTCTTAAAAAGATCATTTTGGAAGATGCATTAATAATTTATGTACGGTCTTTTTCAAGACCTGTAGACATTTTTCATTGCTGCTGCCTATTTCTATTCAGCAGGACTCATTTTCACCAGACTCCTAAAGCAGGCACAATCCTGCCGAAATGCGGTGCCCTGTCAAGCCATTAGAGTCATTTGTATCACTGTCATACAAGAATTTTTTATTAAATTTTGGTTGCTTATCCCATCATCTGTTGAGCCTTCTTCCATTTCCCCCTCTCTGGTGTTTTGCTCTTGCCCCGTGGGATGTTTTTGAGTTCAGTTACCTTGCGGTTTCTAAAGAAATGGCTGCCATAAGAGGTCACAGCAGACATTTTGTGGAGGCAGGCCACTACAGGCAGGAGCAAGTGAGGTTCACTCATACTTCCATTACACCACCAGGAAATTTTGGTAGGCCCAGAGGTGCCTGTCCTGACTGAGGTAAGGGTTGGGAGGAGGTTCTGGACCTGAGGGAAGGAGTGGGGTCTAACTTTGTTTGTGGGTTGGGAAGGGGTTCTGGACCTCTGGGGGGTGGTGAGGGGGGGGGGGGTCAGGATCTCTTTGGGGAGGATTGGAGGAGCAGAGGGCAACTTTTTATGTTGTCTGGGTGCTGGTGGATAGTCAGTGCCATATTTAGGACTGGTTAAAGTCAATTAGTCCTGCCTCCTCTCCAGGCGCCTCTGTAAGTCTCTTGTGTTGTCCAGCTCAGCAGTGGTCATTTTGTGCCAATGTTCAGTGGCACTGCCCAGTTAACTGCTGCTGAATACCAGCGTTGAGCCAGCTCCAAGCTATTTAAGCAGGCGGGAGCCTCTTCTGTGTTCTTAAATCACTTTGAATACTGACTGGATGGTGTATTCTGAACAAAAACTGATTTGAACATGCAACTAGTGTTGTTAGGGTGTCTGGGCAATTGAAGTCTAGGGTTTAAATTGTGAAAAATGGTCAACGCCATTAAGAAAAAGGTGCAACATTTTCAATACAATATGCTTTAAAGTCTTCCAATTTTTCTAGAGCTAAAAAATGTCACCAAAACTCATTTTCTTCAGGAAATGTACAATCCACCAGATTCATAAATGGCGTGCAAATTTCTGCACAACTGAATTGGCCAACGATCCAATTAACGCCAATAATGGGATGCTAAGAATGAATTCTTGGTAATAATTGGCAGCAATTTGGATCTTGCCAAACACTATTCTAGAAAGATCTTATAGCGTGCAAATCATAAGGGGGCATAGGTGGGTCAGGGAGTTCACTACAGATGCACCAATATTACTAAATACGGGAGATCCACGCATAAATTACTGGCCAGGACTTACACCGGGTTTCAGTTGGTGAAAATCCTACTGTCCAGAGTTTGGCGTGAAAATCGGGACAAGAGCTCTATTTTACGCATTGAGCTGAGATGCTGGGCATGTCCATATTTGGCTTTTGAAATCATACAACCCCTGACGCAGTCTTGTATGTCGAAACACGTCCCCTGTCGGGTCATTGATGTTCAAGATTGCATGATTAGTGTACAAGATTGATCTACATTGTGGAATAAAAAGACTTCTCCCGTTTTTCAGGGCTCACGGTACTGTTTGTGCTTTGGATTACGTTTTGAGCTTTGAACCCTCTCTGTCTTATGTACCTTTTGTACTTTCATAGTTCAATACCATTAAATGTTTTTCTTAGTATAATAGATCGTCAGCCAACATCAGTGTGATTTAAACAATTATCATATTTCCAGAAATTCACAAGTTTTGTCAGATTAGCTTTTATTTGCACAAATTTATAGTTAATGTCTATAATTTATAAATCTTCTTAAATAGAGGAGAACATTGAAGTACTGGAATGAGAGTTTACACGTTATCTAATTCTAGCTGGGAACTGTATTTACTGCACAAAATACATGAAAAGGTAAATTTGACATCTTGATTAATATTCATCAGTATAGTCTATTCATCATGTCTTTGTGACTTAGTTATATATTGCAGCTTTACACAAACATTAAATCATTATATCATAAATTTGACAACTACCTTCTCTAATTAATATTCATCGTCTGAATTGGAATCAATTTCCACTCCAGCAATGTCATCATTTCTTTGGTTGTTGCATGTCTGCGCTTACATATCTCTGTACATTTCAAAGTACTGAGGAGGTATCTACAGTCTGACACCTGAGTTGCAGGAGCATTTACTATAGTCAACCAACATTGTCCTGAGAGAGAGTAACACCAAAATGAATCTTAATATTGACGCCTATCCACCTATTATACATTTACCATCTTATCTGGACATTTGAGCCAATATCCAGAAGCAATTCTTGGTGCTGCTTGTTGAAGGAGGGAGTAGAGTCTAGCATCTTCTGTGCTTATTGAAGATTGTCCAGCTCATTTTTTATGAAGGTAATGTCGGTGGAAGTGACTCCTTTCTTTTCAACTGATTGCTTCAGATTTGGTGCTTGGACTGGTCCTTTAAACTTTGGTTGGATGTCAATTCCATTGACTCTTTGATGTTCTGGGATCTTGCCGGGTACTTGTGACCTGGATTGGCCACTGTTGGAAATAGGATGCTGGGCTTCATGGACCTTCGGTCTGTCCCAATATGGCAACGCATAGGTTCTTATGTTCCATCTTCCTGCTGAAGGTCTTGGCCATCTCAGCCATTATCAGTGCAATGCCCTTGGTTCCAGTGTCCACGGATCCAGAGTCACTGTTGATTTTGACACCAGCCATACTTCTGACTCAAAAAAACTGGCATAATTCCCACTCCATCTGGAGATTTCAACAGAAGGATTTCTACAAATTGGGCAATGGAGAAGGTACAACATTTTGCCAACTCCTCCTGGAGCCGTTGGAAACAGGTGAACCCTCCAACCCTACAAAGTCCAATAAGATGAGTATTCACAAAGGCGATCTTGTCTTGCTTAAAGACATCCAAGCTTAGCATATCAACTTGCCAGTGGCACCGGTTGTTAAAACCTTCCCCAGTAAGGATGGAAGTGTCTATAAAATTGAAGTCAGAACTATAACTACAAAGACATTCTTCTTCAGACCCATCACCAAAGAAATACTCCTTGTACCTCATGAAGACACAGGAACTTAATGGGCTTCTGTCCATTCCAGAAGGAAAAGAACTCGGAGACCTTTTCTCTTTATCTGTACCCTGCCTGTTTGTGCTTTATCCAGATGGTGTGGAATGGAGAAAATTCCTCAGACAACCAAGAGAATGTTTGTTTTTTTTTATCATAGGCTTTGCTGCCTTTAATATGTTTGATTCTGTATGAGATTTAGGGGAGAAGGAATCAATGTACGCTACTGTTGTCAGGTTAATTTAGCAGATTTCGGAGATTTCCTTGACTATTTAAATCATAGGGATAGCAATATACAGTTTAAAAACCATATAGGTGATTCTGAGATACATTTTCTCGATATTCATAGTTCCTGGTCTGAGTCTAGGTTCAGTACAAGATCTTTCCGTAAGAAAACTGATCGCAACTCCATTCTGCATTATCGCAGTCACCATCCGGTGAACCTGAAAAATAGTATTCCTAGTAGTCAACTGTTAAGGGTGCGGAGATTGTGTAGTTCACGTAAGGTGTATCAGCATCAGGCGGAGCAGGTGCTGGTTCGGTTTAAACAGAGAGGGTATCCTTCTAAAATTTTATGGAAGGCTGCTAAGAGAGCTTTTAATACCCAGCCAGAATGGTATAATCAACCTATGACTAAGGCCTCTCCGTGTTTAACCTGCATGCTGCCATACAAGCAGGCTTCCACTTTGATAGTCCAAATCATTTAAAAAACATTGGTCCACTTTAACCATACACACACAATTTCAACAGCTCCCCCGGTTTGCCTTCACCAGAGGGCGCAATCTGGGAGAAGGGCTGATGTCTTGTATTAAAGATTCAAATCCAGATGCAGAAGAAGAAGAAAGGGAGAGGGCTCATTATAGATGCGTTGCGTTGCACATATTGTACATATGATTTGCAGGTTATGGATGTAAGCATTCCACATACACAGGGACGGGTGTTCAAATTAAGGAACTGCACTGATTGTAATACGGATCAATGTGTTTATGGGATCACCTGTCCCTATGGTTTGTGGTACATTGGCCAGACCACACGCAAAGTTAAGGTCCGGATAGCAGAGCATTTAAGTAATATTCCTGACATTATTCTTGAGTTGACCCTTCTTCAACCTCAATTTATGTCCTCTAGTCTTTTGCATTGTCCTCTGCATCTCTCTGCAACAACCCAGACCCGAGTCATTTATTTTCTCTCTCTCCACAGGGCATCACCGCACTTCAGTCCCAATTCGCTTGCAGTCGAGCTTGGGAGTTGGTCAATGGTCTGGAATAGAGATCCAGGATGTTGGGAGTTTGAGAGGAATTATACAATGTAGTGGTTGGCAAACCTGATCCTGGAGGCACCTCAGCCGATTAGGTTTTTAGGATATCCACAATGAATATTCATGAGAGAGATTTGCATGCACTGCCTCCACTCTCTCATAAATATTCATCCTAAAAGCCTGACTGGCTGGGGTGCCTCCAAGATCGGGTTTGGGAACCACTGCTATAGTGTAACTTTCGGTCCAAGATCAAACATTCTCACTTTCTCTCCAAAAGTCACTCTACTTGAGGAGTTTGACAGAATGTAAACCAACTTTACTGGAACTTCTGCAACCACCAGTCAACACTTCCAACTCTTTATGTGCACAGTTCTTTCCAAGACCATTCATGGTAATCTTGACCCCTCTTCTTCCCTCTCAGGGTAGTTCACATCTGTAGATATTTACAGAAGCTCCTGTCCTTAATCCATCCTATTGTGCCAGCAATAACCCTAAACTGCTCCTCCTGCATTTGATATCATCCAGCTCCTTCAGACGCAGACCCTTTAGGCTGTCTTCCGTCCAGCAGTGCATTTTGCAGGGCTACACTCTGGCTTTGGACAGGCTTCCCTTGACCTGGTCCTTCTTCCAGTCTGGATTCCCCTTATCCACTTGAAGCTCTGATTCTTTTCCAGTTACCACTTATAGGGATTTATTCTGCAGTTATCTCTTACACTCCAGGATCCCCCAATGCTCCCAAGGGTCTTGGCTGGGGTACAGGCAACCAAAGACCTCATGGATCTCACTCTCATCCCTTTTATTATTTTTCAACTCCACCCCTGCTGTCACTCACTACAGGGAACCCACTTTGTCTGCAACTTCTCTGCCAACCCCTTTCTCCCCAGCCCACTGGCAGGGACCTCCTCCCCCCCCCCCCCCCGAGGGCCTCTGGAGGAATGTAACATACATTTTGGTTATTACATTAACATTTGGGGCACTTTATAGGAGCAACTGCTGTATGGAGGTGTTCAGAGAACCTTCCAGATAGCACTAGGTTGAAGTATGAATGGGGCATGTGCATTCTGTCCGACATCACAGAAATGCAACCACTATCCAGATAAATATGTGGATGGCGCTAATACACAGCTACACAGATAACCATCAAACACTGACGCTATCCTACTACTACTACTTATCATTTCTAAAGAGCTACTAGACGTACGCAGCGCTGTACACTTGAACATGAAGAGACAGTCCCTGCTCGACAGAGCTTACAATCTACTTAGGACAGACAAACAGGACAAACAAGAGATAAGGGAATATTAAAGTGAGGATGATAACATAAGGGTTCTGAACAAGGGAATAAGGGATAGGAGTTAAAAGCAGCATCAAAAAGGTGGGCTTTTAGCCTTGATTTGAAGACAGCCAGAGATGGAGCTTGATGTACTGGCTCAGGAAGTCTATTCCAGGCATATGGTGCAGGGGGGGGGGGGGGATGAATCTGGGGGAAGCTACCACATGTGAGGGCTTCCATTGCCGAAGGACCTCCAGAGGGATGTTTTCGCTGCCGGGGGCTCAGATGTTGTCAGGGGAGTTTCTGTGCCAGTAGTCAGGGGTCGAGGTTGCTCCTAGGAGGATTAGGTGTACTTCTGAGGGGGGCTCAGGTGTTGGGAGGTCAGATTTGATGTAGGAAGTTTGGGGAAGCTTGAATCGGGGTAGGAGCTGCCTATTGGTGCTGGGATCAAGGCCTGTGCAGAGAGTAGAAATTTTAGAGATGTGCTCCCATATCTCTCGATGGGTGTGTGGTGCAGGGAGCATGCCCCCCCATCCCGCTTTCTAAAATTATGCTTCCTCTGGATTGGGAGGGGCACCTGCAGCCCTGCTCCTATTTTACAAGGAGCTTTCTGTAAAATATTACGGAAATTCCACATCTCCTGATTTAAATGCCATGGCTAACATTAAAAAAAAAATACACTGACCGTGCATTTATATCTTCACCTATCAGTTTCCATCAATGAGCTGCTTGAAATGTTGGTGCTATTCACTATTTCAAGTCCAAATAATGACCAGTTTACTCGAGTCACTAGCAAGAATTAGCAGAGCAATTAAAAGAGGAGAGAGCAGGGCATCGCTGGATTATTTGTCTCACGTGGGTTATTTGAAAAGAAAGCATATTTTTAATTATTGTGGATCAGGAAGAAAGCAAATGATGGCAAACAGCCAGTAAAGTTTCTTCCAGGTTAATTGGAACGAAGAGGTGATAAGATTCAGCAGCAGTGGAAATGAGATGGAAATCTTCCTGGGGAATGAATATTTTCATAGTCTGATATAATCGCAGGGTGGTACCAGCCCTTCTGACAGCTGCAACGCTTATGGATACACATTTTGAGCTCTGTCTGAATCCCCACCAGAGCACCTGTCATCGTCTTCAGGGAGAAATGCCTTCTAATGAATTCTTCGCTGCACTGGAGGTTCCTCACAAAGGATTTGTCTGAGATAGATGAACAGGGTCTGAGCTGTGTGTTGAATTCTGATACGATGTCACATTAATCAGCATTTAGGGGAACCAAATGTAAAAAAGTGACACTCATCAACCCTTATTGTAAGACATCCAATCTTAGGAACTCATATCGAGATCAGGTTTCTGCAATCATCTTGCCCCAATTTCTATGACAGCAATAACTTTTAAAAGGAGGATTGTACAGATACAATATCTTGTGCAAACCACATCCTATAAACAAATATTACAAAGCATATGTGCATAAGTATTTATTTCAGACGTTTATTTCTACTTCTCCGTCTCTATTTAGCCATCATCGCAGATTACAATTAACTGTAATAAGAATAAAGGGAAGGGAAATGGAACTTAATATACCACCTTTCTGAGGTTTTTGCAACTACATTCAAAGCGGTTTACATATATTCAGGTACTTATTTTGTACCAGGGGCAATGGAGGGTTAAGTGACTTGCCCAGAGTCACAGGGAGCTGCAGTGGGAATTGAACCCAGTTCCCCAGGATCAAAGTCCACTGCACTAACCACTAGGCTACTCCTCCACTCATTCCACCAATAAGAGCCAACCTCATCAGTGATGTCACAATGGCTTGATTGCCTGATACTTGGCTCACTTCTGATGTTGTGATGTCATAAGGGAAATGGGGGAAGGGAAATGGGACGGTATACCGCCTTTCTGTGGTTTTTGCAACTACATTCAAAGCGATTTATATATATTCAGCTACTTATTTTGTACCAGGGGCAATGGAGGGTTAAGTGACTTGCCCAGAGTCACAAGGAGCTGCAGTGTGAATTGAACTCAGCTCCCCAGGATCAAAGCCCACTGCACTGAATACTAGGCTACAAAGAGTTTCATTCAAATTAAATACGTTACAATTTAAAACTTGCAGTCCCCAGTATACTCCAGTCTCTCCATTAGCTACCTACCCTCAGCCCCTACAGTGACAGAAATCTGCCTGTTTATCTATTTATTTCACATTTGGTCTAACTCTATTTGTACGTCTAGTTTGGCATCATTGTAGTTTACAAAAGGAAAAATATTTAATTAAATTAATAAAACAACAACAAAGGCAAAAATAATCAACCGAGTAAAGACAGGTTGAGGGGTATTTTCAATATGACGTTGAAGTCCGACTTTAGACGTTTTGCAAAAAGTGTCCAAATCTGAATAGGAAAGTTAATTTTCAAGCAAGAAAAACGTCTATCTTTTGTTTTCAAAAATACTGTTTCTAACAAGGTTTTGTGCTTTCGACAATTTGTTTATTGGTCCATTTTCAAAAAAAGAAAAAACCCATCTAAGTGAAAAACGTAGATAATCAAGCCATTGGGATGTAGGAGGGGCCAGCAGTTTTAGTGGATTGGTCTCCCAGACATCCCAGGAGATAAATGGGGAACCCTAGGGGGCACTGCAGTGGACTTCAAAAACATACTCCCAGGTACACATCTCACCATTAGTCCCTTATCTTGTCTGCTGAGCCCCCCAAAACCCACTGCCCACAACTGTACACCGCTGCAATAGCCTTTATGGGTGAAAGGGGCACCTATATGTGGGTACAGTGGGTTTCTGGTGAGTTTTGGAGGGCTCACAGTTTCCCCCTCAAATGTGACAGGTAGAGGGAGATAGGAACCAGAGTCCCCCACTCCATGGTGCACTGCACTGACCACTCCACTACTCCAGGGACCTGCAGGCTGCTTTAATAGACCTGGCTCTAACATCTGAGGCTGTCATACAGGCTGCTAAATCATATTTGTATTCACATTTGTGGTGGATGGGAGTGGGTCAATGACCACTGGGGGGTTATTGGGGGGGGGGGTCACCCCTGATTCCCTCCAGTGGTCATCTAGTCACATAGGGCACCCTTTTGTGCTTTATTCATTATAAAAACAGGTCTAGCTCAAAATGTCTTAGTTTTAGACCTGGACACATTTTTGCTTTGTTTCATTATGGCTGGAAAACACCCAAGTGTTAGGAACGCCCAGATCCCACCTTTAACCCACCCCTGACACACCCCCTTGTGATTTGAACACACTTCTGACAGACCATAGAAAGACGTCTAAAAATTTGTTTTGAAAATACCAGTTTGGACGTTTTTGTGAGAAAAACATCCAAATGCAAATTTATGCCACTTTTTGGACATTTGTCTCTTTTGAAAATGAGCTCCATAAGGATGTGGACGTCACACAGCACAACAGTATCCAACCAACAAACAAGAATAACATCTGTACTTGTACCTCCATCCATTTCACGCATAGCTCACTAAGTTGTTGATGCAAATTTTTCAAAGTCGTTAAATTGAAAGAGGATTGTGAAAAATTACAAGAGGACCTTACAAGACTGGGAGACTGGGTGTCTAAATGGCAGATGAGGTTTAATGACAGCAAGTTCAAAGTGATGCATGTGGGAAAGAGGAACCCAAATTATAGCTACATAATGCAAGGTTCCACGTTAGGAGTCACCGACCAAGAATGGCATCTAGGTGTCGTCGTTGATGATACGTTGAAACTTTCTGGTCAATGTGTGGCGGTGGTGAAGAAAGCAAATAATATGTTAGGTATTATTAGAAAAGGAATGGAAAACAAAAATGAAGACATTATAATTTATTTGTTATTTTATTTATTTTTTACATTTGTATCCCACATTTTCCCACCTATTTGCAGGCTCAATGTGGCTTACATAGTGCTGAAGATGCGATTTCAGACTCCGGTGTAAACAGAGTGATATAGAGATAGGATAGGGTTCATGTGCCATAGCCACATAGGGGTGTCGTGCATGGAAGAATTGTGTTGTGTCTGTGATGTATTTTGTTATTATTGTTATTATTATTAATGCTTTTGTATCGCTCCATGGTGCGACCACACCTCGAATATTGTGTTCAATTCTGGTCACCGCATCTCAAAAAAGATATAGTGGAATTAGAAAAGATACAGAGAAGGGTGACGAAAATGATAAAGGGGATGGGATGACTTCCCTATGAGGAAAGGCTAAAGCGGCTAGGGCTCTTCAGCTTGAAGAAAAGACAGCTGAGGGGAAATATGATAGAGGTCTATAAAATAATGAGTGGAGTGAACAGATAGACGTGAATCGCTTGTTAACTCTTTCCAAAAATACTAGGATTAGGGAGCACGCAATGAAACTACAAAGTAGTAAATTTAAAATGAATTAGAGAAAATATTTCTTCACTTAACAAGTAATTAAACTCTAGAATTTGTTGCCAGAGACTGTGGTATATGGAGTTAGCTTAGCAGAGTTTAAAAACCGTTTGGCTAATTTCCTAAATGAAAAGTTCATAAGCCATTATTAGCATGGACTTGGGAAAATCCACTGCTTATTCCTAGGATAAATCTGTTTTACTTTTCTGAGATCTTTCCAGGTACTTGTGACCTGGATTGGCCACTGCTGGAAACAGCATAAAAAAAACTGATGGACCATCAGTCTGTCCCAGCATGGCAACACTTATGTTCTTATGCAGAAAAGGTACAGAGAAGGGCAACAAGAATGATAAAGGGCATGGAACGACTTCCCTATGAGGAAAGGCTAAAGCAGCTGGGGCTCTTCAGCTTGGAGAAAAGTTGGCTGAGGGGAGATATGATAGAGGTCTATAAAATGATGAGTGGAGTGGAATGGGTAGACGTGAAGCGTCTGTTTACGTTTTCCAAAAATACTAGGACTAGGGGGCATGCGATGAAGCTACAATGTAGTAAATTTAAAACGAATCGGAGAAAAATTTTCTTCACTCAACATGTAATTAAACTCTGGAATTCGTTGCCAGAAAATGTGGTAAGGGCAGTTAGCTTGGCAGAGTTTTAAAAAGGTTTGGATGGCTTCCTAAAGGAAAAGTCCATAGACCATTATTAAATTGGACTTGGGGAAAATATTTCTGGGATAAGCAGCATAAAATGTTTTGTACTGTTTTGGAGATCTTGCCAGGTATTTGTGACCTGGATTGGTCACTGTTGGAAACAGGATACTGGGCTGGATGGATCTTTGGTCTGTCCCAGAATGGCAATACTTATGTACTTATGTTATGTATAAGAGTAGCCATATTGGGTCAGATCAATGGTCTATCCAGCCCAGTATCCTGTTTACCAAACAGTGGCCAATCAAGGTCACAAGTACCTGGCAGAAACCCAAATCGAGCCAACACTCCATACTACAAATCCCAGGGCAAGCAGTTGCTTCCAATGTCTGCCTCAGTAGCAGACTATGGACTTTTCCTCCAGGAATTTGTCCAAAATGTTTTAAAACCCAAATTCACTAACCGTTGTTACCACATCCTCTGGCACAGAGTTCCAGAGATTAACTATCATTGAGTGAAAAATTATATCCTCCTATTTGTAACTTCCTTGAGTGTCCCCTAGTCTTTGTACTTTTGGAATGAGTAACAAATCGATTTATTCTATTTGTTCTACATCACTCAGGATTTTGTAGACCTGAATCATATCTCCCCTCATCCGTCTCTTTTCCAAGCTGAAGAGCCCTAACCTCTTTAGCCCTCCCTTATACAAGAGGAGTTCCATCCCCTTTATCATTTTAGTCGCTCTTCTTTGAACCTTTTCTAATTTAGCTATATCTTTTTTGAGATACGGTGACCAGAACTCAACGCAATACTTAAAGTGCAGTTGCACCATGGAGCGATACAGAGGCATTATAATATTTTCGATCTTATTCATCATCCCTTTCCTAATAATTCCTAGCATCCTGTTTGTTTTTTTGGTCACCGTCACACACTGAGCAAAAGATTCCAGTGTATTATCTACAACGACACCTAGATCTTTTTCATGAGTGCTGAATACAGACGCAGACCTCAGCATTGTTTTGTAAAACAAAAACATTTTTTTATATAGAACATTTTTCTAATAATTGATTTATAATTTCTTAGTTTTTTTTGTTCTTTTTTGCAGTAATCATCATCCCTTGAGATATATATTTCTTATACATACTTTTTGTAATTATCATCAACATTTTTTTTGCTATGATCATCAATTTTGTGATTATCATTTTTCATTTATATAATTTTTATTTTTATTTCATTTTTATTTTATTATTTTATTTCATTTTTTTGTGTAATCATCATATTCCTTCTTTTTTTCTATCATATTTTCAGTCATCATGTTTTCATTCCTCAGTAATTTCAATATATTTTTTTATTATTATTGCTTTATAATATTTTTGTATTATTTATTTATTATTTTTTATTGTAATTATACATACACACAATAATAATTTTTGGTATGACAGTTTTAATTTATATGAGTTCACATTTTTTATACAACATATTCTTTATAACATGTATTCGTATATATTTATTACTGTTGAGAGCTTCATTTTATATACACATAAACCATTTAGGTTTTAAGACTTTTGTCCATTCAAGATTTCATTTTTTATTTTTTATTAATTTTTTTTTGTGATTTTAATATAATATATGACTCAGTTCTACATAGTTCCGTTTATATGCAGATTGGTTCACGTTCTCCCTTTTGATTTGGGAAGACTGTTGTCCCTCCCTGCACTTATGTTTCGTTGCGGAATTGGCTACATTCTATAGCCGATGTCAATCATTAGTTTTGGCACCTTTTCTGACTGACGTTTCCCTCCCTTACGTGCTCTCCTCTTCCGGTATATAATCCCGGAAGTGACCATTTTAATTTTTCTTGCGTAGAAATACATGCGACAGAAAGTTCCAGCTTGGTAGAGCATTGAATGCGGTATGTTTTTAACATTATTATATATTTTTTCTGTGGGGGGTCTCGCACTGATCAGTATGCCTTTCGGGCCATTTTCAATTAAGGGAGAGTGAATATTCTACTTAGTTGGCAAAGTGTTTTTTTAATCTAGTTTGTTTGTTTAGCGCCTTATGTGGTTAGCTTTAAAATCTAGCGTATTCATTTAAATATACGCCTCCTGGTTTGGCGTGGATAAGAAGTTCGGCCATTTTGCGTGGCAGTTTCATTTAAGATTTTATGTGGTCTTCTCATCTGTTCAAAGAGTGTGTTTCATATAACAAAAGTGGTCACGCCACAACTTTTGATTTAGTTATGATTTTAATTAAGGTAGCACTTTTTTATTTTTAGTTTTTTATTTTTTCATTTTTGACTTCGCAAACATATTTAGCTCATTCAGATATCATTACCAGCGTCATTTTATATACTTGGTCCTATGCGTTTTTTACATATTACATACCTTCTGGAAAAGAAGGGATTACACAATACTTATTATTTCATTCCATTTTTACTTTTACATTGATACTTGGATTTTCTTCAATCTTAAAAAAAAATTTTTTAGATTACCAATGTTTTGGGTATTAGTTTTTTCAATTTTTATACATTTCTTCATATATATATTTTTCACATTCGATTATGATGTCTGCGTACTGGTATTTATCCATGTGAAAGTATGTCTAGTCCATTGAAAATATGTCATGTGCATTCTGTATATGTATTAAATCTATGTGCATCAGTTTAAAATCTATGTGCGATACTTCAACTTGTGGTTTGATGGAAGATTTTTTTGTACTTTTTTTGTTTTTATTATTATGTATTTCTCATTTTTAGACATCCTGGCCTTTTACAATTTGATTGCAATTCATCTGTTTCATCTGTTTCAACTAAAGCGGATAAGTATGTCCTTAGAGTATCATTATACTTAAGATATTCATTTTTTGTTTTTAAATTTATTGTATTATGTTCAGTTATTTATGTCAATATATTTGTTCATTTATAGACCCCTGATGCAGGCCGGTGTGTCGGGTTTTTATTGATTTTAATAAAGACATTGTTTGGGAAGACATCACACGAGAGAGGACTCTCTTTGGATCCATTGAAGGAGAGAGAACTGGAAGGCAGCAGAAGTTCAGCAGCTGTGGTACTGTGACCAGAGCCAGACCAGAAGAGAAGGGGCACTGAGTACTACTAGTGACTGAGTCATCCACAGAAGAGAACTGCACAGAGGTGACCTCAGCTAACTACTTTTATTTTTCATATGTATAGGCAGTTTATTTCTCTCGTGGTGGGAACTGGCTGTTTTATGGGGACGGGCGGGGAGGAGGACATCACTCACGAGGACGGAGGAGATTACTCACGGGGACGGGTGGGGACGGGTTAGATTCTGCCGGAGATGAGCGGGGACGGGTTTGATTCCGGCGGGGACGGGCGGGGATGGGTCGCATTTCTGTCCCTGTGCAACTCTCTAATCTAGGCTAAAGCCCCCTTTTTGATGCTGCTTTTAACTGCTAAAGCTTACTCACTTGTTTAGCACCCTTGTTTTATCATTCCCACCTTATCTCTTATTTGTCCTGTTTGTCTGTCCTAATTAGATTGTGAGCTTTGTCGAACAGGGACTGTCTCTTCATGTCCAGTGTACAGCCCTGTGTACATCTAGTAGCACTATAGAAATGATAAGTACTAGTAGTCCCCATCATTAGATACCTTGACACTCAGAGACTTAGCAAATGAAGCACTAGTGCAAAGGCACTCGTTTCCTTCAGTAACACCCAGACCTTCTCTGGCAAACACCCCTGTTTGTTTGTTTTTTTAGATACAGGAGCTCAAGCTTCCAGGGTTGCAGGGAAGAGCGCATTCATACTGGAGATACAGAGAAGTGGGGACGTGGTGGTGGGTGGAGGTGAGAAGGGACCTGGCTGCACTAGGTGTACCCCTAACAAGCAGGCAGAGAAAGCCAAGTTTTCCAACTCTAGACCTGAGGGAACAGGCCAAGAGCAAGCACCATCCTGAGAGCTGCGCAGGATATGTCCATCCACCTGCTGAGATAGCTAGAATAACAAAAGTGAAGCTGCTGCACAGTATCCTTTATGGCAGAGCTATGGTGTTCTCTCTGTCTCCACCTGCTGGTAGGGGGACATAACCCACTTGTCTCTGGATTGATCTGAGGGACATAATGGAATAGAATTGTGACCTGTATTCTTGAGGAAACTGGGAGCCAGTGTAAATCCATAAATAACGGAGTGACATGGTCACGATACTTGGCATTATGTAAAAATTGAGCTGCTCTATTTTGAATAGATTCTAGTCTTCTTATAGCTGACTGAGGTAAGCCTGTGTATATGATATTGCAGTGATCCATACGTGAGGTGATAAAGTGTGTGCAGTGTCCTGACAGTAAGGAAAGAATGGACAATATGGAGTTGTCATAATGTCATAAAAAATGATCTAAGGACTGAAGAAATCTGGGGAAATGGGTGTCTTACCATTTAGCCTGTGCTAATCGTTAGTGAGCGTTAAATCTATCAGTGTGCCTTAGTGAAAGAAGCTCTAAGTCCATTAGTGCATGGCAAGCTTAAGTAAAAGTGCCCCATATTGACCTGCTGCTCTTGTATGTGTATTAATATTGATTATTTTGGGGTGTTATGATAATGCTCTATGTACTGTCCCCCCCCCCCTCAGTCCAAGTGTTCTCATAGTGGAGTAGACTTGAACATTTTCATAGTAGATATAATAATCTGCTCTCTAGAGGTAAGATTGGGTCAATGTCTTCTAAAGGGCAAATTTATTTTGAGATTTCAATTTGGAGGGAATTTTCTTTGTTCCTTTGGGGTCAGGGATCCTGTTCCCTTCTCTAACGCAGACCTCAGGGCTTTCATTTGGCAGGGAAGCCACCTCTCCCCTCTTTTGACTATGCTTTAATGTGTTTTTCTTTTTCCCCTGAGATCCTGGCTTTTTTCACCCTGCTAAACTTTTGAATGTGGAAACTTCCAGCCTGATTAACACATCCAGATACAATGCATGCAAGACTGGGTTTGCTCATGAACTGCACTGGTCACTTTGGGATTTTATTTACTTTTTGCACTTTCAATCATTCCACTTAATATCTTCTGCTTTCACAAGGGACTTGCAAGAGCGTTTACTTGCTCCTTCTGATTCTCTAACTGGTGTGTTTCACATTCTATTTACAGATTTTCTAAGTGAATTTGTCTTTCCCTATTTGATGCCTGACCTCTCCTGGAGTATCTTTGTAGAATTACAGACTTTATTGCTTAACTAGTAAAAAAAAAAGGCCCGTTTCTGAAAGAAATGAAACGGGCACTAGCAAGGTTGTCCTCTAATGGCAATTATGTTTTTAAGGGAAATCTTAGGCGAGAGTATGTGTGAGAGAGAGTGAGTGTGTGTCAGACAGAGAGAGTGTGTGATTGAGAGAGAGACAGAACGTGTGTGTCTCTGTGTGAGTGAGAGTGTAGTGTGTGTCCCGTGTGCACCAATTATGCTCTCTCCCCTGCATTCATTCATATGCAGCAAACGTCCTGTGTGCTGCATCCATGTGCAGCATCTCTCCCCTGCCCCCTCCATCCATCGTGGTGCAGCAATTCTCCTCTGTTCGTTGCCCTCCCCCCCCTACATGTGCATCAACTCTGCATTCTCCTCTGGCATCCTCCCCCCTCCTCCTCACCCCTCCCCCCTCCTCCTCACCTCCCTCCCCCTCACCCCCCTCTCTCCCCCTCATCTCAGGACCCCCTCCTCCTCCCCTTCTCTCGTCTCAGGACCCCCTCCCCCTCTCTTGTCTCAGTCCCCTACCTCTCTCTCGTCTCAGGACCCCCTCCCCCTCCCCCCTCTCTTGTCTCAGGACCCCCACCCTCTCTCATCTCAGAACCCCCACCCCCCTCTCTCGTCTCAGGACCCCCTCCCCAGTCTCATCTCAGGACCCCCTACCCCCTCTCACGTCTCGGAACTTGGTCAGTATTTGGGGGGGAAGATGCTTGGAGTCAGTCAGAGCAGAGGTGCCACAGCCCTACCCCAAGCCAGCAGAGCCTCACCCACTTCCCCGTGTGGGGTTCATTCTTACAGCAATTCCCCTTCCCTTTCTCGGTCGGTACTCACATGAGGTCGGGGTGGTGGCATTACGGCAGGGTGCAGAAGGCCAGTCCATTGTGGAAGGAGGCACTCAAGTTGCGGATCTGGACGCCGGGTGCGAGTCGGTTGTTCTTGAGGACGAGCCGGCTGTCCTCCTCCCAAGCACCTGAAGAAGGCAACCACCCGATCCCTGGTTGTCCAGCTAATTATTCGGGGCAGGCAGGAAAGATCCCCAGTCTTGCTTGCCCACTGCCGGCGCTGATCCTCCTCCGCTGAGCGACCCTCCTCTCTCCCCTGCCCCCCCCCCTCCAGCCAACCATGTCCAGTGACTCTCTTCTCTCCCCTGACCCCCCTCCATCCAACCACCCATGCCCAGCAACTCACTCTCCTCTTCCTCTGCCCCCCTCCATCCACCCATGCCCAGTGACTCTCCTCTCTCCCCTGCCCCCCCTCCATCCACCCATGTCCAGCGACCCTCCTCTCTCCCCTGCCCCCCTCCAGCCACCCATGTCCAGCGACCCTCCTCTCTCCCCTGCCCCCCTCCAGCCACCCATGTCCAGCGACCCTCCTCTCTCCCCTGCCCCCCTCCAGCCACCCATGTCCGGCGACCCTCCTCTCTCCCCTGCCCCCCCCTCCAGCCACCCATGAAGGTGCGGAGGGAGAGGTAGGAAGAGAACCAGGAAAGGACAGAGCCCTGGAATCCAAGTGAGGACAGGGTATCGAGAAGTATGCTGTGATCAACAGTATCAAAAGCAGCAGAAAGATCAAGAAGAATGAGGATGGAATATTGACCTCTGGATTTAGCCAGTAATAGGTCATTGGAGACTTTAGTAAGCGCAGTTTCGGTTGAGTGGAGAGGGCGAAAACCAGATTGTAGTGGGTCAAGAATAGCATGTGAGCACAGAAAATCAAGGCAGCGGCGGTGAACAGCACGCTCAAGTAATTTGGAGAGAAAAGGAAGGAGGGAGATGGGTCGGTAATTAGAGGGACAAGTAGGGTCGAGTGAAGGCTTCTTAAGGAGAGGTGTGACCACAGCATGTTTAAAGGCAGCAGGGACAGTCGCAGTGGAAAGTGAGAGGTTGAGAATGTGACAGATAAAAGGAATAAGAGTAGGAGAGATGGCATTAAGAAGGTGGGTGGGAATGGGATCAGAGGAACAGGTGGTACATTTTGAGGAAGAAAGAAGAAGTGTAGTTTCCTCAATAGTAACTTCAGGAAAGGAGGAAAAAGAATGAGGGGAAGGAGAGAGAGGGGAACGGACTAGTGGAGGGAGAGGTGGCTCACCAACCGCCCTCAAAAAACCTCGCACTGAACTGGGACGCAAATATTTCACAGACACACACACAAAAAAAAGGCTCGAGACTGCCGCCCTCCCGAACCATCACTGACACAACAGACAAGAAGCAACGAAAAGCCAGATTGCAGCTGGGATTGCACTGTCTACGTCGGCTCACACCTGAGCAACTGTTAACTCCTGCTGCCATGACACAGGCGCCTGACAGGCAGCTCCGAACCGAAAAGGAAGATGACTTCAATCTTACTCCGAAGCCTTTAACTCTTCTGGGTAAGTGTCCTGCTGGCTATTATCTCCTGATGGGACGATTGCTAAGGTTAAATGCGATGAACGGAAGGAGGGGGGGGGGGGGCGCAATTCTCACAGAAAGGGGGGGGGCTCTGCACCTCGGACGGAAGGAGGGGGTCATGGAAAGACACGGCTTGGACTGTGGATGTAACTGCAATAAAGCAGAGATGCAGAGCAACTTTACATTGCCACTCACACAGGAGGGGGGGGGCGGAACTTCGAATGGAAAGGGGGGGCCCTGCACCTCGGACAGAAGGAGGGGGTCATGCAGACACACACACACATACTCTGGCACACTGTAGCTCTGTATCACACACAGACACTCTCTCTCTCTCTCTCTCTCTCTCTCTCTCTCTCTCTCTCTCACACACACACACACACACAATCTGTCTCTCTGTCACACCCACACTCTCTCACACACATACACTCTGTCTCACTGCCCACCCCTATGCTCCTGCAAAGGCTTGCCGGAAGGAGGAGGATATGGAAACACACACACATACTGTGTCACACACTACCTCTGTGTCACACACACACACACTCTCTCTCTCTCTCACACACAACCAGTCTTTCACTCTCTGTGTCTCACTGTCACACCCACACTCACACATACAGATACACTCAGACAAACAGGACAGTTACTGCACATGGGGAGAGGGTTGCTGCACATGGTGGTACGACACGGCAACACATGATTTACAAAAAAAAAAAAAAAAAAAAAACATGTCACACTCATGGACCATCTTCAACATTTTACAAACTACACAATTATTCCTTCTCATTATAGCACTTTTCTAACAACTGGTTACAAAATAAACAACATTTGAATATAACCTTGCTAGCGCCCGTTTCCTTTCTAACAGAAACAGGCCTTTTTTACTAGTAAGAATATAAGTATTGTCATCCTGGGACACACCGAACATAAGAGCATAAGCATTGCTACACTGGAATAGACTGAAGGTCCATCAAGCCCAGCATCCTGTTTCCAACAATGGCCAATCCAGGTCACAAATACCTGGCAAGATCCCAAAACAGAAAACAGAATTTATGCTGCTTATCCAAGAAATAAACAGTGAATTTTCCCTAGTCCATTCTAATAATGGCTTACAGACTCTAAGGTCGACCTAAATGTTGAGATTTGGGCGTCCCCGACCGTATTATCGAAACGAAATACTACGGGTTTCCCCGCCCCTTCGCCTGGACGCCCTTAGAGATGGTCGTCCCCGTTTGATTATGCCCCTCTATGCTATGTTATGTGCAGTTGCACCATGGAGCAATAAAGGCACTGAAATATTCTCATTTTTGTTTTCCATTCCTTTCCTAATAATTCCTAGGATTCTATTTGTAATTTTAGCTGCCACTGCACATCGAGCAGAGGGTTTCAACGTATCATCAATACATATCAATACAATATCATATCAGTACAATATCAATACATACATATCAATACAATGATGACACCTAGATCCCTTTCTTGGTTGGTGACTCCTACCGTGGAACCTTTCATGGCGTAACTATAATTTGGGTTCCTCTTTCCCAGATGCATCACCTTGCACTTGCTTCATTAAATGTCATCTGCCATTTAGCTGCCCAGTCTCCCAGCCTCGTAAGGTCCTCTTGCAATTTTTCACAATCCTCCCGCGATTTAACAACTTTGAATAATTTTGTGTCATCAGCAAATTTAATTGTCTCACTAGTTATTCTCATCTCTATGTAATGCCCTGTTAGATTGGAATTACTGAAGAGAGTAAGTCCCTGTGACGAGTCACTGAGGGGAGTGATTGGGGAGTGGGGGAAGCCCAGCCCAAGGGGAGCGTTTCTGAAATAAAATGGAGAGAGAAAGTACTGTGAAAGGAAGACCGACAAGGGAGATAGAGTTAATAAAAGAATTAGCTGCTGCCCTTTTAGGGGGCCTCCTTTGCGTTTTCTTTTGATTTGGTTTTGAGTTTGGAGGGGTATCTGCAATGGTGCAATCACCATTTGGCCTGCTACCCTCCAACTATGCAATAAACAACGTCAAAACGTATTCCTTTAATGAATACACAGAACTGAAACCGCAACTTGCGAGGTGTCGCTGTCTTGATCTGTGACGGCAGGTTCTAGCCTAACAGAGCACACAGCAGTACGCTTAGACGAAATCAAGCATTAATAGTGGTCCAAAGTGAAATTGTTTTGTCACATGCTAGCACTGACATGGGTGATGTCAATGATCCAGGGCAGTCCCCTTTTTCTACAGAGGGAGACCAACGCCAGAGAAACAGAAGGACATCGGTGCTGGATCCAAGATGGCCAATCGACCAGACACGCTGTGGCTTCAGTTTCTTACCTTCTTCTATTTTTGTCGTTTTGTGATGCCTAAATGTTGGGGGAAAGCTGATGCTCACTCCCCTCGGCAGAGCGATTCTTCCATGGAGGGCGCTGTTGAAACATTTATGATGAAACTCAGCACTCAGATGCGACTGAAGAATGCTGAGAGCCTGCTAGGGGAGTTAACCATAAGTGGAAGTCTGGTTTCCCCCTTTGAGGCCGAAGTCACCCTCAGCCCGGACCCCAGACTACTCCCACCTCAGCCGACAGCTCCAGTCTCATCGGATCATCTTCTACAAGCACTCTGCTCTGCAGTTAGTGGAAGGAGGTAGCACATCTCTCTGAAGACATAGCAAGTTCCTTGGTTGGACCTTCTCAATTGAGAGGAGTGGCACAGCGGCCTGAGGAGTTGGCTCAGGCAGTGAATGGTGGGCATCATTTGAACTTGATTCTTTAGAGATGAAATCCGAGCTGCCTTCTTTTTGACTTTGACTCCCTCTGAATTTACCTTTAAAGTTATTTGGAAGATATTAGATTTGGGCAAGCCAATGTTGTTTCAGAATAACTCCCTTCAACAGAGATTGGTTAAGTTGGAGCGGTTGGTGGATAAGGTACTCTAGAGAAACAGAATATGGACAGACGTATTGCAGTAATCGAAAAATAATTAAAATTAAAAAGAAATGAAAGCTCTTCAGGTAACCTTTTTTACTGATTTAACTAACTTGAGAAGGAATAATGAAGGGCTGGAAAATTATTCAAGGAGTGTCAATTTGCGCTTATTAAATTTTCCTCGATCTAATATAAGTGCACCAAGAGATATGTTGAAAAAATATTTAATGGACATTCTACAAGTCCCAGAAGATAAAGTTCCAACTTTCACTCAAGGATACTATTTGCCATTGCTGAAAAGTTCTGAAAAGAATTTGGAAGCTCCATGAGATCTTGTTGAGCCTTTGGAAGTTTCTGCTATCTTGGCGACATCAACTGCTGAAACTCTACTCTAATTTAATCTAATTTAAGATGAGGATGTTATAATGCCTTTGTGTCCCTCCATGGTGCGACCGCACCTCAAATATTGTGTGTAATTCTGGTCACCGCATCTCAAAAAACATATAGTGGAATTAGAAAAGTTACAGAGAAGGACAATGAAAATGATAAAGGGGACGGGACGACTTCCCTATGAGAAACGGCTAAAGTGGATAGGGCTATTCATCTTGCAGAAAAGACGGCTGAGGGGAGATCTGATACAGATCTATAAAATAATGAGTGGAGTGGAACGGGTAGACGTGAATCAATTGTTTACTCTTTCCAAAAATATTAGGACTAGGGGGCGTGCAATGAAGCTACAAAGTTGTAAATTTAAAACAGAAAATTTTTCTTCACTCAACGTGTGATTAAACTCTGGAATTTGTTGCCAGAGAATGTAGTAAAAGCAGTTAGCTTATTGGGCTTTAAAAAAGGTTTGGATAGCTTCCTAAAATCAAAGTCCATAAGCCATTATTAAAATGGATTTGGAGAAAATCCATTGTTTATTTCTAGGATAAGTAGCATAAAATGTATTGTACTGTTTTGGGATCTTGCCAGGTACCTGTGACCTGGATTGGCCACGGTTGGAAACAGGATGTTGGGCTTGATGGACCTCCGGTCTGTCCCAGTATGGCAACACTTATGTTCTTATGCCAGTGGAGATCAGATCTCAATGAAGTTATAAGAAATTTTGAAAACTCTGTAAATCTTCTCTTTGTAAAATGTTTGCATTAAGTTCATTTGTATTAAATTTTATATTAGTTTTTATGCTGCTATTTTTTATTTTATCACAAACTCATGGTTTTGCAGTATGTATGATATTCACTTACTATTAATATTATTTCTACTAGAGGAAATGGGGATAAGGAAAGGCCTGAGTGTGTTCGGGGAAGAGTAGAGAGGGAGGTGGGGATGGTGCTGGGCAGACTTATACGGTCTGTGCCAGAGCCAGTGGTGGGAGGTGGGACTGGTGGTTGGGAGGCGGGGATAGTGCTGGGCAGACTTATATGGTCTGTGCCAGAGCTGGTGGTGGGAGGCGGGACGGGTGGTTGGGGGGGGGGGGCGGGGATAGTGCTGGGCAGACTTATACGGTCTGTGCCCTGAAAAAGACAGGTACAAATCAAGGTAAGGTATACACAAAAAATGACACGTGAGTTTATCTTGTTGGGCAGACTGGGTGGACCGTGCAGATCTTTTTCTGCCGTCATCTACTATGTATGTTATTAGGGGAAGTGGGCAGCTTTCTGAGTGCACCTAAATGAAGCTGAACGGAGTGACAGTAACAACCCTAAGCTCCTTCTTGGTGGTCTAAATGGGTCATTTCAGCAGTGATTCAGAAGTGAGGCTTATCTGTGGTCATATCAATAAAGTCTTAGAGACAGTGAAATTACCAGCCAGCTCATTTTCGAAAGAGATCCCCGGCCATCTTCCGACATAAATCGGGAGATGGCCGGCGATCTCCTGAACCCGGCCAAATCAGTATAATCAAAAGCCGATTTTGGACGGCGCCAACTGCTTTCTGTCGTAGAGCTGGCGAAACTTCAAGGGGGTGTGTCGGTAGG
Organism: Microcaecilia unicolor; assembly: GCF_901765095.1. Taxonomy (NCBI): domain Eukaryota; kingdom Metazoa; phylum Chordata; class Amphibia; order Gymnophiona; family Siphonopidae; genus Microcaecilia; species Microcaecilia unicolor. The sequence goes on from NC_044032.1 coordinate 660,349,349, forward strand.
ATAGTGAAGGCAGGACAGGGGCGGGATGGGGGAGGGACAGGGGCGTGCTCACGAGATGGGCGGCTTCGCCCGATAATGGAAAAAAAAAGCCAGGCTTGACGAGCATTTTACCAGCTTTACTTGGTCCCTTTTTTTTCACGAGCAAGCTTCACAAAGGAGCCCCAACTGACCAAATGACCACTGGAGGGAATCGGGGATCACCTCTCCTTACTCCCTCAGTAGTCAACAACCCCCTCCCACTCCCCCAAAAAAACCAACCCCCCCCCCCCCCCCTTTTTTGCTAGCTTCTCTGCCAGCCTCAAATGTCATACCCAGCTCCCTGACAGCAGTATGCAAGTCCCTGGAGCAGTTTTTAGTGGGTGCTGTGCACTTCAGGCAGGTGGACCGAGGCCCATGCCACCCCCCTACCTGTTTCACTTGTGGTGGTAAATGGGAGCCCTCCAACAACCCCCCCCCCCCAAACCCACTGTACCCACATGTAGGCGCCCCCTTCACCCTTTAGGGCTATGGTAGTGTTGTAAAGTTGTGGGTAGTGGGTTTTGGGGGGGATTTGGGGGGCTCAGCACACAAGGTAAGGGAGATATGTACCTGGGAGCTATTGTTATTTCTTTTTTTAATTTTTAGAAGTGCCCCCTAGGGTGCCCGGTTGGTGCCCTGGCATGTGAGGGGGCCAGTGCACTACAAATGCTGGCTCCTCCCATGACCAAATGCCTTGCATTTCGCCAGGTTTGAGATGGCCGGGCCCGG